>NC_133471.1:18429608-19029608 GCF_048565385.1 Saimiri boliviensis | reverse complement strand
ATACTCAACATGCTGCCTTGGGCCTTGATCCTTTCCTTCCCCCAGACATCATCTCACTCAGACACATGTCTTTAAATAGTGCTAACTGCTGATGACTCATGTTCAAAGAAATGCATTTCAATTTACTTGTGGATATGTATTAAAGGAAAATGAGAGTGTTTGGGCTTGCAGGTAGAGTTTCTTCAGTTCTAATGAAGCAAAAGAAAGGAGAAAGTAAAGTTTAAGGTCAAAGATCCCATAATTTTCTGGGGAGGCCCCAAAGAAGATGCATAAGAGCAGAGCATGGATGTATATAGATATTTCAGCTGTGAGAGTTGCCAAGCAATGCTGTTATGTGTTCACGGTGTTCAGGAGATCTTGGAAGTTCTATTTTTTGCAAACTGTCAGAGAACATTGTCCCTAACAGATGAGAGAGAGAGATGACCTAGCCAAGAGACAGAGGAAAAAAAGGCCAGTAATGGTTGCTCATAGCCAACCACTTGATTGTTACTTGGTGGCAAAAAGACTGAAATTATTTTTTCTGTTATTATTATTATTATTATTATTGTTGTTATTGACACTGACAGAGACCAGAAGAGAGGTTTCTGGTCACAGATGACCTTTGGACAACTGGAGTCCTTAATTAAGATGTAATATCTTTTGACCTCTTGCAACAACTTCACATATCTAGTGATTTTGGTAGCAAAAACAAACAAACAAACAAATCTTAATTTTTCATTATTCCCATATGATAAAACAGCTACTGTTTACTGAGTCTTCACTGTTTTAAATAACTTCTAGTTTTACAGCCTAACCTTATAGAATACGTCTTAGTATTCACATTTTGTATTAGAGAAAAATGAACTCTTAACAGTTATCCAAAACACATATAGGTAATGTAGCACAGATTCTATCTAACCCTAAATGAAGATGTTTTCTAATAGAGTTTGTTTTTACCCCATGCATATGCACTGTTTCCCCAAACTTTAAACTATATCTGGGAACAGTTCCTATGCAGGTTCTGCAACTGTGTCCTTCTGAGTCCACCTGGAAAATTGCTACTTTTGGAAATACAGATGGTGTTTATTTTCCTCACCTTCATCAACAGTTCTCAGATGATCTGTTATGTTCATGATGGGAACATACGAACTTAGATGTATAAAGATTTGCCTTCATCTCAGGTAATCCTTGAGAAATATGGAGCCAAGAAGTCGAAAATAAGGGCTTTTTTTTTATTTTTTTTTTTAGAACAAGTAGATTCTCTATCCCTGTTTAGAAAGTTTATGTGTGTGCCTCTATCAATACTAAATTATGACTCAGTGTCTAAGAAGATTAAAAACCACATTGAGTTTTTATAATTCTAGACAATATTTTTCTCTGTTTTGAAATTTGGTGAGGATTTCTCAGGCTCTTTACATGGTAAGAGCTAGTGCAGAGTAGAGAATAAATGGGAAGAACCCATGAAAGAGCCCTTCTGAAGCAGTAAATTTCTTGAAATTTGAATAGGAGATAAGGACAGTCATTAGCTTTTTTTTTTTTTTTCTTTTTTGTTAACCTCTTAGAAAAATAAGCTATAAATTACTAAGGGTTTTCTGTCTGCCAGGAATAGTTCTGAACACCTTAAATATATTAATAATCTAATATGGAAGATTATTCTACAATAAAGTTACTATTATCATCCCCCCTTTGTAAATGAGTATACTCAAGTTTAGAGGATAATTTATTTGTCTAGATACTCATAGCTACAAGTTGGACAAGTCAGAGTTTGAATTTAGACTTAATTTCCAAAATCCAAGTTTTTATTTATGCAGTCACAATGTCTTTGCAATCATAATACAACACTGGGAACTTAATTTTGATTTCCAGGAATTCACTGTGAGCTTAATTACTCCAATTCCACAGTTATTGGGTGCCTTTTGGACCTGAAGTCAATGCTCTTCATTGTATCCCAGCATGCAAATGATGTCTTTTTAAAACATGTCACCATGAATTAGTCTTGCAGGTCTCTGTGAGAGGTCTCTTCTCTTCCTTAGTTGTGTAAATGTGGCTCATTCAGGACAGGTGGAAGTTAAGGGAAGATTCACAGACAGAATGTGATCACCTCTGCTCTGCTCTCTGACAAAGCATGCCGTTCAGTCAGCAGAATGCTAATGCTTGTGCCAGGATCTTCTGACCCAGTTGCTGGCACAGGGAATACAGTAAAGAAATAATCTCCAAGATCACTTATATTCTATTTGTTCTTGAATTACTCATTGTTTTCTGCTTTGGATCTCATAACAATGATAAGTACAGTGATTATTTGCCTCTATCTCTTGCTTTGGTGTTCATTTTCTGGTTGTTGTGAGAGTTTCTGCTTTGTGGAGGGTATATACAGATCAGAGTACATTCTTTGTGCTGTTTTAAAAGTGCACAAAGTAGCAGGGCATTCCTGGAGTAGGTGATGTTACTGTTTGGGTACTATTAGCAATCACCACCTCCATCAGTTGAGATACAATTAATTTATTCAGAAATAAAAAATGACAAAAGTTAAGATTATAGATAGGGTAGACACCTAATAAGGCCACATGATGGATTTCTGTAATGTATTTTATGTTATTACCATGTTACATATAATTAATTTTCTTTCTACTTTGTCCCAACAATGAATTAAGAGTGCTTCCGTAGTCATACAAAACCCAACAAAAATAAATAGTAAGTGAAATATGAATTACAATATCCTATTTACATCTTTGCTTCATTCCACGTGATAGAACTGAACTTTTGAAAGGCACCTTTTCTCTCTTGGTTACAACACTAAATTTCTTGTAAAGCACAACAACAGAAAGGAAATCAAGAGGAGAACAAGGCCAAGTATGATGGCTCATGCATGTAATCACAATACTTTGGAAGGCAGAGGTGGTAAATTCACTTGAGTTCAGGAGTTGTAGGCCATCCTGAGTAACATGGTAATAACCTATCTCTATAATTAAAAAAAAAATTTAGCTTGGTGTAGTCATACATATTTGTCATCCCAGCTACTTAGGAGGCTGAGGTGGAAAGGTTTTCTGAGCAGAGAGTTATAATTGCACCATTGGACTCTAGCATGAGCAACAGGGTGAGATCCTGTCTTAAAAACAATAAAAATAAAAACATAAATTAAAAATATAAAGGATCTGCATTCTAAAGCTGGATTTCTTCAGGTATAACCTTTGGAAAGTAATTTACCCTTCTTAATTCTTGAATTCAGAATTCTAGAATGTCTCTGATAATCTCTGAATGCTCTCTCCTACTTGTCTCTGACATGGAGAGGATTCTGTCACATGGGTGGAAATCAGTCCCGCCAACTGGCCTTGAGCCTTCTGTCTTCTATAAGGTGTAAACTATTTTATTTTTCTTAGAGCTCAAAACACTTCTATAATTTGGCATCATTCTCATAGTCTAGTCTTATGCCTGTTCACTCCTTCTATAACTATATCCTATACTTTTATATTCTCACAGTACTCAACACAAAGCTTATATATCATTTGCCTTTGACTCTGTTTTTTTTCCCCCTGCCAATGAAGATTTTCCAGTGATCTTTTATTGCCCAAATCTGAGCTGCTTAAAGTTTTATCCAGGGTACTCCAAGTGTCAAAAGCAGGAGAAGGGGTTGGAAGGTTTCTGAGAGTTGGTCCTTGAAGTTTTTTAAGCAAAATATTTGTTTAAAGGCTCTTGTTTTAAAAATACATGCACCTGCAGTAACACAGATAAATCTCACAAAAACTGGGTAAAAGAAACAGACACAAAAGAGTCAAAACTAAGTTATGATGTTAAATTTTGAGTTAACCTTAGGGATAGAAGGTGCCTGGAAAGGGACACAAAAAGATGTCTTAGAAACAGTTGTATTCTGTTTCTTGATTCGGGAATGGGTTACATAAGTATAGTCAGTTTGGGAAAATTCATTAAACAAGACACTCAGGATCTGTGCAGTTTTATATGTTACACTATGTTTCTAAATTTTAAAAATAAAAGGGAAAAACAAGGCTTTCAATATGCATTTATGATTGCCTATAGATGTTGTCTTCTAGGGACATCATTTCTTCCTTATTCTCCCTTATCATCCAAATACCACCAAATGACTTATAAAGGGTCTCTGGAGAAAAAGACCACAATGCTGGTTACAGAGTAGAAAGGAGAGCTTTATTCATAACATCATTTTGCAAACTAGGGAGAGTTTCTCTACCTGGACTGAAACTCCTCTTTCTTTGAAGAGGGGAAAGACAGGTTGAGTTTTATGCTTCATGGAGCCTGTGTCACACAAGAGTATGAAACAAAACCACTGAGTCCAAGTCAGAAATAATCAGCAAATTTGGGACAAAAGTTATATATATTAGTTTTATGGAGTGGTATGGTAAGGGGATGCATAATGGGTAAAGATATACATAACATAAATCTCATGTTCATTTTGGGGTGGGATTTAAGCATTAAAGTATGATGAAATTTGGCTTCTTATGTCCACAAATTAACTAAAGGACATAAAACATAATTTTTTGCTCAGCCTGTAGAAGTTAGATGAAACTGGGTTAAGATCTGCTGTTACTTCTCAGGAAAAAAATGTAAGGCCATTCGTCTGCCTAATCCAAATTGCACCAGTCTGGATTATAAAGAGTTAATGATAATTTGCCTGTTAATTTGATAATTTGCCTAATAGCTTCTTAAGTTAGAAAGTTTAGCAATAATGTATTTTTCTTGTAGGCATAGGAATTTAGACAATTGCCATGCCAGCTGATCCCTGAACCTTCCTCAGTCCATAGGTAACTGTGTTTAACTTTTGGGTCCAATTTAGTTGAGAAAGAAGTGTCTGTTTTCCTCTCTCAGTACACATTTCCCCTTTCTGATGAGAACCTATCCTAGGGACAGCACTTTTGACCAAGCATAGGTTGGATTTATTTGAATTTGTAGACCCTACGGTGTTGCAGCCAAGTGGTGTGAATTCTGTTTCTAGGTCCTTCTAGTCTTCTGAGGTTATCTGTGGTTAGGAAATATAGCCAATGAAGGAAATACAGGGTAAGACTAGGCTGGCATGTCAACATCGCAGTTGAAACAGGTAGTGGCAACACATTTTTCTTATCTGAAGTTTGTGTATCACCAAGGATGACTTTCAACTACCAAGGCCTCATAAAGAAAATCACTGAGTCCAACTCAGAAAAATTGAAAGAAATAATTGGAAGTATAGATTGCAGGCTTGTGGCCAGGAAATAATTCAGGATTCAGCCTAGATTAAGGCAAATAATAAAAACTTACAAATAATAAAAACAAAAAAGATTAGAATAATAAATGCATTTTAGTTTTCTTCTGAAATATAGGTTTTCTTACTCTTGTTTCTCATTTTTTTAAAATAAAGGATAAAGTATATAGGTATCTATTTATTTGTGAAATAACATTCATTATACTTACTCTAATTATTTGCATAAGGTGCAACAAGAATAGTGATTGGCCATATCAGATCTTTCTAAATTGGCTTTCCTGGAAGTCTTTTATGAGGAATCTAAGATTAGACTTTTAGAAGCTGTTTCTAGGATAAGAACCCTAGCCAAGGATTTGCCATTAGACTGTGCCTGCAACATCTTTACAAGTGTATATATGTATCTCTTCTCAAGGTCCACAAAAAACATAATGTTTCTGGGTCTGTCAGAAAGATATGTTCTTCACTTACCATAAGTCAGAAAACTTACAAACAACAACAAAAAAATCAAACATAAAAGATATTAGGCTAGTCTCTCCAAAGAGCTTTTTCTTAGCTCTATTAGTTCAATTCTAATTTCTCAAGGCAGTCTGGCTATACCCCAAAATAAGGCATTCTAGTTAAAGCCTTGGTAAAATAACCAGTGTCACCAATTGCACCCTATTATAAAAGATAACATACTTCTAATAAACTTACACAGATAGCTATTTTTCCATAAATTAAGAATACTCACAAATAGTTTCAAATTTTTGAAGAAATCAGGTAGAGATAAAGATAAATGCTTAAAATTTTGCTTACAAAGGTACGTGTTACCCAATTTGTTGTAAGCAATAAATAACTCAAAAGAAAAAGAAGATTATTTGTGGTGGATCACTCCTTTAATCTCAGCACTTGGGGAGGCTAAGGCAGGAGAATTTCTTGAACTCAGGAGTTCAAGGCCAGCGTAGGCAACATAGGAAAATTATTTTTCTACAATTCCTTTAAAAATTTATATGGGCATGGCAACATGTGCCAGTAGTCCCAGCTGCCTGGGAGGCTGAGGTGGGATGATCTCTTGAGCTCAGGATATTTATACTGCAGTGAACCATGATTATACCACTGCCCTTCAGTCTAGCCTGGGTGACAGAATGAAACACTGACTCTAAAAGAAAAAAAGAAAAAGGAGTTTCCTGACTCTTGAAAACAAAATGTAAACATGAGCAATGTATTTTTTAAAAGTCATACTCCTCATGAATGATGAATGCATCAGCTATACAGTTCTAGCATTTACTTATTTATTTGATTTTTTTTTTACCTAGTCAAATGTTATCATCTCCAGAAAAATAAGAAACCCATATTTAAAAGTACTTAACAGGGTTTCTTCCATACATTTCATTGAATGATAAATAGACTTTAGATTGTAGTTGATTATAAACTGCTTTTTGAGAAGAAGCAAAGTAAAAGAAAGACTATATGTAGATGACAAAGGTCTCAGAAATAGCCATAAAGACAGAATCAAAAAGTAAATGAGGTTATTTCTACGACATACAACCATATTACATAATCATAATTATTACTGATAACATATGTGAGTGATATTATATGCTGATAAGAATAACAGCCTTCTGCAGAGCTGAGACTACCAGCACATCACACCATGCCTGGCTAGTGTTTTGTATATTTCACAGAGAAGAGGTTTCACTGTATTAGACAAGATGATCTCCATCTCCTGATCTCATGATCTGCCGACCTCAGCCTCTGAAAGTTCTGGGATTACAGGTGTGAGCCACCATGCCCAGCTGCAACGGTTCTTAATAAAGATGAAATGATAAACATAGAATTCACAACCTGGGCCAAGTGCAGCGGCTCATGCCTATAATCCCAGTACTTTGGAAGACTAAGGTGGGGAGATCACAAGGTCAAGAGTTCAAGACCAGCCTGGTCTACATGGTAAAACTCTGTCTCTACTAAAAAAAAAAAAAATTATTGGGAGTGGTGGTAGGCTCCTGTAATACCTGTTAATTGGGAAGCTGTAGCAGGAACCCAGAAGGTGAAGATTACAGTGAGCCAAGATTGCATTGCTACACTCCATCCCTGGTGACAGTGCAAGAGACTGTCTCAAAAAAAAAAAAAAGAAGAACCTGGATGGCAAGGAAGATCATTGATATTCAGCAGAAAGCTGAAAACAGATAGAAGAAAGTAAGGAATCTACTAAAATGAAGCACGAGCTGAAAGACAAAATAGCCATTTTTAGAAAGAAGCAAATAATTTTACAGAACTTAAATACTCATGCAATAAGTTTATAATGCAATCAAAAGTATTAAGAACAGAATAGACCAAGCTAAGCAAATAATCCAAGAGCTCTAAAATGAGTTTTTCAAATCAACTCAGACTACTACAATGAAAAAAATAATTTTAAAAAATGCACAAACATCCAAGAAATATGTGGTCACATAAAGAGGCCTAACCTTTAACTCACTGAAGTACCTGAAGGAGAGGCAGACAGGACAAGCAACTTAGAAAACTATTTCAGGTTAGTTTCCATAAAAATTTCTCCAATGTCGCTAGAGTGACTGACATTCAAATTCAGGATATTCATATAATCCCTGCAAGACATTACAGAATATGATTATCCCAAAATGTATAGTCATTGTGTTCTCAAAGGTAAACTCCCTCCACATCCTCTCAAATTACAAAATGTATTAAATTCAGCCAGAGAGAATAAACAAGAAAACTACAAAGGAAATTCCATTTGAATAACAGCACACATTTCAGCATCACCCAGGCTGGGGAGTAGGTAATACAACACAGAGAAGGACATTGCTGACTATGTTGAAAAGTAATTTAACAAGAAGTATAACCCTACTTGGTATTGTATTGTAGGCCAAAATTTCGGCAGGTACCTCACACAGGAGACAAAGGACTTTATTTATACTTGGGTTAAGTTGCAATCCTCCTCTTTGAATCAGGCCTAGGTGGCTATGTTAAAGATGTCAGTGGAGGTAACAGTAATGACAACCAGTTGGCACTGGGACTGTTTTGCACTGGTGTCAAATTCAGGATGTCCACTACAATGGCTATTACATGGAGTGTGTATATGTATATGTGTATATGTATATGCATATGTGTATGTGTATATATATATATATATATATATATATATATACACATATATATATCTGTATATATATATATATATGTGTGTGTATATATGTATATATGTGTGTGTGTAAGTCACAGTAACAAAACCATTTTTAGTTGTCTCTGAAAAAAGTCTACTTTATGTTTATATTTCAAGACTTTAAAAATGTGTTTGATTATTTGAACTAGTAAATCTCTTCCATTTCTCCTTTTCCTCTTTCTTTTCCTATACACAATAAAAAATTCTCAACAAAGCCCAAAAGACTAGGAGGGATTAAAAAAAAATAGGTCTCCAAAGGCAAAACTCTACAGCTTCCTTTTCCTCATGGTGCTTTGGAAGGGTCAGGTAAGCTGCAGGAGAACAACTTGGGATTATTGAGGAGAAATAAATAGGAAGGAAGGAAGGTGGAGGGACTGATCTAATAAAAGGGAAAATATTTCACTGAACTCTGATTCTATGGCTTAGGGCAGAAAGTAGGGTGAGATGCCTTCTTTAGGAGGCCTTAAGATATGTTTGTCTTTTGTGGAAGTGGGGAGCAGATTTGTTTTTCTGTCTTTCTTAGAATTTTTAAGTAAGGCTTGTGTTTTTGGAGATTATCTTCTTTTCTTCCTCCTTTGGGAGATCATGAAAGCAGGTTGTTGAGAGTAGGATTAGCTTGATTATTTTCTTCACGTTCTTTCTTCTCCTGTCTCTTTCCTTCTTAGTCCTGAATATTCACAACCCTAACCTCTGCAGTTCTCTTAGAACAGACCCTGTTGTTATTAATAGTTGTCTGGCAAGGGACTATCTGGTGAGTATAGTTCCTTAGTTTAGGTCTCAGCAATCAAACCAAATAAATGTCTCCCTTTAACTCTTCCGTGTATGTGATGGCAAGGGGAGAGCAGAAGATATAGAGGTGTGTGTATGAGTCTGTATCAGAAAAAAATATAGGGAAGGACAGGGTGGGATCTTTAGGATTCATGGGTAGGTAGAGGGCACAGTTACTTTAAGTAGGTCTTTATGCTAAAAGCCTCTGGAAGTATCTGTTTTGGAGGTGAAGATTGTTGTCCCTCTCTTCCCAGCCATCTAGCCCAGATACCCTGCTTCCTCTATTTCTGTCTGCTGTATGGGAAGGCTTAATGAGGACCACTCAAGACAGGCTGGCCATGCTGCAATCTGCTCTGGAGATGGGTCTCAGTCCAGAAGGAGAGTGACTGTACATGATTGCAACCTCTGGTGGGAAGCAGTATAGAAGTAATAAAGAGCTGAGAGGTGCTTTGGAGGTCAGTAGTGCATTGGTGAGGTGATATATCAGAAGATGAATATAACAAAAAGCTTGTCTGATAATGAAATAGGAGTGGGATGGGTATAGGGTGGGGTGGTCATTGCTGTTTGAGCAGCTGATTCTCATAGTTGCCTCCAAACCTCTCATGTAAGTGATGTGTTGGGTCAGCTTATTCTTTTACTTTTAAGTCTCTTCTTGGGGCTGATGGAAAGGCAGGAGAATGTTTCCCCTTATTCCTTAATGTGTGTCATACTTCATTTTTGATGCTGGCTGTGAAGGGAGGGAGGTGAGTGGTAACTGAGTTTCCTATATCAAACTCTTCAATGGGCATTTTAGTTGTGGATGTGGTTGTTTTTAATAAATTTCCACATATGTGTTTTCTCCTGCCCTTATAGATTGTGTAGTTAGTTGGCAAGTGTCTGGTTTGTGTTCATCTCTCACTCATTTCTGGAGTAGGAGCCTGTTGCAATCATGCCTCTTTAAGATAATAAAAGTTTATTGATGACAAAAAAAAGCAAATTTTAAGATAATTTCTTACCAACAGAAACCCTGCCTTGCAAGAGATCTTTAAGGGATTTCTAAACATACAAATGAAAGACTATTACATACCACCACGAAAACACACAATTAAGTACACACATCATTGATAGTATAAAGCAACTCTATGATCAAGTCTACATAACTAAAAGCAAGCAATGAGAGATCAGGATCAAATCTACAGATATCTAGGTCAACCTTGAATGTAAATAGGATATATACTCCCATTTAAAAGACAGAGAGTAGAAAGTTTGATAAAAAGCAAGACCAAACTATATTAAAGAGACCTATCTCACATGCAATGTCAAGTATAGCCTCACAGTAAATGGATGCAGAAAATTTTTCCAAATAAACAAAAAAAGAGAAAAAGAAGAAAGGAAGAAGAAAGAAAGAAAGAAAGAAAGAAAGAAAGAAAGAAAGAAAGAAAGAAAGGAAGAGAAAGAAAAGAATTAGACTTCTCATTACAGACAAAACATACCTTTAAGTAATAAAAATTTAGAAGAAAAGACACAGAAGGAAATTACATAATAATAAAGTTGAGCAAGAAGACTTACCTATCCTAAATATGTATGCATTCAATACTGGAGCACCCAGATGCATAAAACAATTTCCTACAGATCTACAAAGACACTTAGGTAATCACACAGTAACAGTGGGATTTGTAAACATCTTACAAACTAGCAAGTTTGATAAAAAGCAATACCAAACTATATTCAAGAGACCTATCTCACATGCAATGTCAAGTATAGCCTCACAGTAAACGGATGCAGAAAATTTTTCCAAATAAACAAAAAAAGAGAAAAAGAAAGAAGGAAGAAGAAAGAAAGAAAGAAGAAAGAAAGAAAGAAAGAAAGAAAGAAAGAAAGAAAGAAAGAAAGAAAGAAAGAAAGAAAGAAAAGAAAGGAAGGAAGGAAGAAAGAAGAAAGAAAGAAAGAAAGAAAGAAAGAAAGAAAGAAAGAAAGAAAGAAAGAAAGAGGAAGGAAGGAAGGAAGAGAAAGAAAGAGAAAGAAAAGAATTGGACTTCTCATTACAGACAAAACATACCTTTAAGCAATAAAAATTTAGAAGAAAAGACACAGAAGGAAATTACATAGTAATAAAGTTGAACAAGAAGACTTACCTATCCTAAATATATATGCATTCAATACTGGAGCACCCAGATGCATAAAACAATTTTCTATAGATCTACAAAGACCCTTAGATAATCCCACAATAACAGTGGGATTTGTAAACATCTTACAAACAGTATGAGACAGATCATCAAGGCAGAAAACTAACAAAGATATTCACTATATAAACTCAACACATGAGCAAATGGAGCTAATATTTATCTACAGAACACTCCACTCAACAACAAAAGAATATACATCTGCACATAGACTATACTCTAAAATCGACAATAAGCTTGACCATAAAGCAATTATTAACAAATGTTTAAAAAAGGAAAATAATACCAACCACACTGTCAAACCACAGCACATAACAAATCAATACTAACAATATCCACCAAAAACCATACAATTATGTAGCAATTAAACAAACTGCCCTTGAATAACCTTTGGAGAAACAAGTAAAATTAAGATATTTCTTAAAACTAATGAAAATAAAGATAAAACATACCAGAGTCTCTGGGATGGAGCTGAAGCAGCTTTAAAGAAGAGAGTTTATAAGGCTGAAAATCCACATAAAAAGAAAGATAAAATTAACAACCTAATATTACAGCTAGAGGAACTGAAAAACAGGAGCAATTCAATCTCTCATGTTAAATCCAAAAGATTTAACAAAATTTAACGAAAACCTGCTCAACTGAATGAAATTGAGATGTGAAAATAACTTAAAACATTAATAAAACCAAAACTTGGTCCTTTGAAAAAATTAAGTTGCGTAAACAGCTAGCTAGATTAACAGAGAATACAAAGAGAGAGCAGAGCCAAATAAACACAGTTGAAATGACAAGAAAACATGTAAACTGACCCCACTGAAATCTAAAAAGTAAAATAACATTGAAAACAGCAGAGACTATTAAGAACACGGATATGCACACAAACTAGAAATCCTGGAAGGAATTTATACATTCCTGGGGTCATTCAGCCCCACAACTCAGAACCGCAGGAAATTGAAACCCTCTACAGAATAATAACAAATCCAAAATTGAATCAGTCATAAAAATTGTTTCCAATCAGAAAACAAAAACAAAAACAAAACAAAACAAAAAAACAGAACCTAACATACTCAACAACCAAATTCTACCAAAAATATTGAGGAGAAGGGATTCCTCCCTAACTAAACTAGTCCATGCTCACATTGCTGAAAAATAAATACTTGAGACTGGGTAACTTAAAAGGAAAGGTGTTTAATTGTCTCTGTTATACAACCTGTGAAGGAAACATAGTAGCATCTACTTCTGGTGAGGCCTCAGGAAACTTAGAATTGTGATAGAAGGAAAAGGGAAAGTGGACACATCTTACAGTGTCAGAGCAGGAGGAAGAGAGAGAGTGGGAAGGTTGTACACATTTTTAAACAACTGGATCTCATGAGACTGTTTCATGAGAATAGCAAAAATGGGATAGTGCTTAACCATTCTTGAAAAACCACATCCAGGGTCAATCACCTCCCACCTCCCCAATCTCCAGCATTGGGGATTACAATTCAACTTGAGTGTGACACAGATACAAACTATATCACTAAGTCATTCTACAGGACTAGTATTATTCTGACACCAAAACCTGACCAAAAAAAAATTAAAAATTAAAAAAATTAAAAAAAAAAACTTTGGCATAATATCCGTGATGAACATAGAAGAATTCTCAAATCCACCATGATTAAGCAATCTTTATTTCTGGGCTGCAAGCTAGGTTCAGCATACACAAATCAATAAATGTTATTCATCACATAAACAAAACTTTAAGAAAATTACATAATCATCTCAATAGAGGAAGAAAGGCTTTTGATAAAATTCAGCTTTCCTCGTTAAAAACCCTCAACAAACTAGGCTGTGAAGGATTATACCCCAAAATAAGAGCTATCTATCCCAAACTGTCAGGCAACATCATACTAAACAGGCAAAAGCTAGAAGCATTCCCTGTAAGGACTGGAAGAAGAGATTGCCCATGCTTACCACTACTACTCAACATAATCGTGTAAGCCCATGTAAGCAGAAACCAAAACAATCAGGCAAGAGAAAGAAATAAAAAACATCACAATAAGAAGAGAAAAAGTCAAACAATCTTTTTATTTTTGTACATATGTAATTTTATTCCAAGGAAATTCCAGTCTCTGCTGAAAAGCTGCTAGATCTGAGAAATAACTTTAGTAAAGTTTCAGGAAATAAAATTAATGTACCAAAATTAGTAACATTTCCATACATCAAAAAAGTCCAAGGTAAATTCTAAATCAAGAATAAAATTCTATTCTCAATAGCCACACACAGACACATACGAACAATACTTAGAAATACAACTAACCAGGGACGTGAAAATTTCCTACAATAAAAATTACGGAACACTGCTGAAATAAATCAGAGATGACGCAAACAAATTGGAAGACATTTCATACTCAGTCATAGGTAAAATTAACAAGGTTTGGCCATACTGCCAACACAGATTCAGTGAAATTCCTATAAAACTACCAATGACATTCTATACAGAATTAACAAGAAAAATATTCTAAAATTTACGTTAAATCAAAAAAGGAACTGAATATCCAAAGCAACTCTAAGCAGAAAAAAAAAGCTGGAAGCATTGTATTATCTGAACCTCAAATATACAACAAAAATACAGTAACCAAAACAGCACGATACTGGTACAAGAAAAGACACATAGACCAATGGAACAGAACATAAAACCAGAAATGAGACCACACACCTCCAACAATCTGATCTTCAACAAACCTGACATAAACAAACAATGAAGAAAAAAAAACCCCCTAATCAATCCTGTTATTGGTTGTACACTCAAAAGAATAAATTGTTCTTTCATCAAAACACATGCACATATACGACCACTGCAGCACTACTCACAATATCAAAGACATGGGATTAACTTAGATACCCATCAACAGTGGATTGGAAAAGAAAACATGGTGCCCTTATACACTGCGAAATCCTACATACTCATAAAAAAGAATGTTGCCACAACATGGAAAGAGCTGAAGGTCATTATTCTAGGTGGATTAACACAGGGACAGACCAATACCACATATTTTCACTTATAAGTGGGAACTACACATTGAATACACATGGACCCAAATAAGGGAATGAAAGACAACAGATCTTAGTGTAAAGTATACAGTACGAGGAGAATGAAGACTTTAAAACTCGTCTCAGAATTGCTTGAACCTGGAAGGTGGAGGTTGCAGTGAGCCGAGGTCACGCCACCTGGTGACAGAGTGAGACTTTGTCTCAAAAAAAGCAAAAATAAATAAATAAATAAATAAATAAATAATAACAAAAGCAAACAAACAAACAAAAAAACTCCTCTCAGACACTATGCTTATTACTTGTGTTATGGAATAATTTCTATCCCAAACCATGATGACATACAACTTAGCCATGAAACCGAGTTGCATATCTACCCCTGAACCTCCAAAATAGTTTTGATTTTTTTACAGTCTAAGATTTTATTCCTGCATTTAATCCTAGTTAGCCTCCAAAAAGAGAAATAATATGGGACCCAGTTATACCATATTTTCACAGTCCACTTTGATATGTACACACTCTCTCTTTCCTTGAGAGAGAGTTTCTCTGTGCTTCCCAGGCTGAATTGCAATTGCTCAATCTCTACTCACTGCAACCTCCACCTCCCAGGTTCAAGCAATTCGTCCTGATGTGGCCTCTCACGTAGCCATGATTACAGACACCTGCCACCACGTCCAGCTAATTTTTGTATTTTTTAGTAGAGATAGGGATTCATCATGTTGACCAGGCTAGTGTTGAACTCCCAACCTCAGGTAATTTGCCCACCTTGGTCTTCCAAAGTGCTAGGATTACAGACATGATCAACCACATCCAGTCTTAAATATCTTTCCATTTGAAATACTTTCTGAGTTCACTTGTGATTTCTTTCTTGACTCTGGGTTTCTCAAAAGTTTTCCTAATTGTGTTTTTTAATTGCAAAAGATTAACAAATTTTCTAGCTATCTATGGTAACACTTTCAATGTATTTAGTACGGTTCCAGCCGTTTATAATGTTAGAGGTTTATTTTGTGGTCCAGCCTAAGGTCTGTCTTGCTTACTATCCCATCTTCAATGAATGTGTATTTCAAAGTTGTTGCCTGCAATATTCTGTTCATTTAAATCAAGAATGTTCATAGCCATTATTTATTCAAGAGCACTTTGTAACCTACACTATCTCTCCTCTATTTGATGCTATGCTTTAGTTTATAATTCATTTTTTTCTTTGGAATTGGTATGTCTTATTTATCTAATCTTCACATTTTCCCATCCATAATCGTGTCACTTCTAATCTGCTTTAAGTCCAGATAGTGAATTTTTAAATTCCAAGTATTTTTTTTCTAGTTCAACTATTTTAAATTATTTGTAATTATTTTGAATTTTTTCTTTAGTTTTTATTTTAGGTTCAGCGGTACATATTGTTATATAGGCAAACTCATGTCATGAGGGTTTGTTGTACAGATTATTTATAATCTTGGTATTAAATCTAGTACTCATTAGTTATTTTTCCTAATCTTCTCCCTCCTCCCACCTTGTACCCTCCATGAGGCCTCTGTATCTATTTCCACATAATATATAGTAATTTGTTTTCTGTTTCTGTGTCAGTTTGCTAAGAATAATGACCTCCAGGTCTATGTTCCTGGGGGGAAAAAAAAAAAAAAGATCTGGTTCTTTTTAATGGTTACATAGGATTCCATAGTGAATATATATACCACACTTTCCCTATCCATTCTAACAATAATGAACATTTTGATTGACTGAATGTTGTTGCTCTCATGAAACTGCTGCATAGATCATGAATGTGTTTTTGGAACAGAACAATTTATATTCTTTTAGGTATATTCCCAGTGAAGGTATTGCTGGGTCAAACAATAGTTTCGTTTTTAGATCTTTGAGGGATTTTCACACTGTCTTCTACAACAGTCAAACAAATCTCCACTCTCATTAGCAGTGAATAAGAGTTTCCTTTTCTCTGCAACCTCACCAGCATCTGCTATCCTTTTACTTTATAAAATATTTTATGTATGGGGTACATATGCATATTTGTCACACAGATAAACTGTCATGGAGGTATGTTGTACAGATTACATAATCACCCAGATATTAAACCTAACATTTATTAGTTATTTTTCTGATCCTCTCCCTCCTCCTGAAAGCCGCAATGTGTATTGTTTCTTTCTGTATCATTTAGCTCCCACTTAAAAGTTAGAATAAGCAGTATTTGGTTTTTGGTAACTGTGTTATTTTGCTGACAATAAGGCCTCCAGCTCCAACCATGTTTCTGCAAAGGATATTATCTCCGGTATTTATGGCTGCATTCCATGTTGTATATGTAAAACCTAAAAAATCCAATCTATTCTTCATGTATATTTCTGCAATGAACATATTCATGGATGTGTATTTATGATAGAATGATTCATACTCCCTTGGGTGTATACCCAGTCATGAGATTGCTAGATAAAATTGTATTTCTATCTGCAGGTTTTTGAAGAATTGGCACACTGTATTCATGATGGCTGAAATAATTTACACTCCTACCTACTGCACATAAGTGTTCCTTATTCTTCAGAACTTCTTTCTTATGTTGAGCTTTTTTATTCATATGCTTTTTGGCCACATGTATGTCTTCTTTCAAAAAGAGCATGTTCATGTTCTTTGCCTACTTATTAATGAGTTATCTGAATTTTGCTTGTTAGTTTAAGTTTCTTATATATTCTAGATATTAGATCTTTGGCAGATATATAAGTTTGCGAAAAATTTCTCCCATTCTGTGGGTTGTCCATTTACTCTATTGGTAGGGACTTTTGCTGTGCAGAGAACCTCTTTAGTTGAATTAGATCTAAGTTGTCAGGTTTTGCTTTTGTTGCAGTTGTTTTTGGCATTTTCCTCTTCAAATCTTTGCTTACTCTGTGTCCAGAGTGATATTGCTTAATCTGTCACAAAGTATTTTATCGTTTTGACTTTCATATTTAAGTCTTTAATCTATTTTGAGTTAATACTTGTATATGGTGAAGGGAATAGGTCCAGATTCAATCTTCTGCATATGACTAAACTATTATTTCAGCACCATTTAATGAATAGAAAATTAATCCTCTCCTCTTTGCTTATTTTTGTCAAGTTTGTTGATGATCATATACTTGTATGTAAGTAATCTTATTTCTGGGTTCTCTATTCTGTTTCATTAGTCTATGTTTCTTTTTTATACCAGTACCATGCTGTTTTGGGACCTGTAGCCGTACAGCACAATTTGTAGTTTGATAGTGTGAGGCCTCCAGCTTTGCTCATTTTGCTTAGGATTGCCTTGGCTATACAAGTTCTTTTTATGGTTCCATATGATTTTAACATAGCTTTTTCTAGTTCTGTGAGGAATGTCAATGGTAGTTTGAAAGGAATAGCATTGAATCTATAAATTACTTTGGCCAGTATGACCATTTTCATGACATTGTTTTTCCTTTTGTTTGTGTGCTCTCTGATTTCCTTGAGCAGTGGTTTGTAGTTTTCATTGAAGAGACCGTAACTTCACATCACTTGCTATCTGTGTTCCTAGGTATTTTATTCTCTTTGTAGGTATTGCGAATGGGATCATTTCTGAAAAGTAAAAACAAACTGACAATCTTTACTCAGACTAGGAAAAAAAGAGAGAATGCCTTAAGAAATTAAATTGACAATAAGGAGAAGACATAACAACTGATTCTGCGGAAATTGAAAGGGTCATGATTATAACAATCATATGATAACAAATTGGAAAACTTGCAAAAATGGAAAAATTTCTACACAAATACAACCTATACATACAAAATCATGAAGAAATCAGAAACCCGAACACATCCACAACAAGTAATAAAATCAAAGATGTAACAAAAAGTCCTCTAGCCAAGGAAAACTCAGAAATTGGTAGCTTCATGGATGACGTTCACCAAACATGTAAAAAAATAAAATAAAATAACTAATGTCAGTTCTACTTAAAGTTTTCCAAAAATCAGAGACAGAGGGAATGCTTCCAAATTTACTCTATAAAGTCAATATCAAAACCAGAAAAAGATACATCAGATAAAGAAAACTACATGTCAGTATCTCTGATGTATATTGATGCAAACATGCTCAACGAATTTTAGTAAACTGAATTCAACAACACATTAAAAGATCATTCATCACTGTGATTGTTAATACTAAATGCCAACTTGATTGGATTGAAAGATAGAAAGTATTGATACTGGGTGAATCTGTGAGGGTGTTGCCAAAAAGATTAACATTTGATTCACTTGGTAGGTAAGACAGACCCACCCTAAATCTGGTGAACACATCTAATAAGCTGCCAATGAATACAAAGCAGGAAGAAAAACATGAAAATCTGAAACTGGTCTATCCCAGTCTATATCTTTCTCCTGTGTCTTTCTCCTGTGCTGGCCACTTTCTGCACTCAAACACTGCACTCCAGATTCTTGTTTTCAGACTCGGACTGGCTCTCCTTGTTCTTCAAGCTTGCAGACAGCCTATTGTGTATATATAAGTTAATACTTAATAAACGCTCATATATATATATATATGAGATATCTATATAGGATGTGTATAGATATATCATATATATTATATGCTATATAATGTATGTAATAGGATATATATTATATATTATATTCTAATATATATTATACATCATATATTATATCCTATTATATATTATATATGATGTATAATATATAATAGGCTATAATATATAATATAATATATAATAAGGTATATATAATATATGTGTTATACATATATCAAAATAGAATATATGTGTATATATGTATATATGTGTATATATGTATATATATGTGTATATATATGTGTGTGTGTGTGTATATATATATATATATATATATGTATATATACCTATGTATATATCCTATTAGTTCTGTTCCTCTAGAGAGCCCTGTCTAATACAACCATGATCAAGTGAGATGTATTCAATGATACAGAGATAGTTTATCATATACAAAATCAACATGACATATCATATCAATAAAATGCAGGTCAAAACTACATGACAATTTAAGTTAACGATATAAAAGCATTTGATGAATTTCAACATCCCTTCATAATGAAAACACTGTCAAGCAACTGGTAATATACTTAATCACACTAAAAGCCACATATGATAGGCTCCAGCTAATACCAAACAGAATGAGAGAAAACGAAGGTCTTGTCTCCAAGATCTGGTAGATGACAAGGATGCCCAGTTTTACCACTGTTAGTTGACATAGTAGTTGAAGTCCTAGCAAGGAATGCTAGTCAAGGGAAAGAAATAGAGGACATCCATAATAAAAAGTGAAATCATTCTCTTTTGAAGCTACACTCTTACTCATGAAAAAACTTAAGGACCACCCCAAAAAATATTACAGCTGATAAACAAATTTAGCAAAGTCACAGATACAAACTCAACATATAAAAATTAGTAGCATTTGTATATGTCAACAGTGAATAATCTGAAAAAATAAAGATATTAATTTCATTTACAATAGTTACAAATTAAATAAAACACCTAGGAATTAATTTATTGATTAACATTTCTAACCAAAAAAATAAAAGATGTCTGCAATGAAAGCTGTAAACATTCATGCAAATAATTCAAGAGGACACAATAATGTAAAGCTATTTTATGTTTAGAGTTTAGAATAATCAATATTGTTAAATGTCCATACTATTCAAAGTAATCTACAGATGCAATGAAATCTCTGTCAAAATATCAGATATTTCTTTTCAGAAATGGCAAGAAACTATCTTGAAGTTTATTTAAAACTACAAAAGACCTAGAATAGTTAAAGCTATCCTGATAGCTTTAATATCCCACAATATTCTTGCAGGAGATAATGGGAGGAATTTTTAAAGAAAAAAAATATTTTTTTCATCCCTTTTGGAGCTTTAAGAATAAAACAGAAGGTATTACATTACCTATCTTCAAATTATACTACAGAGGTATAGTAATCAAAGCAGGCTATAGTGGCACAAAAACAAAAACATACACTGGTGGATAGAATATAGAACCTAGGAACAAATCTGAAGACCTATAGCAAACTCATTTTTTAAAAAAGATTCCAAGAACATAAGTTGGTGAAAAGGCCATCTCTTCAATAACTGCTGTTAAGAAAATTGGATACACACACACACACACACATACACACACACACACACACACACACACAGAAAGAGACACATATGTAAGTATATATATGCAGAAAAATGAAACTAGACCCATGTCTACCACCATATACAAAAATCAAATAAAAATGGCTCGAACACTTAATATTAAGTCTTTGAACTATGAAACTACTACAAGAAAATACTGGAGAAACTCTCCAGAACATTGAACTGGGCAAAAATTTCTTGGAAAATTTCTGGATAAATTAGAAGTGACAAGCAAGATTTCCTTTGAAACATATTTGACATCAGAAAATTATTCAAGTATGTGCTTATTTGGTTATATTTAGACTTTATGAGCCCTGACTTCTGTGCTATCTTCTTGATCGCTAAAGCTAAAAGACCAACTCTAATGGTATTATATCTGGCCAAAAAATGATTTTTGAGCAACTCAAGTGTGGCAACACCTTGCTAGATTCTGGGGTGAATGCCTTCTAAAAATGAACCATCAGCATGAGGTGGTAAATGCAAATCATTTAGGAACAATCAAATGACAAACGGTTGTGACCGCAAGCACAATAGAATGTAAATAATTATACAGACATATCCTAACCAGTAGCAATTTAAATGAAGCTCAGTGGAGCTGGCACTGGGTGTCTAATGAGATCTGCAAAGGAAAAAGATCACTATAGGTAGGTAAAGTCCAGGAGCTTAAGCTACAAGAGGAAAAGAAATATATTCAGTGGGAAGGGAACAGGTTAGAGAGAGTAATTTATGACAGCTTTAGAAGTAGAAGAGAGAGGGAGAACAAACTTGGGGAATGAGGAAAGGCTTGAAGCTGAATTCAGATTTTTATTTTCAGTTTCCAAATTCAAGTTATTAAAGTCCAAGAACTGAACTCTACATTTTATTGAAAATAAAAAGTAAATATTAGAATTTTCTTAGACTATCTAAAATTTTCCCCACAATATTCTTGCAGGAGATAATGGGAAGAATTTTTAAAGAAAAAAGTTATTTTTTCATCCCTTTTGGAACTTTAAGAATCCACTGTTTTTAGCCACTAAAATGGCTAAAAAATAAAAGTGAGACAATTCTGAGGCCTGGCAAGGATTACTCTCATATATGCCTGGTAGAAGAAAAAATAAAATAAAATAAAATAAATTTTAAAAAATTGATAAAATTAGTCAGACCTATGGTCCCAGCTACTCAAGGGGCTATATTTATGCACATGTATTTTATATATCTATATATATGTAATACATATAGCCTACACACACACACACACACACACAGAGAGAGAGAGAGAGAGAGAGAGAGAGAGAGAGAGAGAGAGAGAGAGAATATAGAAGGCAACTTTATTCTTAATGACCAAACCAAAAGTAGCCAAATGTTCATCAATGGTAGCACAGATAATTTAACTGTGGTATAGTCACACAAGTGAATATTCAGCAATGAGCATTAATCAACTACAAACATACAGAACAATAAATAAATTTCATAAACATGTTGAGCGAGAGAAGTTAATCAAAAACAACCTTGATTTTTATAAAATAAAAAAGAAATAAAGTCAATCTATATCATTAAAAGTTATGAATTACATATACATATGTATATACATAATTAGTGCACAGCTTGCTGAGAAACAACACGCAGTTAACTAGAACCCAGTTTAGGGGATAGAACATCATCACTCTTACAGTGACAGCAAGGGATAACAGGAATTTCCAGGGAAGTCTTGATTTTCTATTTCCTAAACTGGATTCTGATTATGTGGATATTGTTTCTCAGCCAACTGTGCACTTAATACATATATACTTGTGTGTCTGTATGTTTTACTTCAATAGAAGTTTACAAAGTTAATGTAATTGGGGATAAAATAAAAGATAAGGGCTCAAAACACAGAAGGGTCTCTCAGATAAGAATGGGAATTATGGGAGTTTCAGCAAAGTTACCAGTAAAATCTGAGACTATGCTGCAGTTTCAGTAGTGCTTCACACTCCCCATATTGTGTTGGTCTAAAGAACAATTATTGGAATATACCAGGAGGGGCCAAGTCTGCCAAATAGAAACAGCTGTGGTCTGTAGCTTCCAGCGATATCAATGCAAAAAGTGAATGATTTCTGCATTTTTAACTGAGGTATCCAGCTCATCTCATTTGGACTAATTAGGAAGTGGGTGCAGCCCATGGAGCACGAGCAGAAGCTTGGTGGGTCTTAACTTCATATAAGAAGTGAAAATACCTTAGAACCTCCCTCCTTTATCCAAAGGAAACCATGAGGCACTATGTTACCTGGCTGTTACTATATTTTCCAATGGTTTTTGCAATCTGCAGTTCAGGAGTTTCACTTGAGTGCCTACACCACCAGGGCCCTGGGTTTCAGGCACAAAACTGGAGCAGGTTACAGGAATTTTTTTATACCCCAGTATCTCCTGGAACCCCAGTGAGAGAAAACCATTTATCCCACTGGAAAAAGGCCTGAAGCCAGAGAGTAAGGTGGTCTTGCTTAATGGATCCCACTCCCACACAGCCTAGCAAGCTAAGAATCACTGGCTTGAAATTTGCACTACTAGCACAGCAGTCTAAAGTTGACCTGGAATTATTGAGCTTGGTGGGGGGAGGGGCATTTGCAATTACTGAGCAGTTGGTTTTCGACTCACAGTGTTATGGAGGTTGGGAGATCTGGGCTGGGTGTGGGAAAGCAGCTGTGGCCAGACTTTTTCACTAGATTCTTCTCACTGGTTAGGGCTTCTCTAATGGAAAGAAAGTAACTCCAGTCAGAGGATTACAGACAAAACCAACATCTCCCTGGGACAGAACACCTAAGGGAAGAATGGCTGTGGACACAGCTTCAGCCAATTTTATTATTCCTGCCTTCTGGCTCAGAAGAGAGCAGTGGATTCTGATGAGAAAGATTATCCCAGAAGAGCACCAACTTTGCAAAGGGATAGCCTGTCTCCTCAAGGGGCTCACTAACCCCTGTACTTCCAGACTGAGAGAAACCTCCCAACAGAAGGTTTGACAGACATGTGAAATGTGCCACTCTACAAAAAAAAAGCTTCCAGAGGAAGGAACAGTACCAGTAAGCAAACTTTGCTGTTCTTCAGCCTCTGCTTGTGATGCCCAGGTGAAAAGAGTCTGGAGTGGACCTCCAGAAAACTACAGCAGACCTTTAAAAGAAGAACCTGACTGTTAAAAAAATATAACTAACAAACAGAAAACAACAACATCAACAACAACATAGAGGACTCCCACAATAAGCCCCCTCGAAAGGTCATCAGCCTCAAAGACCAAAGGTAGATAAAGCCATGAAGATGAGAAAAAACCAGTGCAAAAACCCTGAAAATTACAAAAATCAGAATATCTCTTCTCCTCCAAATGACTTCAACTCCTCTCCAGTGAGGGAACTAGATGGAGAATGAGATTGACATACTGACGAAAGTAGCTTCAAAATGTGCGCAATAACAAACTCCTTTGAGCTAAAGAAGCATGTTCTAAACCAATGCATGGAAGCTAAGAACCCTGATCAAACGTTAAAGGAACAGCTAGCTAGAATAACCAGTTTAGAAAGGAGCATAAATAACCTGATGGAACTGAAAAACACAAGAACTTCATGAAGCATATGCAAGTATCAATAGCTGATTGGTCAAGTGTAAGAAAGGTTATCAAAGATTGAAGATCAACTAACTGAAATAAGGCATGACAACAAAATTGGAGGAAAAAAAATGAAAAGGAATGAACAAAGCCTCTAAGAAATATGGGACAATGTGGAAAGTCCAAATCTATGATTGAATGGTGTAACTGAAGGTGACAGGGAGAATAAAATCAAGTTGGAAACAAACTTCAGGTTATTATCTAGGAGAATGTCCCCAACCTAGGAAGACAGGCCAACATTCAAATTAGGAAAATACAGAGAACACCACTAAGATACTCCTCAGGAAGAGCAAACCCAAGACACATAATTATCAGATTCTCCAAGCTTAAAAAGAAAAGAAAAAATGTTAAGGGCATACAGAGTAAAAGATCAGGTTACCTACAAAGGGAAGCCCATTAGACTAACAGTGCAACTCTCTGCAGAAACCCTACTAACCAGAAGATAGTGGGGACAATATTCAACATTCTTTAAAAAAGTTCATTTTCAACCCAAAATTTTATATCCATCCAAACTAAGCTTCATAAGTAAAGAAGAAATAAATCCTTTACAGACAAGCAAATGTTTAGGGATTTTGTCACCACCAGACCTGCCTTACAACAGCTTCTGAAAGAAGCACTAAAATGGAAAACAAAAACCTGGTAATAGCCACTGCTAAAACAAGACAAAATATAAAGACCAATGACACTGTTAAGAAACTGCATCAACTAATTTGGAAAATAATCAACCAGCATCATGATCACAGAATCAAATTTACACATAACAATATTAACATTAAATGTAAATGGGCTAAATACCCCCAATTAAAAGACACAAACTGGCAAATTGGGTGATGAATCAAAACCAATCCATGTGCTGTATTCAGCAGCACTATCTCACATGCAAAGACACAAATAAGCCAATATAAAGGTACGGAAGAATATTTATCAAGCAAATGGAAAGGAAAAATTAAAAAGCAAGAGGTGAAATTCTAGTCTCTGATAAAACAGATTTAAAAGCAACAAAGATTCAAAAAGGCAAGCAAGGGCATTACATAATGCTAAAGGGATAATTGCAATAAGAAGAGCTAACTATGCTAAATATATATGCACCCAATACAGGAACACCCAGAATCATAAACAAGTTCTTAGAGACCTACGGAAACTTAGACTTCCACACAATAATAAAAGTGGGAGACTTTAATTTTCTACTTTTAGTATTAGAACAATGAGTCAGAAAATTAACAAGGATATTCAGGACTTCAGCTCAGCTCTGGACCAGGAATACCTAATAGACAACTGCAGAACTCTTCACCCTATATCAACAGAGTATACATTCTTCTCATTTCCACATAGCATATATTTTAAAATGGTCCATAATAATTTCCACATAATTCAAAGTAAAGCACTCTTAAGTAAATACAAAAATAAATCAATAAAAAGGAAATAATAACAAACAGTCTGTCTGGCATAGTGAAATCAAATTAGAACTAAGGATTAAGAAATTCATTCAAAACTGGACAGCTACATGGAAATTGAAAGACCTGCTTGTCATTAGCTACTTGGTAAATAACAAAATCAAGGCAGAAACAAAGAAATTCTTATAAACCAATGAGAAGTAAAAAAAAAAAAAAAAAAAAAAAAAAAAAAAAATACTACCAGAATCACTGTGACACAGCTAAAGCAGTATTAAGTAGGAAATTTATATCACTAAATGCTCACAAAAGGAAGCTGAAAAGATCTAAAATTGACACAATAACATCACAATTAAAATAACAAGAGAAGTAAGAGCCAACAAATTCAAAAACTAACAGAAGACAAGAAATAATTAAGATTAGAATAGAACTGAAAAAGATAGACATAAAAACTTTTCATGGATGAACATGGAAACCATCATTCTCAGCAAACTGACACAAGAGCAGAAAATCAAACACCGTATATTCTCACTCATAGGCGGGTGTTGAACAATGAGAACACATGGACACAGGGAGGGGAACACTACACACTGGGGTCCGTTGGGGGGAAATGGGGGAGGGATGGGGGTGGGGAGGTGGGAAGAGATAGCATGGGGAGAAATGACAGATACAGGTGAGGGGATGGAAGACAGCAAACCACACTGCCATGTGTGTACCTATGCAACAATCTTGCATGTTCTTCACATGTACCCCAAAACCTAAAATGCAATTAAACACACACACACACACACACACACATACACACACACACACACACACACAAACTTTTCAAAAACTCAATGAATCCAGGAGCTAGTTTGTTGAAAAGATTTAACAAACTAGATAGACTTCTAGCTAGATTAATGGAGAAGAAAAGAGAGAAAAATTAAACAGACACAATAAAAAATGATAAAACCACTGATACCATAGAAATACAAACTGTCATCAGAGAATATTACTAACCTCTCTGAAAATAAACTAGAAAATCTAGAAGAAATAAATAAATTTCTAGACCCATACACCCTCTCAGAACTAAACAAGAAAGAAGCAGAATCCCTACATAAACCAACTTGTAAAATTGAGGCAGTAATTAATAGCCTACCAAAAAAAAAAAATAAAATAAAAAACCAGGACCAGACAGAGTCACAGCCAATTTCTACCAGAGGTACAAAGAGAAGTTGGTAACGTTCCAATCTGAAACTACTCAAACAATGCAAAATAAGGTACTCCTCCCAACTTATCTTATGTGGCCAGCATCATTCAGATACCAAAATCTAACAAACACACAACTAAAAAAGAAAATTTCAGGCAAATAACTCATATAAAACTCAATGAGAATTCTCAACAAAATACTGGCAAGCTGAATCCAGCAAAAAGCTTATCTACCACAATCAAGTCAGCTTCATCCAAGGGATGCAAGGCTGGTTCAACATATGCAAATCAATAAACATAATCCATCATATAAATGGAAATAATGACAAAAACCAAATGACTATCTCCATAGATACCGAAAAGACCTTTGATAAAATTCAACATCCCTCCATGCTAAAATATTCTTTATAAATTAGGTATTGATGGAACATATCTCAAAAATAATAGCTGTTTATGACAAACCCACAGCCGATATCTACTGAATGGGGAAAAGCCAGAAGCACTGCATTTTAAAACTGGCACAAGATAAGACTGCTGTCTCTCACTGTTCATATTCAACATAATATTAGAAATTCTGGCCAGAGTAATTAGGCAAGACAAAGAAATAAATGGTACTCAAATAGAAAGAGAGGAAGTCAGAATGACTGTTGCAGAAGGCATAATTGTATATTTAGCAAACCCATAGTCTCAGTCCAAAAATCCTTAAGCTGATAGACAACTTTAGCAAAGGCTCAGGTTATAAAATTAATGTTCATTAATTATAAGCATTCCTATACACCAAAAATAGACAAGCAGAGAACAAAATCATGAGTGAATTCCACTCACAATTGGTACAAAGAGAAGAAATTATATAGAAATACAACTTAAAAGGGACACAAAAGATTTCTTCAAGGACAGCTACAAACCAGTGCTCAGAGAAAAACGAGAGTAAACAAACGGAAAAGCATTCCATGCTCATGGTTAGGAAGAATGTGTATCATAAAAATGATCATACTGTCCAAAGTTATTTTTAGTTTCAATGTTATTACCATCAAGCTACCATTATCTTTCTTTCTAGAATTAGAAAAATCTACTTGAAACAAGGAACCAAAGAGCCCATATAGCCAAGACAATCCTAAGAGAAAAACAAAACAAACAAAAAACTGTTTTGTTTGTTTGTTTGTTATTCAAGGTAATAACATTGAATGTAAAAATTACTTTTGAAAATTTGGCCATTTTCATGACACTGGCTTTCATGAAAAGAAGTCATCATGCTACATGACTTAAATTATACTACAAGACTACATTAACCAAAACAGCATGGTATTGGGTACAAAAACAAATATGTAGACCAATGAAACAGAACAGAGATCTCAGAAATAACAACACACATTTACAGTCATCTGATCTTTGACAAACCTGACAGAAACAAGCAATGAGAAATGGATTTCTTATTTAATAAATGGGCTGAAAAAAACTGACTAGCCATATGCAGAAAACACAAACTGAACTTCTTCCTTACACCTTATACAAAAATTAACTCAAGATGGATTAAACACTGAAATTTAAACCCCAAAACTATGAAAACTCTAGAAGAAACCTAGACATTGTCACTCAGGACATAGGCATGGACAAAGACTTCATGAAAAAAAAAAAAAAAAAAAAAAAAACAAGAACAAAAACACCAAAAACAATTGCAATGAAAGCCAAAATTGACAAATTGAATCTAATTAAATTAAGGAGCTTCTGCAGATCAAAATAAACTATCATCAGAGTAAACAAGCAACCTACAGAATAGAAAAAACTAATAATAATTAGCTGCTTGTCTGACAAAGTTCTAGTATCCAGAATTTTCAAGAAACTTAAACATATTTACAGGCAAACAAAGAAACTCATCAAAAAGTGGGCAAACAATATGAGTGGATACTTCTCAAAAGAAGACATTTATGCAGCAATCACACATATGAAGAAAAGCTCATCCTCACTGGCCAGTAAAGAATGGCATATCAAAACCACAATGAGAAACCATCTCACATCAGTTAGAATGACAATTATTAAAAAGTAAGGAAATCACAGATGCTGACAAGATGGTGGAGAAATTGGAACACTTTTATGTTGTTGGTGGGAAGGTAAATTAATTCAACAATTGTGGAAGACAGTGCAGCAATTCCTCAAGGATTTACAAGCAGAAATACCATTTGACATTGCAATCCCATTACTGGTGTATAACCAAAAGATCATAATTCATTCTGTGTTAAAGACATATGCACACATATGTTTACTGCAGCCCTCTTTAAAATAGCAAAGTCTTGGAACCAACCCAAATGCTCATCAAGGGTAGATGGGATAAAGAAAATGTGGTGCATATATCCCATGGAATACTATGCAGGCATGAAAAATGAGTTCATGTCCTTTGCAGGTACATGGATGAAGCTGGAAGCCATTATTCTCTGTAAACTAAAACTGTGTGTTCACACTCATAAGTGGGAGCTGAACCAAAAACTGTGTGTTCTCACTCATAAAAGGGAGCTGAACAATAATAACACATGGACATAACGAGGGGGACACACACTGGGGCCTGTCAGAGGACAAGGGGCAAAGGAAGTGAGAGCATTGAGATAAATTCCTAATGTATCAGGGGATTAAAACCTAGATGATGTATTGATAGATGCAGTAAGCCACCATGGCACACATATACCGATGTAACAAACCTGCACATTTATCCCAGAACTTAAAATTTAAAATACAATAAAGGAAGACCAATTATTATATTTAGCTGGTCCTACTTTCAATTCTATACCAGTATGACTTATATAATATGGGTACCTCCCACACTTTTTGGATATAACCAGAATTCTCCTAAGGATGCCTTAAATATCTATTGACCCTCGCCAATAAACATATAATTTCCAGTGCTTTGTCTTTTCTGCTTGCAAAACATGTTTTAATGTTGCACTCTGGAACTTTTGTATTATGTGCAAAATTTTTGTATTTCTTCCAGTAGAAGAAATTTATTACTGTCAGTTTGTGTAATGGCCATTAGATTCTCTAAACCATGACGATGAACTGAAAATTTAGCTTTCCTGTGTCTACAGGGATGAGCCAGGTCCTAGTACTTGGCTGCCTAAAGAACTCAAGAGGATTTACTGAAGGAAGTCTGTTTTCAAAATCATCATTTTCTAAAAGGATTATCAGGGGTATTTCTCATGTTATGTAACAAATGTCATGAAAAATGTGGGACGGGACTGAAAGTAGATAAGCATGAATTTCAAGAAAATGCTGAAATTCTCACCTACAAATGAGTCCGATGTCGTTATATACCAGAAGACAGGCAGCTGCTGATATTAACTAAAGGTGTAGTTGTTAACATAGTGAGACTAAGAAGTGACACTTTGGGCTACACACTACAAACCATACTCTAGTTTTCTGCCCCTCAAAGCTAACTTCCTGGGTCTGGTGATTTTTCTCACATGACTTAGCTGCATTTTTCACTTTCTGCCAAGTCCAGGAAGGAAAAATATTTTTCTTTTTCTTTTTTTTTTTTTTTTTTTTTGAGACGGAGTTCCGCTCTTGTCACCCAGGCTGGAGTGCAATGGCGCGATCTTGGCTCACCGCAACCTCCGCCTCCTGGGTTCAGGCAATTCTCCTGCCTCAGCCTCCTGAGTAGCTGGGATTATAGGCACGCACCACCATGCCCAGCTAATTTTTTGTATTTTTAGTAGAGACGGGGTTTCACCATGTTGACCAGGTTGGTCTCGATCTCTGGACCTCGTGATCCACCCGCCTCGGCCTCCCAAAGTGCTGGGATTACAGGCTTGAGCCACCGCGCCCGGCCGGAAAAATATTTTTCTAACAAATTTCTTCTCACATAGCATTGAAATGCCATGTAGCCCATCTCTCCAGATTCATCCTACCTTGTTTCCACATCCTTTGTCATTGAGACTTTGAAGTTCATCTCATGAGAGTACCTTCCTACTTTTGAGATCAGGCTACAGGATTACCTTGGAAAATAAAATGCTATTAGAAGTAGCAATATGTTACTTCTGAGTTTAGCCCTTAAGAGTCATTGCATTTCCATTATACCCTCTTGAATGTTTGCTATTGCCATGAGAAGAGTATGTCCTATGTATTCTACTCATTCATGCAAGATCACAGACATATAAAGCAGAATTGAGACTCCAGCCCACACTTAGTGTTAAGTCCAATTGTGCATAGCATAGATCAGCTAACCACAACTGACCCAAAGATATATGAGTCATCTATCATACGTTAATTGAGAAATACATTTTCTGAATTATAGTACTGAGTTTTAGAATAGTTTCTTAAATAGCAGTACTGTGAAAGAGCTGACTGATTCACCACTTAAGCACATTATTCTGTCAATGCAAAATTTGTAATGAATGTTTTATCATTTAAAATAACATCCTTTCTTTTCCCCCTTTCTCATCTTAATTTTTAGAGTATTCTCATATACTAGATCATCATATATTTTAATCTATTTATTCTTTTTCTCTTCTCAATAGTTATACAGTGCCTGAGATAATGTTTTATTGCCTGCTATAAATGTTCAACATCTTGGTAGGCACATAGTGGTTGTTAAATAAGTATGCATGATTACATAGTCTCCTTTCTCTTTATTTAAACATTCATTATCTAATTTTATTTCTGTGTATAATTCAATGACTTGGTAATCAGCAAAGATAATAGAGAAGACTTGTGGATGAAAAGAGGAAACTTTCAAATCTTGTCCTTGATGAGATATGAGATACTTTTCTCCAAGACTACATCTCAATGGTTGGGAAATATCAAAACTGTGAAAACAAAAGTGCCAACAGGTAGCTTAGACAGTGCCATCTATTGTAACCACCATGCCACTAAGTTTCTGACTGCTATAATCAGGGGTTCTCTTAACCATCTGCGTGTGCCACTGCATGAACAGAAATTTTAAGGGGACCTATATGTCTCTTCAAAGAGCCGTCAGAATGTTTGACTTTTGCATTGTTATAACATTGCAGATCAGTTAAATTATACAGCAGAAACACAATGTCAAGGCTAGACATTATGGCAACTGAAGCCTAAAATTAGATGCAATATTTTATAGCATAGAGAAAGTACATCTTTAAACAAATTTCTTTATTTCCAGTACTCTTTTTTCTTGTGGCTTTTTAAAAGATACCCACCAATGAGCATTTTTATATGAAAAACATCCAAGACAACTTTGTCCAGGATTCTTTCTTGGGCTTAACAGATAATGTTGTCACCTCAATTTGTGTTAAAATATTTTTCCCAGCATATATTAGAAAATGAGGTTTAACCCTTGAAGGAAGGTAAAAGGGTGTCTCTCCCACTTCCAATCCTAACCACAGGAGGACAGTCTGGTACCACTTTATTTCAGTTTGGATATTGGAGAATGCTTTAATGACCTAAACTCCACTGTAGGGTGCATTTAAAAGTGGGACCTTATAAGTCATTGAGTTTATCTTCTCTTTTTACAGCCTCGCACTCTCTTTCATGGCTTTCCTTGCTGCACACACAAAAAAACTGTTTCCCTGGTTAATCTTTTGAGGGTTTATACCATTGTGGACCCCATATTCCCAGCATAGTGCTTTGTACACAGTAAACGCTTAGTAGGTGTTTGCTAAATGACTAAAATTCCAAGTCTCTTGTTTAACCATGAGCGTCTTGGATCTCTCCCTAACTGGAAGTTGTTTCTGTTGTTTGACTCTGTTTCCTGAAGCAGTGAGATCTAGGTTCTTGTTTGATTTGTTCTATGTCTTTGAACTAGTGTTTCTAGCACTCTGAAACACTTTACTGAGATGGGTGAAATATGGATGCAATTAAACTTGTGTTCAATGAAACAGTATGTATTCTTCTTTCTGGGTTTCACACTATTCCTAGATGAAGCCATTTTGCCCCTTCAGGTCCATGTCTTACTGACATTCCATGTCTTCCCTTCTACTCACAGGCAGAGATAAGAGCTAAGGATTGTCACTGTTACTCTTAGTTCTATTTAACTACAAGATACATTTCTGACGGTTATATCTGCATTCTACAAAATCATGGCACAAAAGCAGTAAGTTTTAGTGCTGCAAGAATACCTCAGTCATTTATCTGCTACTGGTATTGTATGTTTAGATCTACTGTAAACTTACTTCTCACTTGCCTAGCGATGATACAGGGCCTGTTTAAATATGTATGAACCATGAATTTTTCTTATTGATGTCCATTTCTCTTTCATTTCAGCAAGAGGGTTAATATACAGTTCAAGTATCTGCTGAGGGTAAACAGAAAGTGCCATAACAGATTACACATCCCTTACTCCTCTGTAATGAAAGATTCCCTTTCACTTCCTAGGTAATAACGGACTTTTCTGCTTAGTATCCTCTCTGTTCTTGGTCTGGGTAGATTCAGTACAACTTGTTCTGCATATGGCTTAATTAGGCAATGTACCCAGAGGCACAGTTTAGGATTCCTCCTCTCTGGAGTGAAGCCTAAGCCCAATGCAGAAACCTGCAGCCAGCCTCCTATATAGCTTATTAAGTGCTGGACTCTTAGCAGGTAGAATGCCCATTCCTAGCTAATGGCTGCCTGAAGCAGGAATAGATAATAGAAAATCCATGTGGGATGAGTTCCTGCAGGGCACAACCAAAGATTAATATGTTGACAGTGTAATAAGGTTGTTGGAGGGATGGCAGGAGAAATGGGTGTGAGTGTGTGTGTTTTTGTGTGTGTGATTGTGTGTGTGTGTGTGTCTGCATGTGCATGTATGTGCATGTGTGGTTGTGCACGTATTCACTCGTCTTTTCTCTTCCCTCTCTATTCTTTCATTCTTGTTCTTATTTTCTCCTGCTCTCTTCTGTTATAGAACAACAGAGTTGAAATGAGTATTTGAATTAGCTTATTTGTTTTAACAAAGCATTTTGAAACATTATTTGAAAAAATTGAGTATTAAACTAAGCATCAACCTAATTAAATGCATTAGGAATATATAATTCAGTTTATTAGAAATATAACTGACATATTATTTAAGTCTCCTTGAGCACTTATCTTTTAAAGGTAAGACAGAAGAATTATAACAAACTTTAATAAAATGAAAGAGAATATAAAGGCAAGAAGTGAACAAAAATATTTGGGGAAGACAAAAAGAAAAATATTCTTTTTAAAAAATAATGTGACAAAATATATGTAATATAAGATTTATTATGCTAGTCATTTTTAATTGTATAAGTACATTATTATGTGTAATCAATTTTTAGAATTATTTTCCTTGCAAAGCTGAAATTTTGTATGCATTATACATCATTAAACTCTGTATGCATTCCTGTTGACAAGGAGGCGATTCTTGAGTTTTAAAACTGGATGTATTTTTTAAAACATGCCATTTTTTTACAGTTCCTTTTATAAAGTAGAAGAGAGAATATTTCCTAATTCATGTTACTCTAATACCAAATTCAAAGAGCCATTATGAGCAAATGAAACAGTATACTGATGTACATAGATGCAAGAATCTTCTACTACTTAGTGACTGGATTCAAGGAGTATATAACAACTATTGAACATGTTATCAAAATTGGATGGATTCCAGGCATGCAAAGCTGATTCCACATTTAAAAATCATAGCAATGTGTATTTTTTAAATGATGATTTCAGTAGAAACAGAAAAAGCATTTGATAATTTTAGAATCTATTCATAACAGTAAAACTCTAGCAAACTAGGACTAGAGGGGTAAGTTCTTCAACTTGAGAAATAACATCTATAAGAAATTTACAACTAATAAAATACTTACATAATGGTGAGAAACTGAAAGCTTTCCTGCTAAGATCAAGAAGAAAAAAAAATAATATTGTCTCTTACCACTCCTCCTGGACATCACAGTAGAAATCCCAGCTAATGAAGACAAGGAAGGAAAATAAGAGGTACACAGACTGGGAAGGAAGAAAGGAAGAAATAAAACTATCATATCTAACATAGATAATGTTCATAGATGAAGTTAAAATCTCAAAGAAAAGTAAACAATCACAATAAACCACTATAACTAAATAATCATAGAACATTACAGAGTACAAAGTTATATAAAAGTTAATTATTTTATATTACATGCAGATGAAACATCACTAAGCTAAAATATGAAATCCAGAATGCATCAAAATCTGACTTACTAAGAACCAACACAACACTAAAAGGAAATACTCATTGGTGCATTTCTTATTTTACCTTTGAATTATGGGTATTCAATTGGTTAAGTATAAGCAAATATTCCAATCCAAATAAAAGCCACTGAAATCTCAAACACTTCTGGTCTCAAACATTTTTTTTTAAGGTCAGCAAACAGCTTTTATTCAAAGAAGGAGGCAAGCTGCACCCAATTACCCTCCCTGTAATATCTCATCTGATTTTGATATCAGTTGCAATGGTTTCAGTACAAGGCTAAGCAGAATGTTTTGCTGTGAACAGTCACCATAGAGAGATAGTCTCAAACATTTTGTATAAGGAATACTCAATTTGTATGAGCAGTGAATAATTAGAACTTAAAACACATTTAATTAACACCTGTCCTCATTTATTTTCTGTTACTATAACTTAATACCTGAGACAGAATAACTTATTTTTTAACAAAATTAATTTATTTCTTATATTTTTAGAAGCTGGGAAGTCCAAGATTGAGAGTCTGCATCTGACGAGGGTATTTTTTTGCTGATGTAGACTCTACATAGTCCTAAAATGTCACAGGACATTAGACGACAAGGAAGGCAAGTGTGCTGGGTTACATCTCTTCTTCTCTTATGAAGCCACTAAGACTTCATCTTCATAATGTATTTAATGCTAGGGAAATTGTGCTTTTTACATGAATGTTGGCAGACAGAAATATTCAAACCATCAAAACACACACATACATACACACACACAGAAAGAGAGAGAGAGACAGAGAGAGAGAGAGAGAAAGACTTCTTGATTAAAATTCTAACAAAGAGTGTACAAGAATAGATGAGGAGGAAGGGGGCTTCAAGATGGCTAACTGGAGGCACCAAGTATATCATTCTCTATGAAGAAGGACAAATAAGACAGCAGATACCCATATGTATAAAGTATTCAAGAGAAAACAATGGAATTCAGTAGGACAGTGACAGGTAACCTCTGAACCACAAAAAGAAAGAGCAGTAAAGCAGCCTGACTGACCAGAATTTGCTTGCAGTTGGAGAAACTGCAATGTGGACAAAAGGTAAGCAAGAGATTCCCAGGGGTCCACATTCCCACTGTGTACTTCTGTAATTCTAAACACAGGAGATCCCCTCAACTTTAAGGGCCACAGATTAGAAGAGGGAACTGCCTGGGTACAAAGCACAGCTCCAGAGAGGGAGTTTCACACAGGATTACCCATATCCACTAAGATTCATTGAGAGCCCATTTCTCACCACCATGCATTGTACCAAGGTTCCAACAGTTCCTGAACTTCCACATCCCTGGAGCCCACTGACATCCCTTCCACATGCACCTACAAGCTAGACAGGCAGTACAATGTACCAGGAAGGCTTCTGCCAGAGACAAACTGAGCCACAGCACACATTCCAAGAACAAGAGAGCCATGTTCCTAAGGCCACTATTTTTAACAGCAACCCCACTCATTCCAGTGTGTCCTGCCATGTACCTGCACACACCTTAAGAGGAACTGGAGATTGGCCTACTTGATTTCAACCTAAGACCACACCTTCCTGCGACCATGAACTGACAACAAGCCAACTCCAGCAAGAGTTACTATTCACACCTCACACGCCTTAAGAGGGACTGGGGACTGTCCCATCTGGGGATGAGGGACTGGTCCATTCTAGGGTCTAAGAGTAGATACATCATATAAACTGTTATTTTCAGGATATGTTTTACAGACCTGAGTTGTAAGACAGATGAATAAATGTACTCACATATAGAATATACTGAATAAGCAGGCCAAAGGATCTTGAGTAACTGTTAGAGAAAGATTATAGTTATATGACATTCACTAGTTATCTTTTTTTTGTTTTGTTTTACTTATTTACTATAGATTTAATAACAGAGGCTTTAAGTTCAGACACTTGTAAGTTTTGATGTCTAAAGTAAATACCATTAGTTGATGATATTTCTGGTTAACATCCTCCCCGACCCTAAGAAGGCCAACTGGCTCAAAAGTTGCTTTTAAGACTACATGAGTAAACAAGTTATTAGGTAAATTATTTTACCTATCCTAGCTATTTGTTTTATTAACTAAGTGTAAAGAGGATTTATGCTGTTTTTAGTTGAAACTTTTACTAAAATTATGAAAAAAAACCAAACCAAAACAAAACAAAAAACCTTAGGCTTTTTAAAAGGGTTTAAAACATAGCTTTTTCCAGTTTTTATCTTAATACTTTTGCCACCATCTTCAGTGAATTCCTACATGTTACCAACTGAATGTGCTGTTCAGTGACCTAGGAATAATCTGCCCAGTTGTCACAGCCAGCACTCATGTGCACTACTGGACAAGTCAGACTCACCTGTCCACTGATGTCATCAATGCCTACAACCGGAAGAATCTGGAGATCAAACTATCCTACCTGCTGCAGGCAGCCCCACTGCTAACCATGGGCACCAATAACGTTAAAAAAGAGGATCAGCCACCCACAGTCACCAGTGCCTGTTTATGCCTTCTGAGGGTGTAAGAATGATCTCATGCAGCATGCTGGTGCCTGCACACAGCATGCTGAGTGTCTGGGAAAGGACCCCTTCCATTTGTCTGCCAGAAACCTTTTGGAGGCCTGAGAATAAGTCTTCCCAGCATGATCTCACTACCACCAACAATGTCCATCAACTTTTTCCCCCATATATCCTATGTAGAGGTTTGAGAACTGGCCTTTCAGAACTGCCAACAGCATTACAAGACACATGAGAACCCAAGGGTTGAGCCATGCCAAACTCCTGCCACTCCTCAAATCCAATCAAGCCACCTGAAGACTTATGGATTGAATATGTTAATCCCAACAAAAACTGATGCCCATGTACACCACGCAGGGGTTCCAGGACAGGCATGCCTATATCACTGCTGCCACAACTGGGGCCCAAGGACCAACTTGCCTGGTGTTCCCTCCCCAGCAAAGTTTTACCACAGGCTTCACAAACGACCATAGCCTAACTCAATGAGAAATTCAGACACCAATGATACTGATTATAGATAAATCATATGGAGAATACATTACTGCACACACTTAGAATGAAAGCTAAAGCACCAAATAAACAAACACTGTAGATATATCTAAAGCAAAAGTTTTTTCTATAAAAGATGACTGTACATTTGGAAGATATAACTGTTACATCACGTGTACAGCTATCAATGTAAGGACACAAGAAAAAAATTTACAAATTTTGAAAGCAGTCAGAGATCACTATAAGAGTGAAGCTCAAATTTTGAGAAAGATGCTAAGAAGGTCTAAAAGTCCAAGACACCCACCACCAACTGGCCAAAGTGCAAACTGTGATGTAGAACTCCTGAAGACCAGAAGAGATTGTGAAGAACTTAAATGCATGTTGGAAAAATATGAGTGCCAGAAATCCAGGATACTGTTAAGGTTCTTACATCTGAGAGAGAAAAAAGCCTCTTTTTATAAACAGGCACTGGAAGAAACTGCCCAACTTTAATAACTGATGTAAAGCTGTAAGAGTCATAAGTTAATATTGGCCCATCCTATGCTCTGGCAAGTAGAGACTGAAAGAGATGTAGCCTTCACTGATTTACAAAGAATGGTCACAGAACAAGATAGTCTAAAGGAAAGGCTAAAGATTTCTCAGGAAATAGCATTTAATGAGAAGGCTCACATGGAACAAAGGATAGATGAACTGTAGTGAAAAGGTCATAATCTTAATGATGAATATATGGAGCAATGTCAGATATTACTTTGATTAAGGAAAGCATAAGCTCTGTGGAAACAGAAAATGACATTACTAGCAAGAAGGGAAATTGATACCAAATTGGCAGACAAAAATCAAAGAACAAGACTTTTACCAAGATGGCCAAATATGAACAACTCCAGAGCACACTTCTCAATGAAAGAGAAGCAGAAGGTGATTGATCTCTGCATTTCCAACCAAGGTACCAGATTAATTTCAGTGGATTGGTTAGATATTGTGTATAGCCCAAGGAGGGTGAACTGAGACAGGGCAGGGCACTGCCCCAACCAGGAAGTGTAACTGGCTTGAGGACTGGGGACTTTACCCCTCAGCACTCTGATTCAGATACTGTGCTTCTCCCATGGCCTCTGTGACCCCCAGTCCAGGAGAACACTGCTGGTCTGAAAAGCACAAGGAGTTACCAACACAGATCTGAATGACAGTTCTGGCTGGCCTGGCACCCCAAGTTGTCAGTATAGATCTGAGTGGAAGTTTTGACTAGCACCAAGAGCACTTGGATCTTCCCACTCTCTAGAAAGAGAGAGAGCTGAAAGCAGGTATACAAGTGATAAGGCTTGGCAGTCTCCATTCCCACAAAGACCAGCAAACTGAAGCCCACTTGCTTGAGAATTTCACAGTCAACACAGGAGTTTGAGCTTAACCTAGGACAATTGAGTTTGGTGATGGGAAAGGTTTCACCATTGCAAATGTGAGTCTAATCTCATCTGTGTAAACAAAAGCCAGAGGAAGCCTACACAGCAGCCAGGCTGAATCTGAGACAGCCCAGTGGCACCTCTGCTGTCAGACAAGGGACAGACTGCCTCCTGAAGTGATTCCCTGACCCCTGAATCACACACACACACACACACACACACACACACACACAGAGAGAGAGAGAGAGAGAGAGAGAGAGAGAGAGAGAGAGAGAGAGAAACACAAAAAAATCCTCATACAGGAGAGTTATGGCTGTCACTTGGCAGGTACCCTTCTGGAATAAGCTACCAGAAGATAAACCAGGCAGCAATCCTCATTGCTTCACTGTCCTCACAGGTGATTCCCAGGCAAGCAAAGCATAGAGTGGACTACCAGCAGTCCTACATCAGAGGGGCCTGACTCTTAAAAGGAAAACTAGAAAACAAAAAGAAATAGCTTCAATATCCACAGAAAGAAAGTCCACTCAGAGAGCTCAACTGAAATTATCAACTTTAAAGATCAAAGGTAGATAAATCTACAAAGTTGGGAAGAAACCAGCACAAATAAATGACGTCATCAAAGACAAGAATATCTACCCTACTCCAAGGGATCACAACTCCAAACCAGCAAGGGAACAAAGCAGGAGAGAGAATGAGTTTGACAAATTGATAGAAGAAGGCTTCAGAATGTGGGTAATAACAAACTTCTCTGAGCTAAACAAACATGTTCTAATCCAATGGGAAGAAACTAAAATTCTTGAAAAAGATTAGATGAAATGCTAACTAGAATAGTGTTAAGCAAAGAACATAAATGACTTGATTGAGCTGAAAAACACAGCATGAGAACTTTGTAAAGCATATACAAGTTTCAATAGCCAAATCAATCAAGTGGAAGAAAGGATATCAGAGATTGAAAATCAACTCAATGAAATAAAATGAGAAGACAAGATTAGAGCAAAAAGAGTGAAAAGGAATGAACAAACCCTCCACGAAACATGGGATTATGTGAAAAGACCTACATTTGATTGGTGTACCTCAATGTGATGAGAAGAATGAATTCAAGCTGGAAAACACATTTTAGGATATTATCCAGGAGAACTGCAATCTAGCAAGGCAGGCCAACATTTACATCAAGGAAATACAGAATACACTACAATGATATTCCTCAAGAATAGCAACTCCAAGGCACATAATTCTCAGATTTATCAGGGTTAAAATGAAGAAAAAAAAATGCTAAGGGCAGTCAGAGAAAATGTTGGGTCACCCACAAAAGGAAGCATGGGAGATTCACAGCAGATCTCTTGGCAGAAATTCTACAAACCAGAAGAGAGTGAGGGCCAATATTGAATATCCTTAAAGAAATGAAGTTTCAACCCAGAATTTTAAACCTAGCCAAACTAATCTTCTTGAGTGAAGGAGAAATAAAATTATTTACAAACAAGCAAATGCTGAGAGATTTTGTCATCACCAGACCTGCATTACAAGATCTCCTAAAAGAAGCACTAAACATAGAAAGAAACTAAACATAGCAGCCACTGCAAAAATGTACCAAATGATAAAGATCAACAATGCAATGAAGTAACTGCATCAACTAATGTACAAAATAACCAGTTAGTAACAAAATGGCAGAATCAAATTTATACATACAAAATTAATGTTATTTTAACCCTCTCCTTTGGAGAGTGTTTGGCAATTAATAAAAGGCCATTTCAGGCATGAAGAGCATCATTACTTAGATGGAGTAGGCCTCAAGATAGTCCACTGAGGCCCTAACTATGTGTGAATAAGACATTTCCAGAATGTGTTGGCAATTGGATAAGACAAATGATGATGTGGCCCAGGTCCCCAAGGAAAGAAATATCTTGGCTCATGACAACGACAATCTCCAAGAACAGTTTTCTATAGCTAAACAATAAAATAAGGCACTGTCCAATAAATTGAATTGCCCTTATTATGAACTTAATGACATAAAACAATAAGTTCAAGATACTAATTTGGAGTTAACAAACTGAAGACTTTATTAAAGCCTGAAGAATTTGAGGAACAGCAAATGATGGAACAACTTTGAAAAGTCCATGAAGACGCTGGAAACTGGGAAAGTAAAGTCTGTTAATCAGAAGCTAATAACAATGCCCTCAAATTGGAATTTATTACTGCCTAGGCAGAGGGTAACAGATTAAAAGAAGAAGGAGATTGCCTTAACAGAGAGGTGGAACAACATTTAAATGAAGAAAGGTCTTACAATTCTCAAAATTTCTACCTTTCGTTTTTGTTTGTTTGTTTATTTTATTTTCCAGAATTTCTACCTTACATAAGCCTGAAGTAAAAATAGAAGACAGCTTCAGAAGATTCAGTTTTAAAAAGTGTCCAGGCTGGCAGATTTGTCTTTTACTAGGGAACTCTATATTAAACTTGACTCAAGCAAAGAACTTCTTAATCAATAGCTTGTTGCTAAAGATCAGGAAATAGAAATGATAGAGAATGAGTTCGATTCTTCTTATTCTGAAATTGAACTCCCGAGGAGTCAAATAACAAATGAGAAAAACTACATGCAGAATCTAGAATATTTTCTGGTAGCCAATTGAGACAAAGAATATTAATCTCAGCTAACACTTCAAGAAGAATCTGAAATACAGCTTTTGAGGAAGACCTTTATTTGGCAGAAAACAAAATGGCCATCTGGAGTACAGCTGTGGCTCAGTTTAGAAATGTCACACAGATGACCTGGTTCCCAGGAGGAGAAGCTACATGGGTTGCCAGCGTGGCTGTTTTGGCCCACATGGCTACTTTGCCATTGTCCTGGTGCAGCAGTTCTCCATACAAAATACACTGGTCTGGGTGCCCTCGTAGCTGGCAATTGGAGCCTCGGGAAGGCCATTCATCTGACTTAAAAGGGAACTGACACAAGGAGCCAGGCCAGGAGATTGGTGGGCAAAAAAAGCCACGAATGTCAGTTTAAGCCAGTGCAGTGAGTCGCTGGCCGGAAAATCACACAGATCCCAGCACCTTTTCAACAGATGACTGGAACACCTGGAAGAGAGTTCACTGTTCAATTAAAAAAAAAAAAAAAAAAATACTCTGAGTCAGGGAACCAAGTGATCAGGCTCAGCTGGTCCCACCTACGCACCCCACCCCCCAACACACACAAAAAGCAGTAATTGAAAATGCTCTGGATTGGGAGTTTCACAGCAGGCACAGCTGCACCTGGGATGATCCAGCTCTGTGGATGACGGACATCCGCCATTACTGAGACACACTGCCACTATGGAGGGAGTCAGCCATTGCTGAGGCAGCCCGCCATTGCCAAGGCAACCCACCATTGCTGAGGCAACCTGCCACAACAGAGAGGGTCCGCCATTAAATATGTGGGCCACCATTGCTGAGGCAGTTCTAACTACACCCATATAAACAGTACTGCAGGGAAGATCACACGGCAGCCGGGTGGAGGCCACAGCAGCTCAGCAAAGCCTCTGCAGGCAGACAGTGACCAGGTTGTCTCTTTGCTGGGCAGAGCAGCCCTGGGGGAAAAAAAAAAAAAAAAAAAAAAGGCAGAAGCACAATGGAAACTCATAAATAAAGTCCTAACTCCTTAAGACAGAGCACCTGGGGAAATAAAAAGGGAGTTTATGAGTTCCGCTGCAGCAGAACTAAACGTACCTGCCCAGCAACTCTGAATAAACAACGGAGCTCACAGCTCAGCACTTGAGCTCCAATAAAGGGCAGACAGTCTCCTCAAGCAGTTCCCTGAGCCCCATATATTCAAAGAGTCACCTCAGAAAGGAGAGAACAGAAATGCAAATCAAAACTAAATTGAGATATCTCACACCAGTTAGAATGGTGGTTATTAAAAAATCTAGAGACAACAGATGCTGAAGCAGATGTGGAGAAGTAGGAACACTTTTACACTGTTGGTGGGCGTGTAAATTAGTTCAACGATTGTGGAGAACAATGTGGTGATTCCTCACAGACCCAGAAATAGAAATTCCATTTGACCCAGAAATCTCATTATTGGGTATATATCCAGAGGATTATAAATCCTTCTACTATTAGGGCACATGCCCACGAATGTTCATGGCAGCACTGTTTACAATAGCAAAGACCTGGAACCAACCCAAATGCCCATTGATGATAGACTGGACAGGAATAATGTGGCACATATGCACCATGGAATATTGTGCAGCCATCAAAAATGATGAATTCGTGTTCTTTGTAGGGACATAGATGAAACTGGAAACAATCATTCTCAGCAAACTGACACAAGAGTAGAAAATCAAACACTGAATTTTCTCACTCATTGGCAGGTGTTGAACAAAGAGAACACATGGACACAGGGAGGGGAGCACTACACACTGGGGTCTGTTGTGGCAAAATGGGGGAGAGACCATGGAGGGTGGGGAGTTGGGGAGAGATAGTATAGGGAGAAATGCCAGATATATGTGAAGGGGAGGAAGGAGGCAAATCACACTGCCACGTTGTACCTATGCAACAATCTTGCATGTTCTTCAGATGTACCCCTAAACCTAAAGTGCAATAAATATAAAATGAAATGAAATGAAATAAAATAAAATAGAAATGTCACACACTTGGAAACTGATTTAGACATTACCAAAAGACAACCAGGACTAAAGAACTTTGAAAAACGGAGGGTGAAAAAAGCAAAAATATTCAAGTAATGCTTATCGTATTCATTCTACAATAAAGCCAAATACAATATATCATTCACTAGAATGTGCTCCCCATCAATCTGACTGAGAATTTGATGAATTATTAGAAGAGTATCTTTGTTGCAAGGATTTCTGACACATAACATGATTCTTCACCTTCCTGATGAAGGTAAAAGTTAGAAACTGACTTTTTATTTTTATTTGTTTATGTTTGCTATATGATTGCAATTATCTTTTAAAGTCTTGGCAATGTTAAATGTCTTCATTAACTTTGTATCTCTAAATCTCTGCTCTATTGTGCTATTTTGCAGTGATCTAAGATAACATAAAAACAATTATGCATATGGCTATTTCTATTCATGCAATAATAGTGAGTGTAAATCTGCTTACTTTACTATTGAACAGTTATGTTCCTTATTCAGAGTAAACGAATAAGCTTATTAAAAAAAAGGGGAACAAATTAAGAAAACTTGATACCTCCAAAAAAAAAATGATTCTCCATGAGCAGATTCTAATAGGAAAAAATCTATAAAATGCTGAAAAAAGAATTTAAAATAATAAGGAGATTCAGTGAGACATAGAAGAATACTTATAATAAAAAATATAAGAAAAATATTTCATTAACTGAAAGAGAAATTTAACAGAGTTATGTAGCATTAAAAGAACTAAACAGAAACTCTAGAACTAAAAATTTTGAATGAAAATTTAAAATACCATCAAGTGCTTCAAAAATAGACTAGGTCAAGGAGAATTTTTAAATTCTGAACTTGAAGAGGAGTAAAGATGGACAAATAGACAAAACCCTGGTGCAGAACACCCAGTCAGAGACACAGAGATCCAGAGATCTCCTAGCTCCAACCAAGGTACCAGGTGCATTTTAATGGGTCTGGACTGACAGTGAGGAAATTCCAGACAGGGAAGACTGAGGTGGGGAGGTGTGTAACTTCACTCAGAATGTGCATCTGACTGGCGAGTTGGAGGCTCCCCCTTTGGCACCCCAGTCCAGATACAGCACTTCCCCTGAAGCCTCAGCAATACACAGAATGGGGATCTTAGCCAGTCAAGTACAGGGAAATAAAAGCACAGAGTTGAATAGTAATCCAAGACAGTTTTCTGGATTGATGCACAGATCTAAGCAAATGCTGAAGCCCATAAGCCAGCTAGGAGAGCCTGCGGACCAAGCTCTTGCCCCCTCCCACTACCCAGAGAGAGAGGGAGGTGAAAGTGGCGAGACAGGCAGTGAGGTTGGGTGGGTCCCTACCCTCCCCCATCAACCCCAAGGGGCTGAAGCAGTAACTCTAGTGGGTTACAAAGCCAGTGCCTCAGTCTGAACTGTACCCTGAATGATCCAGCCCTGTGGAGAAAAGACACAATGAACCATTAAAGGGATGGGACTAGGCTTCTTGTTTTAACAAAAAAAAAAAACACAGGAAGCCTAGATAGCAGAAGACAGTGTTCTTGGCCACCCAGTTCCTCCTCCAGGCCAGGGAAAATGGTGGACCTAATCTTCCAGTATAAACAAAAAAGACACAGGAAGCTTACCTAGCAACCTGAGGGAGTCCCTAGAAACCCAGTAGTGCCTAGACAGGAAGACAAGCAACTTCATCAAACAGCCTCCCTGAGATCACAGCCAAGTAAATCCACAAGAATGGGGAAAAAACAGTGCAAAATAAGATGAAACTATCAAAGAACAGAGCACTTCTCCTTCAAGGGATCACAACTCCTCAACAACATGGAAACACAACATGACCAAGAAAGAGTGTGAAGAATTGACAGAAACAGCCTCAGAAGGTGGACAATAAACTTTTCTGAGCTAAAAGAACACATTCTAACTCAAAACCAAGAAACCAAATATCTTGAAAAAAGGTCAGACAAAATGCTAACTAGAATAACCAACTTAGAGAAGAACATAAATGACCCGATGGAGATGAATAACACAGCACAAGAATTAGGTGAAGCAAACACAAGTTTTAATAGCCAAATCAGTCAAGCAGAAGGAAGGATATCAGAGATTGAAGATCGACTCAATGAAATAAAAAAAGAAGTCAAGACAAAAGAAAAAAAGAGTGAAAAGAAACTAACAAAACATCTAAGAAATATAGGATTATGTTAAAAGACCTAATCTATGCTTGATCAGTGTACATGCATATGACAGGAAGAATGAATCCAAGCTGGAAAACATGCTCCAGGATATTATCCAGGAGAACTTCCCAAGCCTAGCAAGACAGTCCAACTTTCAAATCCAAGAAAAACAGAGAACTCCGCAAAGGTATTTCTCAAGAAGAGCAACCAGAAGGCACACAATACCCAGATTCACCAGTGTAGAAACGAAGGAAAAAATGCTAAGGGCAGCCAGAGAGAAAGGTCAGGTCACCCACAGAGGGAAGCCAATCACGCTGACAGCAGATCTCTCAGCAGAAAACCTACAAGCCAGAGAGAGTGGGGACCAATATTCAACATCCTTAAAAAAAGAACTGTCAACCAAAAATCTCATATCCAGCCATACATAGCTTCTTAAGTGAAGGAGAAATGAAATTCTTTATGGACAAGCAACTACTGAGAGATTTCATCACCACCAGACCTGCTCTACAAGAGTTCCTGAAAGAAACAATAAGCACAGAAAGGAACAAATACCAGCCAGTGCAAAATCATGCCAAATGGCAAAGAGTAAAAATGCAATGAAGAAAATAAGTCAACTAATGGGCAAGAAAACCAGCCAGTAACAACATAGCAGGATGAAATTCATGCTGACTATAAATGGCCTAAATGACCCAATCGAAAGACACAGACTGGTAAACTGTATAAAAAGTCAAAATCCATTGGTGTGCTGTATTCAGGAAACGCATCTCACATGCAAAGACACACGTAGACTCAAAGTAAAGACATGGAAGTAGATTTATCAAGCAAATGGAGAAAAAAGAAAAGCAGGGGTTGCAATCCTAGTCTCTGATTAAAATGAAATTCAGACCAGCAAAGATCAAAAGAGACAAAGAAGGGTATTACATAATGGTAAAAGTATCAATCCAACAAGAAGAGCTAACTGGCCGGGCGCGGTGGCTCAAGCCTGTAATCCCAGCACTTTGGGAGGCCAAGGCAGGTGGATCACGAGGTCGAGAAATCGAGACCATCCTGGTCAACATGGTGAAACCCCGTCTCTACTAAAAATACAAAAAAAAAAAAAAAAAAAAAAAAAATAGCTGGGCATGGTGGCACATGCCTGTAATCCCAGCTACTCAGGAGGCTGAGGCAGGAGAATTGCCTGAACCCAGGAGGCGTAGGCTGCGGTGAGCCGAGATCGCGCCATTGCACTCCAGCCTGGGTAACAAGAGCGAAACTCCATCTCAAAAAAAAAAAAAAAAAAAAAAAAAAAAAAAGAAGAGCTAACTGTCTTAAGTACATATGCACCGAACACAGAAGCATCCAGATAAATAAAGCAAGTTCTCAATGACCTAAAATGTTATTTAAATGCCCACAAAACAGTAGTGGGAGACTTCAATACTCCACTGTCAATATTAAACAAATTAATGAGACAGAAAATTAACAAGGACATCCAGAACTTGAATGCAGAGCTGGACCATATTGACCTAACAGATATTGACAGAATGCTCTACCCCAAATCCACAGAATATACATTTTTCTCAGCACTACATCACACTTACTCTAAAATTGACCACATATTTGGAAGCAAATTACTTCTCAGAAAATGCAAAAGAACATAACAGTCTATCAGACCACAGCACAATCAGATTAGAACTCAGGATTAAGATACATGCTCAATCCACACAAGCACTTGGAAACTGAACAACTTGCTTTTGCATGTCAACTAGTTAAACAATGAAAGGAAGGCAGAAATAGAGATGTTCTTCGAAATGAATTAGAATGAAGACACAACTTACTAGAATCTCTGGGACACTTTTAAAGAAATGTTGAGAGGGAAATTAATAGCAATAAATGCTCACATGAGAAACAAGGAAAGATCTAAAATTGACACCCTAGTTTCAAAATTGAAAGAGCTAGAGGAGGAAGAAAAAAAAAAAAAAAAACAAAAAAAAAAACCTCAAAAGCTAGCAGAAGACAAGAAATAACTAAGATCAGAGGCAAACTGAAGGAGACAAAGACACAGAAAACCCTTCAAAAAAATCAACAAATCCAGGAGCTGGTTTTTAAAAGATTAACAAAATAAACAGACTGCTAGCCAGATTTAAAAAAAGAAAAGAGAGAAGAATTCAAATAGATGCAATAAAAAGAGATAAAGGGGATATCACCACTGATCCCACAGAAATATAAACTACCATCAGAAATATAAACTACCACAGAAATATAAATTACCAATATAAAGACCAGTTTATGTGCATAGAGATGTTTGTAGTAATGAATAAATTCCTGGACACTTGTACTCTACCAAGACTAAACCTGGAGGAAGTTGAAACCCTGAGTAGCCCAAATACAAGGGCTGAAGTTGAGGTAGCAATCAATAGTCTACCAACCAAAAAATGTTCAGGTCCAGACTGAACATAGCAAAACCTAGTGCAAATGAATATCATCTTAGACACATAAAACCTACCAAGATTAACAAAAGAGAAATCAAAAATATTAACAGACCAACAGTAAGTAATGAGATGACATCAATGACAAAATGCCTGTAAACTAAGAAAATTTCAGAAGTGGATGGCTTTACTGCTAAATTCTACCAAACTTACAGTGAAAAATTAAAACCAATTTCTTTTTAAGTATTCTGAAAATTTGAAGCGATGAGAATTTTTCCTGGCTCATTCTGTGAAGACAACAATACCATAATTTACCACAACTAAAAACTAAAACTTGTCCCTAATAAGCCACAATGCAAAAGTTTTCAACATAATTTAGCAAACCAAATTTGCCAACACGTTAAAAAGATGATACACCATGAATAAGTCTATTTTATTCTACATAGGGAAGAATGTTTTAACACACCCAAGTCAATACATGTGATACATCACACCAGCAGAATGCAGAACATGAAGCATATTTTCAAGTCAATAGATTCAGAAAAAGCATATATAATATTGAACATGCCATTATGTTCAACAAATTAGGCATAGGAACAGATCTCAATATAACCCACCACTAATATGCTGAATGGTGAAAAACTACAAGCCTTTCCTCTCAAACCTGGAATAAGACAAAGATGCTCACATTTTTTATACATGTTCTATGTATTACAAGAAGTTTTAGCCAGGACAACAAGGCAAGTGAAAGATAGAAAAGACATTCATATTAGTAAAGAGACATCTTAATATTTTCCTTTTTTCAGATGATATGATGTTACACGTAAAGAAAAAAAAAACTTAAAGACTATATGAAAAACCTCTTAGAACTGATAAATAAATTTACTGAAATTGAAAGTTACAAAATCAACATACATAAACCAGTAATAATTCCTGTATATCATTAATAAACTATCTAAAAAATCAATTGAAAATCAATCCCATTTATAATAGCTATCAAAAATACTTAGAGATAAATTTAACTTAGAATATAAACATCTCTAGATGGAAGTCTGGAAAGCATTTTCTAAAGAAATTGAAAAGTGCACATACACGCGTGCACACGCACACACACACACACGCACACAAACAAATGGAACGACATCTTCTGATCAAGAAATTTATATTATTAAAGTGTCCATATATCACAAAACAGTCTACAGATTTTATACAATCCCTATAAAAATACCAATAACATTTCTCATAGAAATAGAAAAAGCAATTATATTTTTATTGGGCTACAAAATACCCCAAATATTCAAAGCAATACTAAGTACAAGAGCAAAATAGTAAGCTTCACACTACTTGACTTCTACATATATTTCAAAGCTATAATAATCAAAATAGTGTGATACTGGCACAAAAATGACAGATAATGCAATAAAACATATTCGTAGTTCACTGATTTCACAGAGGAAAGGACACCCTCTTTAATAAGTGGTTCAGAAAAAATCGTATACACATATGAATAAGCATAAAGTAATACCTCTAAATTTTACTATTTACAGAAACTAAGTCAACATGCATTAAAAACTTAAATGCAAGGCTTAAAACTATGAAATAACTAGATGACGATACGAGGAAAATACTTCAGGGCATTCATCGAGGAAAATATTTTACAGATAAGATTTCAAAAGCACAGTCTACAAAACAAAAAATAAATGAAACCATATTAAACTAAAAAGCTTCTTCACTGCAAATTTAATTATTAACAGGAGGGAGAGACAACACATAAAATGGGATTAAATATTGACAAATTATTCATCTTTCAAGAAACTAAAATTAAGGACATATAAGAAATTCAATCAACACAACAGTAAAAATATAAATAATTCCATTAACATATAGGTACAGAATCTGAATAGATGTAACTCAAAAGAGAACATACATATGGCCAGATACATGAAAAAAATTGTCAACATTAGCAATCATCAGGGAAATCCAAATCTAAATCACAATGAGATATACTCTCATCACAGTCAGAATGTCTATTATCAAAAAACAAAAATAATAAATGTATGTGCAGAAAATAAGAAAAGCATATAGAGAAAATTTAGCATGTGTACCCTGCTGTTGGCAATGTAGGTTAGCATATAGTTTATGAAAAATAATACAGAGATCTCTCATTAAACTGAAAATAGAAGTCCATTATTAGCCATCAATATCCCTAACAGGTATTTATACAGAAGAAAGGAAATCAGTACATTAAAGAGATATCTGCAGTGCAATCTTTATTGCCACATTAATCACAACAGAGAAACAAACTATTTTCATTAATAGCTGAACAGATTTAAAAATGTGATATGTATACACAGTATTATGCAGCCTTAAAAAAAAATCCTATGATCTCAACAACATGGACAGAAGTAGAGGTAAATTATGTTAAGTGAAATAAGCTTAACAGGTACAGAAAGATAAATATTATCTCTTCTCACCCATACACAGGGCTTAGAATGTTGAACTCATTGAAATATAAATTATAACTAGTGTCTGGTAAGAACGGTGAGGATAATGGAGACAGTTTGGTAATGGGTATACACATACAGTTAAGTTCTAGTGCATAATAGTATCACAAGATGACTGTAATTAACTATAATCTATTCACATATATCTAAATTGATAGAGCAGAGATTTGACATATTCCCAACAGAAATAATGATAAACATTTAAACCCTTAGTTGGTCTTTACACATTATTTGGGCATATCAAAATATCACATGTGCCTCCTCAATATGTACAATTATTATGTATCAATAAACATTTTTAGAAACAAATATATGAGAAAAGTACAAACTTTTGGTAAAAAAAAAATAAATGAGTCAAATTAATGGATATTCTATATTCAAGAAGAAGACTTAATAATGTTAAGATGTGAGTTTTTCTCAAGTTGTTCTACAGATTAAATGTATTCCTGGTAAAAATCTCAACAGGTATTTTCTGAATATTGGCAAAGTGATTCTCAAGTTTATGTGGCAGGGTAAATGATACAAAATATCCAGAATAACACTAAAATATAAAGTAGAAGATTGATATTATTAGTCTTCAAGATTTACTATAAAACTACAGTAATCAATACAACATGACACTGGTAAAAGAATAAATAATCAAAAGAACAAAATAGCCAGTCAGAGGTAAGCACATATAAAGTCAACTTGTCTTTGAGAAAGAAGCAAAGGCAACAGAAGTAATAGAGAAATAATAGTCTTTTTAACAAATAATACCAGAACTACACATCCGCATTGAAAAAATTGTTTTTTTTGGCTGAATATAAAATTCTGGGTTGAAAGTCCTTTCCTTTAAGGATGTTGAGTATCAGCCCCTGCTCTCTTCTGGCTTGCATGGTTTCTGCCAAAAGATACACTGTGGGTCTCATGGGCTTCCCTTTGTGGGTATCCTGACATTTCTCACTCACTGCCCTTAACAGTTTTTCCTTCATTTCAGTCCTGGTGAATCTGATGATTATGTGCCTAGAGGTTGCTCTTTTGTAGGAATTTCTTTGTGGTGTTCTGTGTATTTCCTGGATTTGAATACTGGCCTGCCTTGCTAGGTTGGGGAGTTCTCCTGTATAATATTCTGAACAGTGTTTTCCAGTTTGGATTCATTCTCCCCATCACATAACCAGCCAAATCAAGCTTAAGAAGTGAAGGAGAAATAAATTCTTTACAGACAAGCAATTGCTGAGAGATTTTGTCACCATAAGGCATGCCTTACAAGAGTTCCTGAAGGAAGCACTAAACATAGAAAGGAACAACCAGTACAAGCCACTGCAAAAACATGCAAAGTGGTAAACACCATTGACACAATAAAGAAACTACATCAACCAACATGCAAAACAATCAGCTAGTATCAAAATGGCAGGATCAAATTCACACATAACAATATTAACCTTAAATGTAAACTGGCAAAATGCCCCAATCAAAAGACACAGACTGGCAAATTGAATAAAAAGTCAAGACCCATCAGTGTGCTGTATTCAGGAGACCAATTTCACATGCAAAGACACACATAGGCTCAAAATAAAGGGATAGAGGAAGATTTGCCAAACAAATGGAAAGCAAAAAACAGCAGGAGTTGCAATGCTAGTCTCTCATAAAACAAACTTTAAACTAACAAAGATCAAAAGAGACAAAGAAGGGCATTACATAATGATAAAAAAGATCAATATAAGAAGAAGAGCCAATTACTGGAAATATATATGTACCCAATATAGGAGCATCCAGATACATAAAGTAAATTCTTAATGACCTACAAAGAGAGTTAGACTCGTGCACAAAAGTAACAGGAGACTTTAACACTCCACTGTCAATATTAGACAGATCAATGAGACATAAAATTAACAATCATATATAGGATTTGATCTTATATCTGGGCCAAGCAGACCTGGTAGGCATCTACAGAACTCTCCACTAAATGCCCATAAGAGAAGAGAGGAAATATCTAAAATCAATACCCTATCATAAAAATAGTAGCAAGAGCCAACAAATTCAAAAGCTAGCACAAGACAACAAGTAACTATAATCAGAACAGAACTGAAGAAGATATGGACACAAAAAACCCTTAAAAAATCAGTAAATCCAGGAGATAGTTTTTTAAAAAGATGAACAAAATAGACCACAATCCAGATGAATAAAAGAGAGAGAGAAGAATCAAAAATATGCTATGAAAATTTATAAAGAAGGTATCACCACTGATTCCACAGGAATACAAACTACAATCAAAGGTTACTACAAACAACTCTATGTACATATACCAGTAAGTCTATTAGAAATGGATAATTTTCTGTACACTTACAGGAACTCAAGACTAAACCAGGAAGAAGCTGAATCAATGAATCCCTTGTTATTCAAAAAATAACAGGTCTGAAGTAGAGGCAGCAATTAATAGCCTAACAACACCACCACCAAAAACAAAATCTATGTCCAAATGGTTTCACAGCCAAATTCCATCAGATGTACAAAGAGGAGCAGGTACCATTCCTTCTGAAACTACTCCAAACAATACAGAAAAAGGGAATACTTCCTAACTCATTTTATGAGACTGAAATCATCCTGATGCCAAAACCTGGCATAGATACAACAAAAACAACACCAAAAAAAAAAAAAAAAAAAAAAAAAAGAAAAAAGAAAAGTTCAGGCCAATATCCATAATGAATATTGATTCAAAAGTCTTCTATAAAATATTGGCAGACTGAATGCAGTGCATATCAAAAAGCATATCCATCACAATCAAGTAAGCTTCACCTTGGAGATGCAAGGCAGGTTCAACATACACAAATCTGTAAATGTAATACATCACAAAAACAGAACCAAAGACAAAAACTATATGGTTTTCTCAGTGCATGCAGAGAAAGCTTTCAAAATAATTCAACTGCCCTTTATTTTAAAACCACTCTCAAAAAACTAGGTATCGATGGAATGTGTCTCAAAATAATAAAAGTTATCTACGACAAACCCACAGCCAATATGATACTGAATGGGCAAAACCTGGAAGCATTCCCTTTGAAAACTGGCACTAGACAATTGTGCCCTCTCTCACCATTCCTATTCAACATAGTATTGGAAGTTCTAACCAGAGCAATCATGCAAGGAAAGAAAATCAAGGTAATCAATTAGAAAAAGAGGAAGGCAAATTGTCTCCAACATGATTGTATATTTGGAAGATGCCATTGTCTCAGAGCTAAATCTTCTTAAGCTGATAAACATCTTCAGCAAAATCTCAGGATTGAAAATCAATATGCAGAAATCACAAGCATTCATATACACCAATAACAGAGTGCCAAATCAGAAGAAAACTCCCATGCAGAATTGCTACAAAGAAAATAAAACATCTAGGAATACAACTAACAAAGAATATGAAGGACATCTTTAAGAAAACTACAAGCTACTACTCAAGGAAACAAGAAAGGACACAAAGAGATGAAAAAAACATTCCATGCTCATGGTTGAAAAGAATAATGCTGAAAATATGGATTCAATGCTATTCCCATCAAGCTACCATTGACCTTCTTTATGGAACTGAAAAAAAAAAACAAACAAACAAAAAAAACAAAAAAACAAAAAAACAAACAAAAAAAACACCTTAAACTTCATATAGATCCAAAAAACAGTGTGCATAGCCAAGACCACCCTAAACAAAAAGAACAAAGCTGGAGCCTTCATGATACCTGACTTGAAACTTTTCTACAAGCCTACAGTAATCAAACTAGCATGGTATAGGTACCAAAACAGAGATATGAACCAATGGAACAGAAAAGAGGCTTCAGAAGTAATGCCACCTACCTACAACCATCTGGTGTTTCACAAACCTGACAAAAACAAGCAATAGAGAAAGTTTTCCCTGTTTGATAAGTAGTGTAGTGATAACTGGCTAGCCATGTGCAGAACGCTGAAACTGGATTGCTTCCTTACACCTTATACAAAAATTAAGTGAAGATCAATTAAAGATTTAAACAGAAGACTTAACACCATAAAAACCCTAGAAGAAAACCTAGGCAATACTGTTCAGGACATAGGTATAGGCAAGGACTTCATGACTAAAGCACCAAAAGAAATGGCAACAAAAGTCAAAAGAGACAAATGGGATCTAATTAAACTTAAGCGTTTCTGCACAGCAAAGGAAACAATCATTACGGTGAATTGGCAACCAACAGAATGGGAAAAAATGATTACAATTTACCCATCTGACAAAGGACTAATATCAGGCATTTACAAAGAATTAAAACAGATTTACAAGAAAAAAACAAACAACACCACTATTTCCTTTTCAGCAGGCTTCCAAACTTTACATTAAGTAGGCTGCTTTTCCTATGGGGCTCACTGTGGGCTCACTGTGCCCATATCCTATCCATTTCCCTCCCAACCCTCCATTACACCACCTCCATCACCCACACACATACCAAGTCATTCTAGCTCTTTTTATCTCCCTGGAAGGCTTCTGGGGGAACAAGAAATCTGTCTTGTTTTAGTTAACAAATGTGTGGAAAAGAGGACATTAAGATGTCTAGACACTCTTGCAAGAACCAGAATTCAGAAGAGGGAGTTCCCAAGTTAATAGTTGCTTATTCAGATAATTGTGTATCCAGAAAGAAATATTCTCTTCTTTATCAAAGCATAAAAACACAATTTGTCCTACACTTAGAGAGAAAGAAAATTATGATAAACCAATGGAGTAGGGACAAAAGACAATACATACAAATATCTGAAATACTCAGATTTTTCCCAAACAGAAATGTAAGAGAACCTGAGTTGAAGAATTTTCTTCTGCTTTATCGATTCAGCTGTTAAAACTTGTGTATGCTCCACAAAATCCTTGTACTGTGGTTTTCAGCTCCATCATGTTGTTTATGTTCCTCTCTATGCTTGTTATTCTAGTTAACATTTCATCTAAATTTTTTCAACATTCTTCACTTCTTTGCATTGGGTTAAATGATGCTCCTTTAACTCAGAAAAATTTGTTATTACCCACATTTTGAAGCCTGCTTCTGTCAATTCTTTTTTTTTTTTTAATTGCATTTTAGGTTTTGGGGTACATGTGAAGAACATGCAAGATTGTTGCATAGGTACACATATGGCGATGTGATTTGCTGCCTTCCTCGCCTTCACCTATATCTGGCGTTTCTCCCCATGCTATCTCTTCCCAACTCCCCACCCTCTCATCCCTCCTCCATTTTCCCCCAACAGACCCCAGTGTGTAGTGCTCCCCTCCCTGTGTCCATGTGTTCTCATTGTCAATTTTAAACCCATTCTTCATTCAGCTTTGTTCCCTTGCTGGTGGTGAGTTAATGAACTTTTGGAGAAGAAGAGGTGTTCTGGGGTTGTTATAGTCTTAATGTACTATTTCTATAGTGTTAGTATAGTTTTACTTTATTCATGGCATGTATGCACATTTTCTCAAAATAGTGTAATATTTCATGATTTTTTTCCATCTGGAAAAATTCTATTTTTGTGTAAGATATATTATTCGGTACATTATTTGAAAATAGTCGTTTTTATTTCTGTAGACATTTTGTTTAAACCGTTTTTGAATTGTTGGTTTTGCAAATCACAAAAGCAATTACATTTCCCTGTCACTGGCAATTCATGTCAAACTTGTGAAGACAGTCATACCAGACCTAGGAAGATCAGCCTTGTTTTATGATCTGAAATTATTTTTCTCTGAAAAGTTAAAAAAGTCAATAGGAGAGACCCTTTTTATGAAAATTGCATGTTTACGTACAGCACACACTTCTTATAATCTACAGTTCTGAGCCTCTTCTCTTCTTCCCTGTCTTCCCTCCCTTCCCTTCCCTTTCTTCTCTCATCCTTCTTTCTTTCTCTTTCTCTTTTCTCTTTTCTTTTTTCTTTCCTTTCATTATTTCTTTCTGTCCTTCTTTCTTTTTTCTTTTTCTTTCTTTCTCTTTCCTTCTTTCTTTTTTCTACTTCTTTTTCTTCTTTGTTTTTTCTTTCTTTCTCTTCCTTCCTTCCTTTCCTTCCTTGTTTCTTTCTTTCATTTTTCTTTCTTTCTTTCCTTCTTTTTTTGTTCTTTGTTTTTCTATCTTTTTATTATTATTTTGAGACAGAATTGCACTCTCTAATGTGATCATGGTTCATTGTAGCCTCAATTTCCTGGACTGTAGTGGTCCTTCCACCTCAGCCTCCTGAGTAAGACTACAGTTGCATGCCACCACGCCCAGAAATTTTTTATATCTTTTCTACAGACATATTAATCTATTATGCTTTCAAATTCCTGGGCTCATGCAATCTGCCCACTTCAGTTTCCCAAAATGCTTGGACAACAGGTGTGAGCTACTGCCCTCAGCTAGTAGGTATTTTTTACATCTAGGTTTGTATTATTTGTCTCCTTCTACATAGTTCACTATTTCAGGAAACCTGCCTGAGAAGATAAAAGTATCATATTAATTTGATTACAGAAAGTCAATGAAAGATGATTCCACGTAAAGCATCAAATCTGTTTATTTGTGCTTCTCTCTATTTAGGCAGCTATAACAAAATTCAGGGATGACTTAAAAACAATGGAAATTTATTTTTAAAGTTCTGAAGATGAAAGTTCAATATTAAGGGAACTGATTTAGTTTCTGTTGAGTGTAGCTTTCTGGCTTTCAGATGGCCCAGGAATCTTTTTCCTGTGTGTTCATTTGGCCTTTCTTCAGGTCATCAGGTGGAGACAGATCTTCCTTCTTCTTCTTATGGAAGACGAATCCCTTGAGGTCCCCTATTCATGACCTCATGTAAACCTAATCATCCACCAAAGGCTTCATCTCTAAATAATATCACACTAAGAAATGTGGGGTGGAGTGGGGGAATTTCAACACATGAATTGGAAGAGAGAGGACACAAACATCTAATGATAATATCCTTGAAATATTTTTTGAATATCTTTAAAATTTTCCTCAGTATCCATTATTTTTATGATATTAAACTGAAATATGTATCTTTTCTTAAACAAGCCCCATTCCTCTCCTCATGTATTAAAAAAAAATGTCAATATTCAGACCACAGTGCAATCCAATTAGAACTCAGGATTAAGAAACTAACTCAGGACTGCACAACTTCATGGAAACTGAACAACTGGCTCTTTTTTTTTTTAATTGCATTTAGGTTTGGGGGTACATGTGAAGAACATGCAAGATTGTTGCAGAGGTACACACATGGCAGTGTGGTTTGCTGCCTTCCTTCCCCTCACCTGTATCTGTCATTTCTCCCCATGCTATCTTTTCCCACCTCCCCAAACCCCATCCCTCCCCCATTTCCCCCCAACGGACCCCAGCGTGTAGTGCCTCCCTCCCTGTGCCCATGTGTTCTCATTGTTCAACACCCGCCTATGAGTGAGAACATGCGGTGTTTGATTTTCTGCTCTTGTATCAGTTTGCTGAGAATGATGGTTTCCAGGTTCATCCATGTCCCTACAAGACAACGGACTCTTGAATGCTGAATGGAGAAACAGTGAAATGAAGGTAGAAATAAAGATGCTTTTTGAAATCAATGAGAATGAAAACATAATATACCAGAATCTCTGGGAGACATTTAAAGCAGTATCTAGCAGAAGATTTATAGCAATAAATGCCCACATGAGAAGCAAGAAAAAATCCAAAATTAACATACTATCATCAAAATTGAAAGACCTACAGAAGCAAGATAAGGAAAAAAAAAAAAAAACTCAAAAGCTGGCTGAAGACAAGAAATAACTAATATCTGAGTAGAACTGAAGGAGATAGAGACAGAAGAAACCCTTCAAAAAATTGATGAATGCAGAAACTGGTTTTTGGAAAAGATCAATGAAATACACAGAGTACCAGCCAGATTAATAAAAAAAGAAAAAACAGAAACATCAAATAGATGCACTAAAAAATAATAAAGAGGATATCACAACCGACTCCACAGAAATACAAGCTATCATCAGAGATTACAACAAACAACTCTGTGCACATAAACCAGTAAACCTAGAAGGAATAGACAAATTCCTGGACACTTACACCATCCCCAGCCTACACCAGGAAGAAACTGAAATCCTTGATAACAAGGGCTGAAGTTGAGGCAGGAGTTAATAGCCTGGCAACCAAGAAAAGCCAAAGTTAGTGGGTTCACAGCTGAATTCTACTAAATATACAAAGAGTAGCTGCTACTACTTTTTCTGAAACTATTATTCTAAACAATACAAAAAAAGGGAATCCTTCCAAGTCATTTCTTGAGACCAACATCATCCTGAGAGCAAAACCTGGTAGAGACTCAACTAGAAAAGAAAACTTCAGGCCAATAACATGAAGAATGTAGATACAAAAATCTTCCATAAAATACTGGCAAACGGATTACAACAGCACATCAAGAAGCTTATTCATTACAATCAAGCAGACTTCATCCTGGGGATGCACTGCTGGTTCAGCATACACAAGTCTATAAATGTAATTCCACATAAACAGAACCAAAGACGAAAACCACATCATTATCTCAATAGATGCAGAGAAGTCTTTTGACAAACCTCAGTAGCACTTTATACTAAAAACTCTCAATAAACTAGGTATCAATGGCTTGTATCTCACAATAGTAAGCTATTTATGACAAGCCCATAGCCAACATTATACTGAATGGGAAAAAAGTGTAAGTATTCCCTTTGAAATCTGGCAGTAGACAAGGATGTCCTCTCTCACCACTCCTATTCAATATAGTATTGGAAGTTCTAGCCAGAGTAATCAGGCAACAAAAAGAAACAAAGGATATTCAATTAGGAAAGAAGAAAGTCACATTGTCTCTATTTGCAAACCACATGATTTTATATTTAAAAGACCCCATCATCTCAGCATAAAATCTCCTTTCACTGACAAGCAATTTCAGCAAACTCTTAGGATACAAAATCAATGTGCAGAAATCACAATCATTCCTACACCCCAATAACAGACTTAAAAAGAGCCAAATCAACAACGAACTGCCATTCGCAATTGCTACAAAGTGAATAAAATACCTAGGAATACAACCTACAAAGGAAGTAAAGACTTTTTCAAGAAGAACTACAAGCCACTGCTCAAGGACACAAACAGATGGAGAAACATTCCATGCTCATGGTTAGGAAAAATTAATATTATAAAAATGGCCATACTTCCTAAAGTAATATAGATTCAATGCTATCCCCATCAAGTTACCTATGATGCTCTTCACAGAACTGGAAAAAAACACCTTAAACTTCACATGGAACCAAAAGAGAGCTTGCATAGCCAAGTCAATTCTAAGCAAAAAGAACAAATCGGGAGGCATCACACTACCTTACTTCAAACTATACTACAAGGTTACAGTATGACAAACCAGCCAAAAACAAGAAATTGGGAAAAGACTCCATGTTTAATAAATGGTGTTAGAAAAACTGGCTAGCCATGTACAGAAAGCAGAAACTGGACCCCTTCCTGACACCTTACACTAAAATTAACTCCAGATGGATTAAAGACTTAAACTTAAGACCTAACACCACAAAGACCCTAGAAGAAAACCTAGGCAAAACCATTAAGGACATAGCCACAGGCAAGGACTTCATGACTAAAGCACCAAAAGCACTGGCAACAAAATCCAAAATAAACAAATGGGATCTAATTAATCTCAAGAGCTTCTACACAGCAAAAGAAACAATCATTACAGTGAATGGGCAACCAACAGAATAGGAAAAAAATTTTGTAATCTAGCCATCTGACAAAGGGCTAATATCCAGAATCTACAAAGAACTGAAACAGATTTACAAGAAAAAAGCAAATCAACCCATTTAAAAGTGCTTGAAGGATATGAACAGGCACTTTTCAAAAGAAAATATATATGAGGCTAATGAACATATGAAAAAATGTTCATCACCACTGGTAATCAGAGAAATGCAAATCAAAAGCACACTGATGTACCAGCTTATGCCAGTTAGAATGACAATTATTTAAAAATCTGGAGACAACAGATGCTGGAGAGGATGTGGAGAAATAGGAACACTTTTACACTGTTGGTGGGAGTGTAAATTATTTCATCCATTGTGGAAGACAGTGTAGGCACTCCTCAAGGACCTAGAAATAGAAATTCCATTTGACCCAGCAAACCCATTACTGGGTTTATACCCAAAGGATTATAAATCCTTCTGTTATAAAGTCACACACACACGTATGTTCACTGCAGCACTGTTTACAATAGCAAAGACGTGGAGCAAATCCAAATGTTCATCAATGATAGACTGGACAAAGAAAATTTGGCACATATACACCACGGAATACTATGAAGCCATAAAAAATCATGAGTTCATGTCTTTTATAGGAACATGGATGAACCTGGAAACCATCATTCTCAGCAAACTGACACAAGAACAGAAAATCAAACACCACGGCTTCTCACTCAGAGACAGCTATTAAACAATGAGAACACATGGACACAGGGAGGGGAGCATCACATACAGGAGTCTGTTGTAGGGGACTAGGGGAGAGACAGTAGGAGGTAGGGAGTTGGGGAGGGATAACATGGGGAGAAATACCAGATATAGGTGATGGGGATGGAGGCAGCAGAACACATTGCCATGTGTGTACCTAAGCAACAAATTTGCCTGTTCTTCACATGTACCCCAGGACCTAAAGTGCAATTAAATATATATTTTAAAGAAAAGTCTTAATTCAAACTTCAAATATTTAAAATTTCATCTTAACTTAGTCTTTTCAGATCTCCTTTTCATATTATGGCTAATACTGTGTTGAGGTTAGTGCTCCCCCTCTGGATGGAATTATGAATCAAGATTTCTATTATTAACAGACTGCTCAAATGATATTTTTCAGGAGCCAGCATTCAACCTTGGGGAGAAGGTCTGGGGATAGACAAGGTCCAGGTAGAAGGATGGTGATGAAAGGTGGGTATAGTCTGAAGTACCTTTGCTCTTATTTTATGAACACTTGTCCCATTGTTTCCCAATCCAGTTCTTCAATTTTCTGGCTTCTGAGACTAATTTTACAGTTTGTAACATGAGCAGGCAAGAGGAGAAATTCTACCCTGGGAATTATGCGTAGGTAAGGGGACACGCAAAAGTAAACCTTAAATTGACTCACCAGGTGCCTTTTCTGCCCAACCACCAATCCTTACGTAGGCTTTCCGGAATTCTAGGAAGGAAAGCCTCCAGCATCTGCGGAGCTCTTCAGGAGGAGCTTCCCTCTGCCTCTGAAGTGCAGGTTCAAAGCGAGGGTTTCTACGCTTTCCTCTAGGATCGCTGTATTTCTAAACTGCTGCTAAATTTCTAATTTCACCGAAAAGCTCAGAGAAGCTAAGAGAAAGCATGCTGCTATTGTGTAAATGAAGATCAGCAGCAGCCATTGCCACTGCTCAATTTTAGTGACACGAAGCCACAGTGACAGGCAGTGGCTAGGGTGTGCTAGCATTGTGGAGGACTGCAGGAGAACAAGCAAATTTGGACAGAAATATCCTTCTGTTAGCCTTCCCTGCTCTAACTTACTGGTCTTCCAACTTCAGACATATCCTTCTACCTTTCATAAATTTCCAAAGCAGAAAGCAACACAAACCTTGAAGACCACTGCATTGTTAGCATCTTTGGACCTTTCAAGCTGTCCTAGAGTCTTCCTGTAATGACTGGCTTTCATTGTGAATACAGCTTATACATTCTTTCAATATTTCTAGCAGCTTTGGAAGTAAACATCTTCAGATTGGCATTTCAAGAGCTGGGTGCTTGATCGCAGCAGGGTACTACAACTACTACTACTAATATTGGTAATGAAAATAAAGGGTACAAAACTCAAGTTGTCCTTTCTAAGTAAGAACAAATTTTCTGAAAACCCACTGCTAGAAATAATCTTTTCAAAGGCTGTTAAAATATGGCAATATGGGCTGGCCATGGTGGCTCATGTCTGTAATTCCAGCACTTTGGGAGGCAGAGGTGGGCAGATCGCAAGCTCAGAAGTTTGAGGCCAGCCTGGCTAATATGGTGAAACCCCATCTCTACTAAAAACACAAAAATTAGCTGGGCATGGGACTACACCTGTAGTTCTCTCTACTAGTGAAGCTGAGGCAGGAGAATTGCTGGAACGTGGGAGGTGGAGGTTGCAGTAAGCCAAGATTATGCCTCTGTATTCCAGCCTGGGTGACTCACTCCATCTCAGGAAAAAAAAAAAAAAAAAAAAAAAAAAAAAAAAAAAAAAAAAAGGCAATGTTTGGAAAATAGTGCTTTATTGGAAAACCTTGAATTTGGGGGAATCTACTCTTCTGGGTTATATGATTCTGATGGTATGAAAGTGATTTTACAACAGTGTTTAGTGCAAAGAGTGATAACTGTGCAAAATAATTCATGTGCTGATACACACATGAATTATATTATCACAAAGACATCCCTTGCTAAGAGTCATTTTTGCCGTATTCCTTTAAATATTTCTTTATAGCATATAAATTCGTCCTTCTTTGGCTTCTCCTTGAATCTTCCTTGTTGCCTAATTTTGATTTATATGGTTTAAGTAAAATTATAATACATATTTATGTTTTATGTGTGAGAGAATTATAATTTTACCTTGTTTTGAAAATTCTCATTTACCACTAAGTTTAGATACTTTTGCTTCTTACCAACCCCACTTCGGAAAACCCCTACTTGCCTTGCAAGAGGAGTAGGCATTCTTTTGTCTTTAGAGCTTTGAGGAAAGTGAGTTTTTGTTTCTGTTTTTTTTGTTTTGTTTTGTTTTGTTGTTGTTGTTGTTGTTTTTAATTTTCATACTTACATACTTGCTCTTTATCACTCTTTCCTCTCCTTCTATGCACATGTAGTTAAGAGAGTTTTGGTGGCCCCCATGCTCTGCCATCAGAGCACACAGACAAGTACAGGTGCACAGCCAGGCACCAGCAGCATACCTAGAGAGTCAGTCCTGGCTGCTTTTTCTTTCTTGTCTTCTTCAACTTCTAGCCTTCTTTTTTTCATGTCATTTGTTACTTGTGTGGTCCTTTACTACAGAGAAAGGAAGGTTACCTTAAGGAAGGAACTCTTTTGCTGGGCTCAGACAACTTGAGATGATATGCATGAAAGAGCAGCCCAACTGCTTTATGTACTATACCTGAAAGAAGTACAAAAAGCTTTTGCCCAATTGGAATATACCTGCTATTTTATAGAGGGTGGGTTGGGGTCAGGGAGCTAGTCTTTCACATTCCACCAAGCTGAAAAGTGAAATTTCATACTTGCGGTCCTGGCATTTGTTCCTTAAAAGGACATCTTTGAGAAGGCATAGTTCATGCAGGCCCCAACCTTCAGAGAAGGTCCTTATCCACAAATGGGCCACTTTCCAGAGACAATTGTACTGGCTCATTTTGCTAGAGTTCTAGGGAATATTCCTGTATATATATATAAATTGTAACCAGGAACTCCTGGTTGCAATTTGCAAAGACGGTAGGCTTAATCAAAGGGCTGAGATTTCCAGGTGGCTGCTAGGGTCCTCCTACTCCTTTTTGTGATCATGGCTAACGAGGCTGTGACTGCTTCTTGTCTTTCTTTTTGGTGTCTAGCAAACTCGCAGACACAAATATGCAGCTGTGACATGGTAAAAGCCCCATAAAACTGCATACCTCAACCATATCTTGGCTTTCTGTTGAAACTGCTCTCTGTAACCCAAATGTGACAGGCAAGCAGTCCAAACCCATGCCATCTTGGCCCCTACGACTTGTAATAAGCAATTAAGGACTGTGATTTTCACCCTACCCAGACAATGTATATACAAATGCTAATCTTGACTTTTGTGAATCACTTAAGTAACAATCAGAATGTGCAAAGTCCCCTGGCCCTTGGAGAATCCGGATACCCTCACCCTCATCTTTGCCCAGGAATCCACTGGAATGTCCAGAGCCACTCACCCTCATCTCCTCCCAAGAGGTGATTTACAGAATCCACTGGCCCTCAGAACGTCTGAAGCCCCTCACCCCTATCCCTGCCCCTCACCCTCATGCCCAAGATGGTTTGACAGGTATAAAAGGTCTTGACACCCTCCTTTCAGGGCCATGGGTTGGAGAGATGTGAGTCCTCCGTGGCCACGGGCAATAAAGGCCCTGCAATTTAGCAGAATTTTGTCTTGATGTTGACTTTCTTTGCTAGCCAGTATAACATAGCTACCACAATTAGACCTGTGTGACCAGCTGAAGATGATACAACTTATTTACAATCATATGAAAAATGTATCTCTATTCAGGCCCTAGGGTTCAGTGCCTCTTGCTTACTCTCAGCCACTAGTTCCCACCATTTCAGAAAGAAAATGTGCAAGATCTCTAACTGTAAGCGTCTCTGGTTATCTGGGATAGAGTTCCAAAAGGAAGGCTGAACGCTAAGCTTTAAAGAAAGTTGTGTGAGATTTTACAGTTCATTCCATATTTTTTAGAATATCACTTCCAGTGAAGTTGAAAGGTTTGCTGAATCAGAGGTGAAAAAAAAATAGTGAAGAAATTTGAACCAAACAGATAGTCTCCTTCTGAAAGTCAGTATAGACTGAGACTCCCTGACTGCCCACTAGAATTTTTTGTAGTTTAAATTTGTCCTCCAACACCAGAAATCTGTGTTTGCTGAAGCTGCTGTGGGCAAGAACTTGTATCTACATATATATATATATATACATACATATATATTATATGTATATGTATATGAGAAAACAGCTGTTTTACTTTTCTGTTTCAGATTATTCATGTTAGGAAAAACTTTCTGTGTTTATGTATGTACATTTGTGGATATAGGGGTTGTCAAGAGGATACGAAGAACAAACAGAAGAAGAATTAATTTATCCACAGGACAAGGCTTCTCTTTCCTCTCGTCTTCTTCAAGTAGTGTGAACCAGCTTAGGAGTTAGATACTAGCCAGTAGCTATACACACTTTCTGCATCACAGTCAAATGGATCATGAGGAACATGGGGAGAAAATGAGGACTCAGAATCATAGTTGGGTGATCGAGTAGGAAGGATGCAGCATCCACTAACCAGTGCAGAAAAGAAAAACCAATAAAGTAATCCCTTGCTATCTGCAGAGGATTGATTCAAGAACCTTGCTGGATACCAGAATATATGAATATTTAGATAGCCTTAAGTTATAAAGACCCAGAAACCCGATGAAAATTGTGAATATTTGTGCTTCAGTGCTGTCAGATAAAAAAGATGGGGTCATAGTTTTGTATTGAGTTCCAACACTAGGCTACAACAGACCACATCAAACTAAAACAGAGTCACTCATGCTATGTACCATATAATTTCAGATTAATTAATCTGAAGTTTGAGAGAAGCAGATAGTTTTTGTTTGTTTGTTTGTTTGTTTGTTTGTTTTTCTGGAAACAAGAGATTACAGTCTATCTGTCTCAGTGTAATAAGGAAGCATCTTCTGTTTTATCCCTGTCAAGAAACAGACCTGAAGTAATCTCACATTAACCAGTTATTTTGTTGTTGTTTTGTAACTTTCCTCTCACTATACAAAATCCACTATTCTACTACTTTACAATGGAAACTTTCATTCAATTTTGTACAAGGAAGACTGTTCCTCCATGAATTACAAATAAAAGCCAATTACACATATACATAAATGTGTGGTAATTTTCTCTTTTGACAGTTTCAGTGGCTCATACCTGCATCTTTTCCTCAGTATGTAGAAGTATGGCACGGTGAGGGAGGGGGATGGCTTGAGGCCAGGAGTTTGAGACCATCTTGAGCAACAGGGCAAAATCCTATTTCTACAAAAACTTAAAAATTATCTGGGCATGGTGGCATATACTTTAGGCCCACCTATCTGGGAGACTGAGGTAGCATAATGACCTAAGCAAGGGTGTTTGAAGGTACAGTGAGCTGTGATCACACCACTGTAGTTCGTCATCCATCATGGGTGACAGAGTAAGTAAGACCTTGTATAAGAAAAACAGAGGAGCGAGAGAGAGAGAGAGAGAGAGAGAGAGAGAGAGAGAGAGAATAGACAGCTAACAGAACAGAGAAGTATTATAGGACAAAAAAAATGACAGAATGATAACAAACTGGGTAAACTTCAAAGCCTATTAATTTAAATTCTTTTAGCCTCTCTGTATTGTATTATTTTCCTTTGTGTATAGTGCATGCCACATGGCACATAAGAGTCTTATGAACTACTTTCAGGTGAGGTATGTCAGACAACAATTTTATAGACAGCTCTCACACAGAAAGGTTAGATGTCAGTGACTGACCTGCACGATGTCATATTTGGGGATACTAAGTCCTAAGCCCCAATACCAGTGAAAGCAAGCCAGTGGATCCTATCCCTGGGCAGAGAAGTCCTAAAGTTGGGAATGGGAAACAAAAACCAGTGCACAGTCCCAACAGAGTCTGGGCTCAAAATCTTGCATCTCTCTATCGCAATTTTAACATCTCTGCATCTATGGGGAGAGAAGCAGCATAGGCATTTTTTTCTAATATTCATTTAAGACAAAGTATTGTCTAGGCACAGTGACCCATGTCTGTAATCCCAACACTATAATCCGAGCTGGGTGGATTGCCTGATGTCAGAAGTTCAAGACCAATATCATGAAACCTGTCTCCACTAAAAATATAAAAATTAGCCAGGCATAGTGGCAGGTGGCTATAATCCTAGCTACTTAGGCGGCTGACACAGGAGAGTCACTTTAACCTGGGAGGTGAAGGTAACAGTGACCCGAGACCATACCATTGCATTCTAGGCTGGGCAACAAGAGCAAAATTCTGTCTCAAAAATAAAAATAAAAATAAAAAAGACAAAGTATTACCCTTTTCACTATCCCTGTCCTGCCTGCCAGTGTCTCCTCTCATTTAGCTGACCAACGACACAGGGATACTTCAAATATCCAGAGCAGGGTAGACTGCTTATACACAAACATACACACATACATATCAGCATCTGCCCCCAGAATAATAGAAGAGTACATAATCAGAAAGCCACTTTGAATTAATATTCTTCATAAGCACTTATTTTCGAAAATGAGTTTTGACAACACGACCTTTAACTGTTGATGTGACCATCCAACTGGTTCATCTTATCCACAGACCAGACATAATTGAGTTATCAACATAAGGGAATCACAATAGAGAAAGAAAATAAATACACATAGATGTGGATAAATCAGAGTCTGGTTTTTGTTGTTGCTGTTTTGTTTTTGTTTTTGTTTTTTGAAACAGAGTCCTGCTCTGTTGCCAGGAAGAAATGCAGTAACACAATCTTGGCTCAGTGTAACTTCCACCTCCTGGGTTGAAGTAATTCTTTTGCCTCAGCCTCTCAAGTAACTGGTACTACAGGTGTGTGTACCCACACTTGGATAATTTTCATATTTTTAGTAGAGACAGGGTTTCAACATGTTGGCCAGGATGGTCTTGATCTCCTGAACTTGTGATCTGCCAGCCTCAGCCTCCCAAAGTACCGGGATTGTAGGTGTGAACCAACTCACCTGACCTGGAGTTTTATTATTACTTAAATCAGCCTTCCTATCAACTTGAAGGCTAGGGTTTATCAAAGACATTTTGGCAGGTGGGGGCTAGGGAATGGGTGCTTCTGATTGGTTGGGTATGCAATCACAGGGATGTGCAAATGGTGCTCTTGTGCTAGTCTGCTTCTGGGAAGCAGGAACAGGACTGGCTGATTCTAGAGTCACCTGTCTAGTTGGGCCATCTGGTAGTTGAAAATGTTAAAGCTGCCCAGGTGCAGGGCTCACACCTGTAATCCAGCACTTTGACAGGCCAAGGTGGGTGAATCACAAGGTCAAGAGATCAAGACCATCCTGAGCAACATGGTGAAACCCCATCTCTACTAAAAATACAATAATTAGCTGGGCATAGTGGCACAAACCTGTAGTCCCAGCTACTTGGAAGGCTGAGGCAGGAGAATTGCTTGAATTCAGGAGGTGGAGTTTGCAGGGAGCCAAGATTGCACCACTGTACTCCTGCCTTTTGCCTGCCTGGTGTCTCACTCTCTGGAAACAGAGTGAGACTCTGTTTAAAAAAAAAAAAAAAAAAAAAAAAAAAAAAAAAAAAAAAAAAAAAAAAAAAGAGAGAGAGAGAGAGAGGGAGAGAGAGAGAGATAGAAAGAAAATGACAAAGCTTTAAGAAGTACATCAAAAGGCTAGTCATAAGTTCTACAGAAGTGATTTTATTTACAGGAGTAATTGGGGAATTTGCAACTTTTATAACTTCTAGAATAATGACTAGTAATTTATAGAGTTATAAAATAGTTCAAGACAATGAAAGGATAATTTTCTCTGATAACTAAGAAGAATATGAGCTCATCATTACTCAGTTTCCACTGAGGCATCCTTAAATCTTTTTGTTTATTCCCAGTAATCTTAAGAATTTGTAAAATTTTCACATTAGTTAAAAAACACAAAATTTGAAGTGAAGAAAACAGAAGTACAAAATATTAGATTCCCCTTTTCTCTTACATTCCTTCATGGATTTGCAAAAGGCCTGGACTTAACTTATAAAATAAATCAGCAAATGAGTACTTTTTCTAGAATAAGGGAGACCAAATATTTACTATAGTGAAATACAGAGATTAGGACCCATATGCACAGCACTTCAACATGTTCTGTCTTCTGAAACTTGTGTGAGGTACACAAGCTAGTGCTATTTTTTTGACATTAAAGATTAGGAGATTTCTCAGATTCATTTTAGTTTGCTAATAAATATTTCTTATGGAATTAGAGCTAGCAGCAAGGTGAAACTGCTTCCTTTTGTTTCCACCATTGCTGCAGGTCAATGTCATTTAGTAAATGCTGTATTCTTTTCTGAGTTCTTCCTACTGAGACCAAAATAACATTACTGTCTCAGATTTTAGGCAGCTCCTTGCACAGCACAATTTTTCAACTACAGAATTGGTCTTTTAAAATCTTCTGTTTTCTCACTTAACTGATGAATTTTGTTAAATTGTTCTTGGGGGAACAATTTTAAAGTATTTCTGCAGGCTATCCTCTGCTTATGCTGAAAGAAGGGACCTGTGAGTCTATTTAAACATAGGAGGGTCAATAAGATTAGTCGCTGGGTTGGAAGGGTTCCATGTTTAGATATTATTCCTGTGGAGAATAAGATGAGGGGTATTGGTAATTTACATAATAGTCTTTTTCTCCTAAGAATCACTTTTTTTCTCTACTATTTTATTTTAGTTTCAATTTTAGAAATTTTTGCCTGAGCAGGGTAAACTCAGCTGTATGGTACTGGATATGTCTCCCTTCTGAGTGGGGCACTATTCTGGGAGACAGAGGACATCCACACTGCAGAAGGACATCCACACTGCAGAATGCTGAAACATCAAAATCTCAAGGATAACTCAGTTTTCCCACATTTGTGGAATGAAGAGCTGTAACTGGATTAACAACATAAAAATAATAACCTTATGTAGTTACTAGCTAAGGTTGTAGTGCTAGCCCTGGGCTTTCAGGTTGCAAAATCTTGGTAGGTTTTATGCTTAGAAACTCAAGAACATCTGTCAATGTAGGCAATCATGGCTCTGCTGTCCTTTCCCTTCAGTAGCTTTTTTCTATATGTCGCACTAGATATCTGTCCTTCTAGGTATTCAGATTTCAGAGGTAAACCACAACATCACATTGCAGAGATGGTGTGTTGGTTTATCCTATCTGACATCAGTGTGAATTAGTAGGTATTTGGGAACTAAAGCTACTTTGGGGGAAGTTAAGGGTAAAAGCCCATCTCCTTACTGGCTATGAAGCACCTGGAGGCTCAGGAAAGCATTAGGTAATGTTCTCAATGTTAACTCAGGAAGTGAAGAGCAAAGACTAGCACAGTGTTAACAAGAGGTTGAATTAGTGCTCTCAGAAAAAGGAATTTTCTGTCACAGCTATCCCCATCTGTCTGCAGACTCCAATAGACAGCTCTTTTGTCGGTTCTCAGTGACAAGATAAAATACTGAGCACAGATCCCAAATCCTGCAGAGCACAGAGTACAACTCCTGAACAATCGCTATTCCTATTGTTTGGTGGGTGCACGGGCCTGATCTCTGATCTGGTTGCATGTTGAGGGGGTCTGTTGACACACTGTACCTAGAGAGAGGGGCATTGTAGTACTTTTTCTCTACTCCTCCTGTACTCAACACATGTGAGTGTATATGTGGTGGGGTAGGACTATAAGGTGAAACAAGCCTAGAGTCAACAAGCCAAAAAAAGATGCTTCTACTTGAACAGAAGAGCTAGAATTCTTTTCCAGACACTGAATTCACCGGGAAACTTTAACCACATGCTTTCAGAGACGCTGTGTAGGTGTGGCCAATGTCAGGAGGTAGTGTACCCAGTGTACCCTTCATTGTGGTCACTAGCGATTGGAATTCCTTAGTAATCGAGCTGGGAAACTGACCTTTGGAAGCCTTTTCCTTATTTCTCCTTCACACAGCAAGGACTATGCAAATATCCTTTTAGAAATTAAGGGTTGACTATTCATCCCTGTGTTTCTTAAGGTACTACATTACTTTTATTTTGGAAAGTTGAATCCAAGTTGTTTGACTTAAAACATCCCTCCAACAGTTGAGAAACAGTACAACTACAGGTATCCAGATTTCAAAGGAAGATGTAATATTAAATATTCATGTGTCACTTAACAACAGAGAAACATTCAGAGAATGGTATTCGTAGATGATTTTGTCATTGTGCAAATATCAGACTGTACTTACACAAACCTAGATAGTTTAGTAAACCACACACCTAGGATATATAATATAGCCTAATAATCTTAGGTTACAAATTTGTGTAGAATGTTACTAAAATAATTACTGTAGGCAATTAGGACACAATGATAAATATTTCGGTACCTAAACATACTTATACATAAAAAGGTGCAGTAAAGTTATCATCTTATAATATAATGCAGCCACCATTGTCTATGTAGCCCTGTTAACTGAAGTGTTATGTGGAAGACAGTATTTGCAAGACCTCATCTTGCATATAGCAAATACTAGGAAACACATACTTTGCACATCTATCAAAGCTAATAAATCAACTCTGAAATGTTGAAGTAAATAATATCAACATACAAAAGCAAGTTGTACTTCCATACATTATTAATGAATAATTAAAAAGTGAAAGCAAGAAAGCAATAGATATCATTACAAATAATAAACTAGATAAAAACAAATCTAACCAAAGAAATACAAGATTTGTACAAGAAAACTATAAAATAGGTTGGGTGTGGTGACTCCTGCCTGTAATCCCAGCACACTGGGAGGCTGAGGTGGGTAGATTAAGAGGTCAGGAGTTCAAGATCTGCCTGGCAGAGATGATGAAATCTCGTCTGTACTAAAAAAAAAAAAAAAAAAAAAAAAAAAATTAGCTAGGCCTGGTTGTGGGTGCCTGTAATTCCTGCTACTCAGGAGGCTGAGGCAGAGAATTGCTTAAACCTAGGAGGCGGAGTTTGGAGTGAGATTAAATCATGCCACTGCGCGACAGTCTGGGTGACAGAACAAGACCCTGTCTCAAAAAAGCAAAGCAAAACAAAACAAAACCAAACCCTTACAGAAAGAAAACTATAAAATAATGTTGGAAGACATTAAAAAATATTAAAAATATATAAATAAAATTAAAAAAAAGAAAAAAGCATCTGCATTTGTGGATTGAAAAATTTAGTAACATTAGAATGCTAATACTCCCCAAACTAATCTACAATTTCAATGTGACCTATGTCAATATTGCGAACAGCTTTTGTTTGTCTTATTTTCCCAGAAATAAACAGATAACATGAAAATTCATATAAAGTTTTAAGAAACCCAGAAAGCAAAATCAATCTAGAAAATAAGCTGGAGGACTCATACTTCCCAATTTCCAAAATGGCTACAAAATGACAATAAGAAAAACAGGGTGGTACTGGTGTAAGGATAGGCAGATAGATGGATAGTGTAAAATTCAAAGTCTAGAGATGAGTGCTCACATCTATTTGAGCTGACTTTCAACAAAGGTTAGAAAATCATTCAATGATTCAATGCAGGAAAGAACAGTTTTAACCAAATGGTGTTAGGATAATAAATACCAACAACTAATGAATAAAGTTGGATCCTTCCAAATTAATTTAAAATGGTTCAAAGTTATAAATGTAAGAACTAAAATTATGAAACTTTCAGAAGAATAAATAGTGGTAAATCGTCATGTACTAGGATCAGACAATGGCTTCTGATATATGGCATCAAAAGTACAAGTGCAGAATAAAAACTGGATTCATGGAACTTAAGAACTTTTACAAGGCAATGAATACCATGAAGAAAGTAAAAAGAAAAGTCAGAGAATGAAAGAAAGTATTTTCAAACCATATCTACCAAGGGACTTATATTAGAATGCATAAGGAAATCTTAAATGTCAATAGAAAAAGACCAATAACTTGAATTTTAAAAAGGCAAGGTATTCCAATAGGCATTTTCCCAAAGAAGATATATAAATGATGAATATGCATACAAAAGGATGCTTAATGTCATTAACCATCAAGGAAATTCATATCAAAACTATAACAAATACACAATTATGATTTTGTCAATTAAAAATGATTATAAAGTATAAAGCTACAACAAGATAGACTCATTAAAATGGCTAATCCAAAAGATGGGGGGAAAATATGGTAAATATGTTGTGAAATTAGAATCTGTGTATGTTGCTGGTAGGAATATAAAATTGTGCAGCTGCTGTGAAAAACATTTGTCAGTTCTTCAAGTTAAACATCAAATTACTACACGATCCAGCAGTTCCAAACAATTCAAAATAGGTACTCAAACAAATATTTGCATATGAATGTTCAAAGCACCATTATTCAAAATAGCCAACAAGTAGAAACAACTCAAATGTTTATTGATGGACAAGCAAACAAAATGTAAATCCAATCAATGGAATGTTAGAGCTGTAAGAGAAATGAAGTCCAGTTGTCTCTGGTATCCAGGGAGATTGGTTCCAGGTACCCTCATTTCTAAGATAACAAAATACATGGTTGATCATCTTCATGATATAAAATGTGAAGCCTGAATAACATAGCAGACACCTGTCAACCAAAAAAAGGTATAAAATTTAGCTTGCCATGATGGCTAGCTAGTAGTCCAAGCATCTATGCTGAGGTGGAAGAATTGTGTAAGCCCCAGAAAGGTGGTTGTGAATTGAGATTGTATCTTCACTATCATTGTATCGTCTGTCGTTCAGCATGGACAAAAGGGTCAGATCCTGTTTTTCTCCTCCCCCATAGAAAGGTGTAGTATTTGCATGTAACCTATGCACCTTCTTCTGTGTATTTTAAATCATATATATATATATATTACTTATACTATCTAATACAATGAAAATGCTATGTAAATAGTTATTATATTTTTACAGAATAAGGACAAGAAAAAATGTACATGTTTGGCACAGATACAACTATTTGTTTCGTTTTTTTTTTAATTTTTTTTTTATCTGTGGTTGGTTGACTCTACAGATGTCTAAGAATTCAGAACCCCCTAATACACAAGGTTGATTATACTGATATGCTACAACTTTGGAAATAAAGCTGTCATGATGAGCAAAAAAAGTTACAATAAAGGCCACTCTCATCAGTATTACATTCCCAAAACTGTTTAGAAAAGGCACATTTATAAATAAAGAAGATCAGCAGTTGCCAATGTGTAGGTGGAAAGAATAGGAATTGATTTCTAATGATTATCTTTGTGATGGGAATTATATAATAATGCTAGTTAAACTACCTGACGGATATGGTAAAAAATAGTGAATTGTACATTTAAAAACGGGGCATTGCATGGTGTCTGAATTATCCTGATCCCCTAAGTTTTGATGACTGAAACTGGAATTTTATCGAAAAGAAATAGATGATATTTTTTCAGGGAATTCTCCCTCGCCTCCAGTGCTAACTGTTCACATAAAGGAAAATAAATGGATTTAACAAACGTATAAACGTAAGAAAGAAAGTACAGCAGAGAAAGTGGAGTTCATTTAAAGGATATTTGGTGCAAAATAGCTGCGGAGAGTTGCTTGAAGCCTGGGTGAAGAATCAGCGGGAAACAGTACTTTGTCTCCTTTACAGTGGACAGGCTGTAGTCTGGTTCGGCGTCAAAGTCTAAAAGCATATTCTGAAAACCACTGCAACTACCTTTTAAAGTCATGTACTTTTTATCCCTACATCACTGATGGCTAGGCACAGCAGGTGACATCCTCATAGGATGAAGCAACAGCAGACAACTTTATCTGTAATGTCACGTGTTGTTGATTTCGTACATTCTGTTAACAAAAGAATATCGTTTAGAATAAAAATCTACACTTTCCCAGCACGGTAATGAGTATCTTACTATATGAGAACACCTCTCTGGAAACTACAAATCCCAGTTGGCAGCACTCGCAAGAAATACTCTCTTTCCGGGAATGCTGCATTACACTCCAATACTGAGACGGTCCAGAGAGCCGTAGCTGCTCAGCCTGCTGGTACTTGTAGTTTTTTTTTTTTTTTTTAATTTTTTTTTCTTTAGCAGGCATGGGATCTGGCAGCCACTTCGCACTCTTCAGCTCGGGATTTAATGTTCCCCACCCTCTGGCGCTCCCCAAGAGAGGGTGGGAGGGTTAGCAAGAGTGGATGGTGGAGGTCATCCTCTTCCGGTCACGTGGGACACCTGGCATGAAGCGATTGGTTGCCAGAGTTCTAGGATAAGGCGTTAGGCCCGCGAGCTTCCGTGATGCTACTCTGCGGGGGTTTGCTGCTGAAGTCACCTCGTGGCGAAGTAGGGGAAAGAGGTAATACCGGGAAGAGGGAGCGGCGGTCGTCCAACATGATTGATGCCAAACAGGGCAGAAATCAACTCAGCTCTGGGGTGGGTTCCTGTTGAGGGGCAGAGAATGGCAGAGGGTGCACCCTGGTTTCAGCGGGCAGCTATGCAGCCCCAGGGACGCGCTTGATATGAAAAGCCACGTGTGCCCAGCACCGCGGGGACCAACGCACTAGGTGTTTCCTCTCCGGTCCCCGCCGTCACCGTACTCCCGATTTTGGTCACCGCCGTCTAGGGCTTACCTGGGACACAGGCTAGTTCTCCCATCAAGCTAGCGAGCAAGACTTGTTGGAGTGTGCTACACCAGTGCAGGTGAAGCTGTTACGCAGTGTGAAAACGCGGCTTTGTAATTGGGGTTGCGCTTTGCACCCTCTGCCTGCAGTCTCCGTTCCCTCTTAGCCACAGGGCCTGATGGTACGCGGCCGCAGCCAGTCGCTGAGACCTTTTGGGCTCTAGAGGTTCAGTTCTTGGCGCTACCTGCACGCTTAAATGTCCAGCCAAGGATGAGAGGTGATGCCAGAGGACCTCTATCTAAATTGGGGACTATTATGACAACTTTTATTGCAAAATATATATTTTTCTATTTCTCCCTTCTTTATCTTTCTCTGTCCTTGTGTACCCCAAAGCAGAAACTTAAGTGCAGGGTCGTTGATCTCTCAATCCTAGGGACACAGGAGCATTTTCTTTTTGTCTTACTTTACTCATTTATTTCCTTTGAATACCCCAAAATCAAGACCGCATTTAAAACACTTGAAATCCTTTTTCTTCTGATGTTCCAGATGCCCGAAAGATTAGGAAACTTTACACAAGGAATGCGCTGCAACGTATACAACTTTCATGACCCTGAAATTCAGAACTGCAAAGAAACAATCTAAGAACGTTGAAACTCCTTTGTTTTTTCTTCTTTTTGGACACTGCAGCATTCAGCGTCCTAACCCAACACTTAAAGTTATTTCATTATGCATTTCAATACTCAAAAAATCATGCTTTTGTGAAGTGATCAAATATTTTATATTTGTTTCATAAGGTTCAAAAAGCAGGAAAAAAGATTCAATTTTTTTTTCTTTCTTTTTTTTTTTTTTTTTTTTTTTAGCAAATTTATGTTTACTTAACATTTACAGTACGTTTACACTTGAGCAAAATTCGGTTTTGAAGACTTGCTTAGGGTCTTTTTATTTATTTATTTTTTTCTTTTGGTTTGTGCATGAAAATTTATTTCAATTTCTTTCTCTCTCTGTTTCTCCCTCATCTCCTTTTTGAATTCTAACAGAAAGGTCCAGTACTTGAAGAATTACGAAAGAAACTCTTGCCTGAACTTACTGTAGGGATTCAGCATTGTCATTTTGGTCACATCACTTATCTTCAGTATTTGCTTCCCCCAAGAGAGAACTATAGTAAAAAAGCATTGCGATTTAGTAAGTTCAGTAAGTTCCTGTTTATGCTCCTTGGAATGAGAACAAAAGTTTTGAAATAGAAACAAAGGTTTAATCAAGTAGCATTTTTGATGACCCAGTTAAAAGCAGTTGATGACGCTTTGAAGAGCAGAGCTCTAGTTAAGAGTTGGTTGTGAAAAATCAGAATGTACTTCTGTTTCTGTCTTACTTTTCTTTACTTAACTCATATTTCTTTCTTCTTTGCTCATGTTTCTGGCCATATTTTTATTTGAGGTTTCTTTCTTTTGTTATTCAATTAACTGAGATGGAATTGAAATACATTGCTAAATGTTTTTTAAATTTTTATTTTTGTAATTGCTGAATATTTTCTATCTCCAAATTTATTTTTAGGTTACCTCTTTATCTTTAGTTTTTTCTTTCCTCTATATCACTGACTAGGAAATAAAAATTTCTTATTTTTAACTGTACCTCTGCCTCTCTTTTCCAGGAAGCAGAAATAATATTTGTGTTGTTTTAAAATCTTAAATGAATTACAAAGAAAAATGACTCTGCCATTCTTTGGTTAGTTATGACACTTAAGTCAGAAAAAAGAGGATATAGGCTTTTTTAGGTTTTGTTATTCTAGTGCTGACTTTCTGTCCCTTCAGTTTTGTCTGTTTTTGCTTAATATGTTTTGGGTTTAAGTTCATATAAATTAATATTTGTTATATCTACTTGATAGTGCCCTTTGTCTCTTTAAAAATATATTAAAGTTTACTTTCTGTAATATTAGCGTAACTGTCTTAGTTCTCTTTTGCTTATTATTTTGATGGAATATATTTTTTGTTCTTACAGTCACAATCAACTGTAATAGTTTGAATTTGTTTATTGTTTATGATAAACTAGTTTGAATCTTAGATTCAGTAGTGTACAGAAACTTTGCTCCTTTAAAGCTCTTCATTCTGCCTTCTGATTGTCACGTTATATCTTTATATACTTTGTATCAATATCATAGATTATTTTATAAATTTATAAAATTATTGTTTTATAAATTTATCTTTTAAATCATAGAAAACGTAAAATCCTCAAATTTAGTATTGGCTTCTGTATTTACCTACTTAATTATCTTTGTCACTGTAGTTTATTTTTCTCTATTGGTTTGAATTATTGTCTAGTGCCCTTTTATTTCTGAATACAGGCCTCTTTTGCATTTTTTTCTGTAGGGCAGATTTGTTAGTAGTATGCTCTTTAAGCTTTTATGTATCTGGAAATATTTTAGTTTCTTCTTTATTTTGAAGGATAGTCTTTGAAGTTTTTCTACTTAACAGATCCTTTAGCTTCTTGGATGTGTAAATTAATAATTTTCATCAAACATAAAGTTGTTTGTGGCTACTCTATAGCTATCCTTTCCCACCCCTTTGTCTCCTCTTCCTGTTGTGTGTAGTAGGCATATCTGTGTATGTTGGTGAGTATCAAAGGTCTTTTAAGCTCTGTTGATTTTTTATTTATCTTTTGTTTTGTGTTCCTGAGATTATATAGTTTCACTTGACTTAGCTTTCCATTTGTTTATTCTTCTGCCTGCTCAAGTCTGCTGTTGAGAATTTCTAGTAAAATTTTTATTTAGTTGTACTTTTCAGCTTCAGAATTTCATTTGGTTGCCATGTTATTATTTTGTTCATTTATTGTATTCTTGATTTTCTTTAGCTCTTGGTTCATGGTTTCCCCTGTGGCTCTCTTAATATATTTGTGATGGTTTATGAAACCATTAGTAAGTCTAAAAGCTGGGATTCCTCCAGGATATTTTACCTTTTTTTTTTTTTTTTTTTTTTTTAATTTCTGTGAATACCCATAACTTTGCAGGTTTATTTTTTCTTTTCTTTTCTTTCTTTCTTTCTTTCTTTCCTTTCTTTCTTTCTTTCTTTTTTTTTTTTTTTTGTATGACTTATAATTTTTTTTTTTAAGTGAAGGCTTTGAATATTACCATATGGTAACTCTCAAATAAAACAAAATCAGATTTAGACATTATGGAGATTATGGCAATAGAGAAAACCATAAATGCATGAGGCCTACGCATCTTAAAATCAAATATTTTTCTTTCATAGGGAGGTATAAGCAGGCTTAGTAGAAACTTAAGGACAAATTGAACAAGCAAAAGGGGTGAACAGAGAGCAGGAAGTGTATCTCACATAGTAAACCAGGGTGTCTGTGGTCTGTTTTAGTGCATGACCAGGGGCAAGATAAAATGTGGGTCCTGTAGATGAGAGAAGAGCCTAACTAATGTTAGGTCAAAAGAAGGCATAGATATTCTTTGGCCTTGTCTTGAAGTGGGGAATACTTAGTCATAACACTGGCAATCAGATTCTGTCTACTCACCAGCATTTGTGGTTGCTGCTTTTTGTGGTTTTGTTAGCGATTTTTTGGATTTGCTTAGTGACCAAACTATTTTTGTGAAGACTGTTGTGTGAAGTCTCTACATTAGCTTGTGGTCAACCAGTGAGTTAAATTTTATGAAAAGCCTGTAGCAAACAAAAACAGCAGTAAAAACTTTTAGTCTTTGTAGATTGGTTGTAGATTTTGCTTAGCTGGGCAATTTAAAACCTAAGGTGTACAATTGGCCCTCTGTGTAGGTTTCACATTTGTGGGATCAACAAACTGGATTTAAAATATTTGAAAACATAAAATAAATGGTTGCATTTGCACTGAACATGTAGACTTTTTTCTTGACATTTCCCTTAAATGATACAGGATAACAACTCTTTACATGGTATTTACATTATATTAGTTATTTGGAGTATTCTAGAGTTAAAGTATATGGAAGGATGTGTGTAAGTTATGTTTAAATACTATACCATTTTATATAAGGGGCTTGAGAATTCTTAGATTTTGGTATTTGCTGGTGGTATGGGATGGGAGTCTTCCTGGAACCGAGGAATTCCCCATAGGATGATGGTGCCTTGTTGTATGCATCCTGACAGTCAGCTAGAGGAGAAAGTGTTGAGTTTTCTGAGTGTGCATCCTGCTCTGGACACACATATATCTTTGTAGGTCCCATGGTGTTTGTCTATTCTTTAAAAACCCTAACTTTTTTGTGTATCTCTTTCCCAGCCTCTTATTTCCCCATCAGGCTTTTTTGTCTACTTACTACTTTCTTTGTTTACTCCATACTTCTAGTGGCAGTAGCTTCAACAAACAACACCAGCAGGTCACAGCAACCCTGAGGTGAAGGTACTGTGGCCTTCTCCTCAAGAAACACCAGACAAGTTAATTCCACTGCCACACTCTTTAAGAGCAAAGTTTATATTCCCCACTCCAGCAGTTCACACCAGAACTGCTAGCTGCTTTCCTAATGGTTATCCTAAAGGTGGAGATTAGGGATTTTAGGCAGATAAATTAAAATGCCGCAGATCTCTTTTTGAAATGTAGTATTATTTTTTTAATCTCCTCATTATTGTAATTTCTGATTAGATTCTAGAGTTTCAAAGTACTGTATTTGGAAAATTTTTGCTTATATAAGGTAAGTTTTAACCTAATGTCCAAATTACATCTTTTTGTCACTTTCCTCTGTCTCTTCCCATTTTTTTCTTGATCTTAATGTGATAATAAAATCACTTTTAGATAATATACTATCTATAACATCAAGACATAAAAAGTATTATATAAATTTTATATGCTATTAAAAGCAGTGCATGTGAACTATATTAAAATTTCACCAGGTAGTATATTCAAAAGAAAAAAAAATGTTCATTGATATTAATATCAACTCAGACGCTGGGATTATTTTTTTATTATTCGCCCCATTTTCTAATTGAATTTATGCTGGTACTTAAAACTGTGTTAAGTTTTGTAAGTTGATGAGAAAGACATAAAATATCAAATGTTGTTTCTCTGTACCACCAAGATAATTTTATTAATCTTTATTGCCTTGGATTTTTATCTGAATGTAATAATAAAATGTCCTTCAGCAATCTTTACTCTCGTACACTTCTCCCCCTTTAATATATCATGATAATATTTGTTTGCTAAGATGATATATTTTGTGTTGTCATACAAGACAGCATTGTTTGGTGGAGAGCTCATTCTAGAAATTGTGCTATTAGTTTGGAAGAGAGCTTCTCTTTTAAGAATTAAAGTATGAACCACATTAAAAGTGATAATGTGTATGTGGTAGTTAAAACAATATGCTCCAAATCACCAAATGATACTTATGTCCTAATCTCTGATACCTGCAAATATGTTGCACTGCTTGGCAAAACCTGATTTGCAGATGTTACAAAGTAGTATGTCAAGATAGGTTGATTATCTTGGACTATGTAGCGGAAGAGTGTAATTAATCACAGGAGTCCTTGTTCGAGAAAGTCAGCAGAATATCTCAGAAAAAAAGACATGTCCTAGGACTATATATGTTTTATAAATATTTTAAAATTTAAAAAAAATTGAAAAAAGAACTTATAGCCCCCTCCAACCCCTCCAAAAAAAGAAATAAGGAGCTCCCAAAGAAAGAAAGAGGAAGGAGAGAAAGCAAGAGAGCAGTCTGAAGATGTTTTGCTGCTGGTTTTAAACATGGAGGCCTAAAACTAAACCAAATAATGGAGGTAACTTCTGGAAATTGAAAAAGGCAAAACAAAATCTCCTGTGAAATAATAAATGTATATTTTATTTTACCCCTTTTCTTAACATACAGTTCCTAAAACCCTTGTAGATGGTATGCTAGAAGAATTTTTTCTTCTAATATTTAGTCTTCGACCCCCAGTTTCTGGCTTACAGCTCCCAAGACCTTTGCAATTTTCTGAGTAATAAAAATATTTGACATATAGCTCCTAAATCCCTTGGAATTTCCTGGTGATACGAGAATATTTTTCTAATATTGATGGATTCTTAGCACGAGGATGAGAGCTGGGTGCCAGGGAAACCGACCTTATGATTATAGGCTTGAGACTTTTCAGTCTTATTGTAAGTTACCCAAGGAGGGCACAGGGGCTGAAGGTTTAGTAATGTAGTCAATCATGGCTATGCAATGAAGCCTTCATAAAAAACTAGTTAATGACATTTGTAGAACTTACAGATAGCTTGACATGTCAAGGGTCTTGAAGATTCCTGAAACAAGGAAGCCTCATGCTCTTTATGACATACTTCACTATTTGCATCTATTCTGTCTGACTCTTCATATATATCCTTTGTAATATCCTTTATAATAAACCTGTAAGTATAAGTAAGTAAGTATTTCTCTGAATTCTGTGAACCACTCTAGCAAATTAGTTGAGCCTAAGGATGAGGTTAAGGGAAATATGGTTCACAAAATGAGTCCTCTGACAAACATCTAAACTTGGGGCAGACTTGTGGGACTGACCACTTAATGTGTGGGAACTTTTATTTTCTTTAGATGACTAGTGACCAAAATTAAGTTGAACCCTATTCTACCCATTTGTTGTCTGCTGAAGAATTGGCTATTGATGGAAAGAAATCCTCACATATTGGTGAACGGAGGTGAAATATTCTGTATTGAAAGTTTAGAAAAGCATACTTAGGCCAGGTATGGTGGCACACTCTGCTTTGGGAGGCCAAGGTGGGCAGATCACGAGGTCGAGAGATGGAGACCATCCTGGCCGACATGGTGAAATCTTTACTGTATTAAATACAAAATTTAGCTGAACATGGTGGCACATGCCTGTAGTCTCAGCTACTCAGGAGGCTGAGGTAGGAGAATAGCTTGAATCCCAAAGGGAGAGGTTACAGTGACCTGAGATCGTGCCACTGCACTCCCTCCTGACAACAGAGCAAGTCTGTCTCAAAAACAGAAACAAAAGCAAAACAAAACAAAAAAACAAGAAAAGCACAAGTGGAAGAGATTTACAGTTTGGTTGTTTTTTTTCCTATCAGTAATAGTATTAACATAACGTTAAAATGATGTGGGTAACAATACAAAGGTTGATGTTTCTTAGCTTATCATGATTGATTTCACTGGAGCTGGGAAAGTATAGCTTCATAAAATTGTGAAAAATGTGTTTCACTTAAGTAATCCATAAAAGTAGAAAACCACTGGACATCTAGAAATCTATGACTTGATGATGCTAATTGAGTGACACAATTGTTGACCTTTGGCAAAACAGGTCAGGCAAAAACATATTTCATTGTGTTTTGGCATTGCAGTCTTCCTTTAGATTTCCTGATTCTTTTGCTGATAAGATTGGCATTTAGATTTACAGAAGTATCTGCACTTGCAAGTAATCATTTTATTAAGGTTTTAGGAGTACTTGTAACCCCTTTTGGTTTTATAGATAAAATAGTCATAGGTATTAAATATAAACACAATGCCGTTGTGCATGCTTTAAAAGGCAAACAATATATGTGATCTAAGATAAATATAACTTTTTGAGAATCTACCAGTGGTGTACAAAATATGAAGCTAAACGTGACTATAATAATTTACCATTTCCGAAACTCTTTTACTAATTCTAGGTTTCTTTAGATTTCCTCACTTCTAAGTTTAGCAATGGCTATTTCTCTTCCTGTTTACCTTGAAGTATCTCTGTGTATTTATGTACTTCAGCAATCATGCTGTTAACAGGTAGTACTTGTACTAACTCCTAGGATGTTATTTTGCTGGGATTTTATATTCTTCATCAGAACTCCATTATTACTCTGCTCTGGAAAGATCATACTCTTTGGAATGTTGTATTTATAGATAATAATTTATTTTCAGGTTTCCATGGTCTTTGATTTATATCCCTGGATAAACTGTAATTGGCTCATCATTGAGACTGTCAATCATCCATGCCTATAAGTTATTTTTCTAGATTAAATGAAAAAGTAGATTAAATGCTGTTCCAGCTGGCTTCATGACAGTGAGCCAAACAATGAAGGCCAAAGGAAAATGCTTTATATGAATTCCCTGTCACCAGTCATTTTCATTATGATAATTGATACACCAACCATTTATCAATTGGAGATTTATGTTTTGATATGGTTGGCCAAGAAGAAAGTGAAACCTTTTGTGTTTCCCTGGATTTGCTTGACAATAGGTGCCAATATCTGGACTTTCTTAGGTGGTATCTTTTCTTTACCTCTTTATATAAACTCTGCTGTACTCAGGCAGCACTTAGGAATACTTTTAGTTAAAAAGTATTGAACCATAATGTGGAATCAGTGTACTGCGTTATATTAAAATTTAGTCACCTTTTTTATGTTTTAAGTGAATTGCATACTTTTCAATAATTTTGTAAGATTTGTCATTTGGAAATAATGGTTCACTGAATTGTGCACAACTTTAAAATTAAAAATTTAGATTTGTTAATATTAGTTGTTACACTGATCAGAAAACTCTTTAAAGAGTGGGAAGCTGCCAGGCTGGTGGCAGATTGAAACTTTCCAAAATTCTAATTTTCACTAAAGATTGATTTTTATCATTGCAATAAACAACTGTATAATTTATCCTACCATGCTTATTTGGTTCATTTTCTGTAAAATGTCTGCCAAATACCCTAATCAAGATAGTTATAGGAACTATGAAGGATCAGATATTTGGAAACTTAATAAATTTGCCATAATTTATGGCTGACAGAACTATTTTTTTTCTTTTTCTTTATTGTACTGTAAGTTCTGGGATATATGTGGAGAACATGCAGATTTGTTATTTAGGTATACACATGCCATGGTGGTTTGGCATCATCCATCACCCCATCATATACATTAGGTATTTCTCCTAATGCTATCCGCTTCCTAGCTCCTTCTCCCCTGACAGTCCACAGTGTGTGATGTTCTGCTTTCTGTTTCCATAAGTTCTCATTGTTTAATTTCCATTTAAGAGTGAGAACATGTGGTGTTTGGCTTTCTGTTTTTGCCTTAGTTTGCAGAGTATGATGGTTTCTAGTGACATTTATGTTCCTTCAAGGAACATGAAATCATCCTTTTTATGGCTGCATAGTATTCTATGGTATATATATGCCGTATTTTCTTAAATCAGTCTATCACTGATGGGCATTTGGGTTGGTTCCAAGTCTTTGCTACTGTAAACAATGCTGCAGTACATATATGTGTGCATGTGTCTTTATGATTAAATGATTTATAATCCTTCAGATATATATCCAGTAATGGGATTGCTGGGTCAACTGGTATTTCTAGTTCTAGATTCTTGAAGAATTGCCACACTGTCTTCCACAATGGTGGAACAAATTTACACTCCCACCAACAGGGTAAAAGCATTCCTGTTTCTCCAAATCTCCAGTATCTGTTGTCTCCAGAATTTTTAATGATTGCCATTTTAACTGGCATGAGATGGTAACTCAATTTCTTTTTAATTTGCATTTCTCTAATGACCAGTGCTGATGAGCTTTTTTTGATACGCTTGTTGGCTGCATAAATGTCTTCTTTTGAGAAGTGTCTGTTCATATCCTTCACCCACTTTTTGATGGGGTTGTTTTTTTTGTTGTTGTTGTTTGTTTGTTTTCTGTAAATTTGTTTATGTTCTTTGTAGATTCTGGATATTAGCCCTTTGTCAGATGGGTAGGTTGCAAAAATTTTCTCCCGTTCTGTAGATTGCCTTTTCACTCTGATGATAGTTTCTTTTGCTGTGCAGAAGCTCTTTAGTTAGATCCCATTTGTCATTTTGGCTTTTGTTGCCATGGCCTTTCAGTGTTTTAGTCATGAAGTCCTTGCCCATACGTGTGTCCTGAATTTGCCTAGGTTTTCTTCTAGAATTTTTATGGTGTTTGATTTTAATAAATCTTAAATTCACCTGGAGTTAATTTTTCTATAAGGTGTAAGGAATGAGTATAGTTTTAGCTTTCTGCATATGGCTAGCCAGTTTTCCCAGCACCTTTTATTAAATAGCAGTTCTTTTCCCATTGCTTGTTTGTCAGGTTTGTCAAAGATCAGATGGTTGTAAATGTGTGGAATTACTTCTGAGGCCTCTGTTATGTCCCATTGGTCTATATATCTGTTTTTGTACCAGTACCATGCTGTTTTTATTACTGTAGCCTTGTAGTATAGTTTGAAGTCCATTAGTGTGATGCCTCCAAGTTTGTTCTTTTTGCTTACAATGGTCTTGGCTATGCGAGTTCTTTTGTGGTTCCTTATTAAGGTGTTTTTTTCCAATTTTGTGAAGAAAGTCATGCATAGTTTGATGGAGATAGCATTTGAATCTATAAATTTGGGCAGTGTGGTAATTTTCATGATACTGATTCTTCCTAACCATGGGCATGGAATGTTTTTCTATTTGTTTGTGTCCCCTCTTAGTTTCTTGAGCTGTGGTTTGTAGTTCTCCTTGAAAGGGTCCTTCACATCACCTTGTAAACTGTATTCCTAAATATGTAATTCTCATTGTACCAATTGTGAATGGGAGTTCACTCATGATTTTGCTCTCTGTTTGTCTGTTATGGATGTATAGGAATGCTTGTGATTTTCCTAAATTAATTTTGTATCTTGAGTCTTTGCTGATGTTGCTTATCAGCTTAAGGAGATTGGGGGCTGAGACAACAGGGTGTTCTAAATATACATCTGCAAATAGAGACAATTTGACTTCCTCTCTACCTATTTGAGTACGCTTTATTTCTTTGTCTTGCCTGATTGTCCTGGCCAAAATTTTCAGTACTATGTTGAATAGGAGTGGTGAAGACAGCATCCTTGTCTTTTGCCAGCTTTCAAAGGGAATGCTTCTAGTTTCTGCCCTTTTAGTATGATACTGGCTATGAGTTTGTCATAAATAGATGTTATTATTTTGATATATGTTCCATCAGTATCCAGCTTCTGGAGAGTTTTTAGCATGAACGGTTGTTGAATATTGATGAAGGCCATCTCTGAATTTATTGAGACAATCATGTTTGTTTTCTCTTTGGTTCAGTTTATGTGATGGATTATGTTTATTGATTTGCATATGTGGAACCAGCCTTGCATCCCAGGGATAAAGCCAGTTTGACTGTGATGAATAAGCTTTTTGATGTGCTGTTAGATTTGGCTTGCCAGTATTTTTTTGAGAATTTTTTCATCAGTGTTCATCAGGGATATTGGACTAAATTTTCTTTTTAGTTGTGTCTCTGCCAGGTTTTAGTATCAGGATGATGTTGGGCTCATAAAATGCATTAGGGAGGATTCCCTCTTTTTCTATTTCCTGGAATAATTTCAGAAGGAAGGGTACCAGCTCCTCTTTGTACCTCTGGAAGAACTTGACTGTCAAAACTTGTGGTCCTGGACTTTTTTTGATTGGTAGACTATTAATGACTATATCAATTTCAGACCTTGTTATTAAGACTAATAACAGAGATTTGAGTTCTTCCTGGTTTAATCTTGAAAGGATGAAAGTGTACAGAAGTTTATCTATCTCTTCTAGATTTTCTGGCTTATTTGCTTCGAGATGTTTATAGTATTCTATGTTGGTAATTCGTAATTCAGTGGGATCTGTGGTGATATTGCCTTTTTCATGTTTTAATAAATCTATTTGATTCTTCCCTTTTTTCTTCATTTGTCAGGCTAGTGGTCTGTTTTGTTGATCTTTTCAAAAAACCAGCTCCTGGATTCTATTTTTTTTTTTTTTTGAAGTTTTTTTTTGTGTGTGTGTCTGTCTCCTTCAGTTCTGCTTTGATCTTTGTTATTTTTATCTTCTCCTGGCTTTTGAATTTGCATGTTTTCTTGGTTCTCTATTTCTTTTAATTGTGATGTTCGGGTGTCGATTTTAGATCTTTCCGTGCTTTCTCTGTTGTGCATTTAGTGCTATAAATTTCCCTTTACACACTGCTTTAAATGTGTCCCAGAGATTCTGGTACATTTCTGTCGTCATTCTCATGTTTTCAAAGAACATTTTTATTTCTGCCTTCATTTTGTTATTTATCCAGCAGTCATTTAGGAGTAGCTTGTTTAGTTTCCTTGCAGTTGTGCAGTTTTGAGTGGGTTTCTTAATCCTGAGTTCTAATTTGATTGCACTGTGGTCCTGAGAGACGATTTGTTATGATGTCTGTTCTTTGGCATTTGCTGAGGCCTCTTTTACTTCCAATTATGTGATCACCTTTAGAATAGGTGCAGTGTGGTGCTGAGAAGAATGTACATTCTCTGGAATTGAGGTGGAGAGTTCTACAGATGTCTATTATGTCCATTTGATCCATCTGTGAGTTCAAGACCTGGATATCCTTGTTAATTTTCTGTCTTGTTAATCTAATAGCAAAAGTGGGATGATAAAGTCTCCCACTATTATTGTGTGAAGTCCGAGTTTCTTTGTAGGTCTTTGAGAACTTCCTTTATGTCTCTGGGTCCTCCTTTTTTGGATGCATGTATATTTAGGATGTGATTCTGAGAATATATATTCTGTGGATTTGGGGTGTAGAGATCTGCAGATGTCTGTTAGCCGAGAAGAATGTATAGTCTATGGATTTGGGGAAGAGAGTTCTGCCGATGTCTATCAGGTCCACTTGGTTCAGACCTTAGTTCAAGTCCTCAATATCCTTTTTAATTTTCTGTTTCATTGATTTGTTTAATATTGACACTGGGATATTAAAGTCTCCTACTATTATTGTGTGTGAGTTTTGTAGGTCCCTAAGAACTTGATTTCTGAATGGGTGCTCCTGCATTGGATACCTATATATTTAGGATAGTTAGCTCTTCTTGTTGCATTGATCCCTTTACCATTATGTAATGCCCTTACTTGTCTCTTTTGATTTTTAATTGTTTAAAGTCTGTTTCATCAGAGACTAGGATTGCAAGCACTGGTTTTGTTTTTGGTTTTGGTTTTTGTTTTTTTTGCTTTCCATTTGCTTGGTAAATTTTCCTCTCTCCTTTTATTTTGAGTCTATGTGGATCTTCTTTTCTTTTTTTGACATTGAGTCTCAATGAGTCACCTAGGGTAGAGTACAGTGGTGCAATCTTGGCTCACTGCAACCTCTGCCTCCTGGGTTGGAGCATTTGACCTGCATCAGCCTCCCGAGTAGCTGGAATTACAAGTGCGCACCACTGCCCCCAGATAATTTTTTTATTTATAAGAGACAGGATTTAACCATGTTGGCCAGGCTGGTCTTGAACTCCTCACCTAAGATGAACCACCCACCTCAGCCTTCTAGAGTGTTGGGATTATAGGCATAAACCACCACACCCAGAAGATATTGGCAGAACTATTGAAACAATAGATTTTAACAATGGCATCTGCCACTGTATCCACATTTGCACTTTTGTCCTGAACCTTAATTCCTGTAGGGTGATCTGTTGAGAACCAGACAGTATCTACAAAAGGGAAGACAAATCATGAACTTACAGAACTTGAATAATTTTACATTGGGCAATGTGGTAGACAGAATAGTGGCTGCCCAAACATGACTATGTTTTAAGTCCCGAAACACTCATGCTTTTAATGGTGAATTATCATGTTGGGAAAAGGTACTATTGTAGATGTCATTTAAAGTTAGGGATTTGAGGAAAGATATATTATGTAGGGTTGTCTGGATGTCCCCAGTGAAATCACAAGAATCTTTATAGATGAAAAAAGCAGGCAGAAGAGTCAGAACTAGAGAGATGGCATTATGCATAGGACTGGACTTGTCATTCCTAGTTTTGAAGATAGAGGAAGTAGAGATCTAAGAAATGCAGGGAACCTCTATCTAATATTAATAAATCTCATTTTCTAATATTGTAAGCTTGTGGAGAGGCTAGGGCACAGATTCTCCCAAAGAGTCTTCAGAAAGAATATAAGGTAATGAGATAAACCACTAAGCTTATTATAAGCCACATAGGTAGTAAGCAGACCTACTCTTTGCTTATAGATGTTAATGTATTTTTATTTATTTTTTCTAAGTCTTCTTGCTATACAAGCATCCTTGAAAAAATAGTTTGGAACAAAGGTCGTCTGTATCTCTGTTCATAACATAGAAATACCATACTGACTGCTGTTTAATTTTCCCTTGATTATACATCTTCATTGGCCTTGGTGTTTAATCTGACCAGCAAAGGCTAGGACCAGATCTGTTAAGTTTATCTCATAAGTTAACTAGTTAAAATCTCAAACATATTTCACTTTTTTAACTGAGTGACTCCCATTGTAGAGATAACTACTTCAATGTGCATGTACATGAGTCAGTTTTCCCTCTTCAGGGTTCCAACAAATGGGCAAAGATATGCTCATTGTGCAGAGCACTTCACAGTTGTTTATATGGTTACATAATCTACTGTGTTTTCTTAAACACTTGAAGAACTGTTATAACTACATCTGAGTTGGCAGTCAAAATGTTTTCTAATGTTAATCTAATGCCTGGCTTCCTCCGTGGGACACAAATGTGGTATGTCTGCAAATAAAGTGTTTATGATTTTTGAGGTCTTCCTAATGGGACCTGTATCAGTGTTAAGGTGGCCACAGGGTTACTGTGCTTTAGAATGGCTTCTTGTCTGGCTGTTATGCTAGCCCACCTTGTGTCACACACAGAAACGGCCAATTGTCTAAGTGGTCTCAGGTCCTGCAAAAAAAGACTCAGTTTAATTATTCACTTGTCTGTTACTGAAATGACTAAGTGATGACTAGAAGAGTAGGGGAAGGCATCCAGAGATAATTAATATGAGTTTTATTTGGGAGATTCAGTAGTGGGGCATACACTAATGTTTTCATTTAAATGGCAATCAAATCATCTGAGTTGAATGGCTCTGAATGCAAATTTAGTAGGCTTACTCTCTTTAGAAGTGATACACAAAAGTGTGTCTTTGTGCATGTGTGTGTGTGTATATGTGTAAGGCTTCAGGAACAGATTTAAAAGATGGAGTAATTAATGTCCTGTTCTTACACTTTAGTCTTAATATGTTACTTCCCTTCTACTTGGGTTTTTCTGCTGCCACAGTCAGTATTTCCAGAAACTTTAACTTTGACTTCTGTTCATTTGTCCGTTACAGTACATGTATTGTCCAGAAGTGTGAGATGACAGATGGATGAGAGTTTTTATAAACCTTTCAGAGCTCCATTATGTTCTCCTCTGTTGCTTGTGTGGAGCATCTTTGTGCTCAGTATCCTTATAATTTAGATTAAGTCAGTCTCACAGGGGAAACCAGTTAGGTGGATCCCCTAATCCCATTCTGCACCTTGATTTGTCAGGGAAAAAAAGAAGAAATATGCCGGGTAGTCAAGGGTAGAATGCTGTATTTTCAAAGTGGTTTTATATTAATATAATATTTCATCCTTTTTGCCCCCCCTCTAATCTCACAAATAAAACTCATATTAATTATTTTTGGATGTCTTTTCTCACTCCTCTAGACATCGTTTAGTCATTCCGGGAACACACAGATGCTATCATTACTTGGCGAAACTGAGAGGGCATGGTCCCTTTGGGGGTTAGCTATTTTCAATGTCCCAACTTCCCTTTGGGACACTGGGACACAGGCAGAGACTCAGAAGTTCTCCATGGATTAGCAATTCATTCACCACAGCTCCACAATATGACAAGGGAGCTATGTATGGACTTTGGTTTCATTTAGGAACAGGGTAATTTGACCCCATGCCTAACCATTCTTCTCATTAAAGTAGCAGAAGTCATGTTACAAACAGTATTGATTCACTCAATATTCATTCCTTTAATGCTTTTTGTTGACACTTCCTGAAAGCAGCCCCAGCTCTCCATCTGGCAAAACAAAGGCAACTTTATGCACAGCTTTCTCAGGGAGACCTTAGACAAGTTTAAACCTAGGTTCACTGTTATAAGGTCCTCATTGCTCACTCTGGCACTAGCAATTTTCACCAGAAGTCCTGCAGGCTACCATTATCTTAGGGAGTGTGGATGTTAGGCAGCAAATGAAAAATCTTACAGTTCTCTATTATGGAAAAACCAACTTTTTTATTCATTAAGGTTCCCCTGTGTTGAAAAGTTTTTAAAAGATTGTAGAAATCTGAAAAAGTTGATCATGACAAATTTGCCAGCTCTCGCTGTTCTGTGGAGAATTGAGCCTTGGATTATCTTATGCTACTATTATATGATAGTAACTTGTAATGATTTAATTGTAATATCTTTGTACTTTGCAATTAGGTCACCTCTCTGTGAAACTTACAAAGTACCGTATTTACTTTAGATTGTTAAGAAGTAGTGCTATTTTTAAAACAACACTTTGAAAAGAAAAAGAAACTGTCGGGTTCTATGACCTGGTTGTTGATTGTCAGGTATGCAAAAAGTAGTAAAGCATAATGGGATGGAAAATTGTACTTTTTAGCAGTACTTACTTTTCTTAATAACATTTGATTTAACTCTTTCCTCAACCTTTTTGCTCACTCTCTGTCCGTCTAGATTGTGAATAGCATAATGGAACAAGCTGGAATTTGTGGTTTAAGAGAGGAAGCAGGTGTGTTGTGTAACTCAGTATCAAACGATATTCTTCAACATCAACACTCAAACCATGGTGGCACAAGTAATAAGCATTTACTGGAAGACAAAGAAGTTGACTTTATAGCAAAGAACAGGGGTGGGGTGAGCCCAGTACACTGCACACAAAAGTCAAGAAAGCAGCCTCCTGAGCAAGAAACAGTCCCTCCCTGTGGTCAACAAGATTTGGAATGCAACAGGAACAAAGAAAAAGTCTTAGGTAATGACCTCTGCTCTGTGACTGGATGTTATCACATACTAGTATTTTGGTTTTATGTTTGTTGCAGCACAAGTGATTATGACCTTGGCCTGTTTGGAGCTAGATGTTGCCAAGGAGACCTGTTTCTTCAGTTCGTTTAGCCAACCTAACATCTGCAGTTATGTGAAGAGAGCAGAAATAGCAAAATATGAAGTCCAGTTATAAGAACCTTAGTTATTTCTCTGTGTAGCAAGAACCGGTGTTTTAAGAAATTTTGGAGAGATTTTGATAAAATTATATTTGATTTATATTGCTTTTTGTACATTTGAAAATAATTGAACCAATAATTAGTATGAAAACAACATGTATGTGAATTTTGCTTAAAAGATAATTCACTGAAATTTAAAGAGGATATAATGTTACCTGTAATTTAGAAAGAGTTAAATAAAAGTGATTTTTAGAAGTTGGTTTATCCCTTCTATTCCGTTAGTGTAACAGTTAGGATTAAGACTATGATCTGTCACACAGTTCATGACTGAAATCTGAAATACCTTATTAGTTGCCCTCAATGTTTCATCCTTTTTGTACTAACATTTACATTAATAAGTGACTTTTATATATGACTATAAACTTAGAATTTTTCTTCCAACTTCATTTTCTGTTATTCTGGAAGATTAAAAACTGTATAATAATACATAAAGTAATTGTAATTCCTTGCAAATAAGATAGATATCTTCAAAATTGATAGCCCCATGTATATATGTAAAATATAGCTTGAGGTTAAACTCTTAAAATAGTTTAAAATGAAAATCTTTACGAAAATGCAGGTTATATTACAGTTGTTTCTTCTACATACACATTCAATAACAATATTTATTTATTTATTTTCTACAGAGACAGGATCTTGCCCTATCACCCAGGCGGGAGTGCAGTGATACAGTCATGGCTCTTGACAGCCTTGAACTCCCAGGCTCATGATCATCTCACTTCAGACTCTAGAGTACTGGGACTACAGGCACACACTACCACACATGGCTAATTTTTTATTTTTATTTTTTGTAAAGCAGGGTCTCATTATATTGCCCAAGCTGGTCTTAGTATACTGTCCTGTAGCAGTCCTCTGGCCTTGGCTTTTCCAAGTGTCAGGATTACAGGTGAGCTACTTAACTTGCTCAGCTTTTCTTTCTTACTTGGCTTTGGTGTGAATGAGAACAGAATTTAGTACTAAAATTTTTTTTTTTTTTTTTTTTTTGAGACGGAGTTTCGCTCTTGTTACCCAGGCTGGAGTGCAATGGCGCCATCTCAGCTCACCACAACCTCCACCTCCTGGGTTCAGGCAATTCTCCTGCCTCAGCTTCCCGAGCAGCTGGGATTACAGGCACACGCCACCATGCCCAGCTAATTTTTTTGTAATTTTTAGTAGAGACAGGGTTTCACCATGTTGACTAAGATGGTCTTGATCTCTTGACCTCATGATCCACCCACCTCGGCCTCCCAAAGTGCTGGGATTACAAGCGTGAGCCACTGCGCCCAGCTAGTACTAAAATTTTATGTGCAGAAAAAGGTATTATTTGGAATCAGCCTGTTTTCCTTCCCTCAAACATACTCACGAAAGTATACCAGAAGTAAAGGTTTTCTAAAGCTTATTTTTTAAAGAACTGTGTTATATATGAGATAGAGAACAAATCAAAAGGCACCTATCCCCGTTTTTACCAGTAGAACATTATTATGTATTTTGAGGCACCGTTTAACCCTTTCTCTTGCAGCTACTTGCTTCTCCATTCCAATGTTATTGTAGTACTCTTTGAAAACTTTTCCTCAAGGGAAGAGCTGTTTGGACTTCCTTTTTTTATGAACTAAACTTGACACCTAGAATATGCTTAATAGATCATCCCAATCATAACTTGTTTAAATTGTTTGTAGCAAAAATTACGTTATAAAACATTATGTGCATCTTAGTGCATAGCAACTAACCATCCTTGTATAGTTGTACTTGACTATCAGGAAACTTTATTCTTTGCCCTTTTAAATATCTTAACTTGGAATATTAGTGTCTAAATAGTGGTTAGGCAAGAGTTGTTCTTAAGCTTGCAGTAATTATCCTTCAGTTTGTTTAAGGGCTAAATAGCTAGTAGTGGTGCTCGGTAAATGAAGAAATCTGTGCAGTTAGAGGAAGTACCTGCTAAATCACAATTGTTTAAAAGTTTCCTGAATTTAATAGGTAAATCTGTTTTTAATTAGAGCTGTAATATTTTACTGTGGATGTCTCAATATAGACATTTACATGGAATTTACAGATTGGATTGATTTCAGCCTTCTTCTGGTACTTGTCTTAATCTTATTAATCATCAGGAAAAGAAGTTTTATTATTGATGCAAGCCCTAAACATTCTTTCAACTCCAGAGGAGAAGCTGGCAGCTCTCTGTAAGAAATATGCTGATCTTGTGAGTATTTATTCAATGGAGCAAGGATCACATAAAATATAATAAAATATATGTGTGCTTGATAAGATTTTAAAATGTAATTTTGATGTATCTTTAAATATAAAATGACATTTGTCTCAAAATTGAAGAAAATAATTTTCTTTACTACTTATTATTGGTATGTGTGTGATGTCATCTTGTAAAATGATATATAGAACATTATAATACTTTTTGAAATATGAAATAAATTTCCTAAAATTCAGTCAGCTTTAGTTCTACATCAGCACTTTTTTTAATATACTTAAGATGTGTGACAATTGGAAGAAAATCGCTTCTGTATTTAAAATTTCCTAAAGGAATTCTGCAATTCTGCACAAGCTCTAGCTATTGTTGATTAATATTGTGAGTTAGTGCCAGGCACTGTGGCTCACGCCTGTAATACCATCACTTTGGGAGGCCGAGGCAGGTGGATCACAAGTCAAGAGATCGAGACCATTCTGGCCAACATGATGAAACCCCATTAGCTGGGCATGGTGGCACATGCCTGTTGTCCCAGCTACGTAGGAGGCTGGGGCAAGAGAATCGCTTGAACTAAGGAGGTAGAGATTGCAGTGAGCCAAGATTGCACCACTACACTCTATTCTGGGCAACAGAGCAAGACTCCATCACACAAACACACACGCAAAAATGTGAGTTAGATAAAATTGTTTAGTAAAATTGTACTGTGTCTCAGGAAATATTTTATTTAATATCTACTGTATACCAAATATTGTTCCTTTTTCCATCTTCCAGAGAAGTTCACCTCATTAAAGTGTTTGTTTTGACCTATATGATTTCAAATAAAATTCTTTTTTGGAGATTATGGAAACATTCTCAACAGGGAAACCCTTCTAACCTTTGTAAAGCAAATAATGAGAAAGATGTAGAACTTTTTAAAGAATCATGAGAAATTTTTATAATTAATGTAAATGCTAAATTTCTGTTTTGTGAAACATTTTTGGGAATTATCACTGATGGTTTTGTACGTTTTTGAATAATGGTAAGGAAGCAATTTCATAACTTAAATGCACAAAACAAATATTTAGCTAATAATCAGCTCTAAGAATAAAGCTGCAACAATAATACTTACTATTTTCTAAAGTGGTCTGTATTTACTTCACTTAGCTGGAATCTTCAGGTGCCACCAACTTGTCATCACTTTGGCATCTTCTGATATTTTGAGAAGCAGGAATCCCTGAGCGTAAAAGCAAATAACTTAGAACTGTCCAAAAGCAATAATGCAGAAAATAAGACTGTTGATTGCTGTGTTCAGGAAATGAATGTTTCCATTAGATATAAAAGGCAGTCTTAATTTTTATATCAATGTGAAGAAAATCATAGAAGAAATGCTAGAAAAAGAAGATAGACACAAAGAAGATAAAAGATTGACAAAATTCTGGTAGAAAAAGCAGTGTACTAGAAGGTTAGGAGATTTCCTACCACCAATCAGCGAGGAAAGATTTAGAGAAGAAAGAGCAAATTGACTGCATGTAGTGTAGCTTGGTGGACTAGTGTGATTCTCAAACACACAGAAATTACACAAGGATTGTCAAATTGCAGATTCTGATTTAGTAGATCTGAAAAAGAGCGCTTTTTAAAATTGGCCATGGTAGAGGTGGGAGTTACTAAAATACTGCATTGTTTATTCATTTATTTATTTTAAAGTCTTGCACCGTCATTCAGGCTGGTGTGCTGTGGTGCAAGCACAATTCACTACAGCCTTGGACTCCTGTGGTGAAGCAATTTTTCTATATCAGCCTCCTGAGTACTTGGCACTACAAGTATGCACGAGCATGCATGGCTAATTTTTTAAAAAATTTTGTACAGATGGAGTTTTGGTATGTTTCCCAGCCGATCGTGAACTCTGGGGCTCAAGTGATCATCCTACCTCAACTTGCCATAGTGTTGAGTGAGATTATAGTCATGAACCACCATCCCAGGCCAATAAAGGTGTTCTTAATAGGTGTAAGAATATTGCCTGAAAGGATGGTTTGATAGGTTTCTTGATATGTAATTCTCTCTTGAAATGTTTGCCTTGCCAATGTTTTATTTTTCATAAAACCTTTACTCAATTATCAGGAAGGTCACTGTGTTTTCTGGTAGTATAAAATGGAATCATTTATTATAATCTAAAACTGAATTTACTGATTAATCTTGACCATTGCATCTTGTGTTCTAATTTTGGTAGCTGTTTCAGTAAAGTAGCTCTTGTAGAACAGTAAAACTAAATTGTTTTAGTTTGAAAGAAGTTTTTCATTAAAAAGTTGTTTTTACTAATAAAAAATGGAGGTTAAGATTACCTTTCTTGCTACATAAAATTATTTATATACTTTCCTGTTATTAGAAAAGATAGGAACATAAAATGTTCCACGGCTGTAATTGCAGTTTAGAGCTGTAACTCATTCTTACTGTACTTTCTAAATGTAAAGTGGTTATTAATTTTAGCTGGAGGAAAGGAGGAATGTTCAGAGGCAAATGAAAATTCTGCAGAAAAAGCAAGCTCACATTATCAAAGAGAAAGTTCATCTGCAGAGTGAACACAGCAAGACCCTCTTGGCAAGAAGCAAGCTAGAGTCACTTTGCAGGGAACTTCAGCGTCAAAATAAGACATTAAAGGTTAGTTGGTTTATTTTACTGGGTTTCAGGAACTACTTAGGCTGCTTTTATAATCGCCTTGTATCTGCTTGAAATAAATTCATGTTCTACTTCTTTTAATGGGAATTAATTACTATAATGGCTGTCAGTTAACTGGCTCACGTACACTTGTGCTAGTACATCGAATTCCTAAGCAGAGGACTTTGTGGAGTTCTCAAAACAGAAATACCTTTTCTGTTTGGCTTGAGCTGGTGCTACCTGTGAGGTAATTCTGAATTTAAGACCTTTTTCTATGTAAATTTTAGTTTCAGATTTGAGGATAATTTCTACCTTAGTGTACTATATACTTGATCTTAACAGTCTAGATGACATTGATTTTATGTTCACAGCTCTCCTGATTAAAAAGCTCAAAGATGCCAGATTTTTCGCTGACCTTACTGTAGCTGATTACTCTGTCCTCTTTTGGTAATGAGTGAAAATATTGACTGAAATGAAGAAACCAGTAGCCATAGTCAGTGTGAGTGTGAGAAGGAAAAACACATTGTAGAGCTCTACTATAAAAGTTACCAGGATAGATTGCTAAACTACATTCCACCATCTTTGGCTATTTGGATGCTAAATACTTTTAGAATACTACTTAAAACTAGGCTGATTATAGTGGAAGAGGGAGGAAGTGTGACAGTTTTTCCTCAATAACGGAAGTAAAAAGCAGAAATCTTGGAAAGAATTTCCCACCCATCAGAATAATTTATCTGACTCTGTGGTATTGCTGGGGATGGGGTGTATAGTTGCAATATTAATTGGATGGAACTGTATCACCTTCATCACAGTAACGTCTCAAAAACATAGGACAGCTCATGACATAGGGTCTTACCTATAAGGTTTTTTCCCCTTGAGTTTGAAACCTTGGATTTAAATATAATAAAACTAGATAGCACTGTCAACATTTAGACTGGAGTGATAACTATTTAGACAGATCTTTGGAAACTGTAACCTAGTATGATTTTGAAAGTAAACTTTGTAAAGTAATGATTTAGTTTGTCTCTTCCCCCTTAGAAAATGAAAAATGTGCCTCAGAGAGTAAGCTGCAAGACCTTCAGGTTGATGTAGGATGATATACTGCCTAACCAGTGAAGGTGACATTTGGGGAAATAACGTGGAAGAAACTGTGGAGAAGCACCTTACTTACATATAATAATATAGTGAATATATGGATTATCAGATAATACTTATTTAATAGCAAGGCATTTGCTTTTCTCTATCTACTTAGAAAAAGCTGCTTGCTTTTAAATTAGAGCTTTCTGATCATAAGGGGGAGGAGTTATAGTTTAAAAGCAATACCTCATGGCAGCAATAAATGAACTCACATAGAAATAGGTTCTTTTTTGAGAGTTTTATCTATAGGTCTATACTTTTAACATACATTATTTTGGATAATAAGAAAGAACATATGCAGCAGAGAAAAAAGGAGGAAGAAGGTCTTAAAGAAGCTACCGCACATTTCCAAATTACTTTAACTGAAATCCAAGCCCAGCTGGAACAGCACGAAATACACAATACCAAACTCCAGGAGGAGAACATTGAACTGGGAGAGAAACTGAACAAGCTCACAGACCAATATGCACTGAGGGAAGAGGTAAATAACATTTGGTTTGTTTATAGATAGCTGTTCACAAGTGGCAAAAGCTTCACCATACTATAAAATAATAATTATTTCACAGGCCAGCATTTTAGAACTTCTGTGTATGCACAGTGGAAATTACATGTTTATTAGGAAAAGAGTAGGAACAAGTAAACAGAATGACTAAATTGGAGCATCACTTGGCCCAATGTCAGTGGATTTAGTAGGTGAAGTGACTTCCAGGAGATATGTACCACTTGTCTCCCAAATGATACTACCAGATTGTGATTATAGTACAGATTTTTTTTTTTCTCTTATCCCATCTAATACAGATTTGTTCTCAAAATACTCTGTATCTCAGATTTTTATGACAATCTGTACAACATATAGCACCATTGCACTCTACTATACTATACTGAGTACAAAAATTGTGCTATTTGTGAGAATAAATAAGTTACTAATTACTCATCACCTAGTTGTATTGATTGTGTAATAAGTGAAGTAAAAAGGTTGCTAGAAGATTCATAGTTGCTGAATTTGGTCATTGGTGTTATTTTACAAATTGATGTGGAAGTTGTATGATGTCTAAATGAAAAGCAAATAGGTGATAACCTGCTTATTTAAGTGTTTTTTTTTAAACTTTTAGATGTCAAATAGATAGGGTGATTTTATTTTCAAAGGATGCATCCCCTTTATTATGCCTGAAGCTAGTAAAATACATGTTGAATTCTTTGCTAAATAGATAAAAATTGCAAATAAAAAGAATATGACAACTTAAATGCATTAAAACAATACATATTGTATTATGTATATCAAATATTTAGTTTAATTTACACATTTCCATGCTACTTTTGAAAACATTTTTGTTTAAGATTTTGAGTATCTTTTAAACCATCTTTTTCTGTGTTTCAGCAAGGTTTCAAATTTATTAGGGAAATTGTTAATTTATAGTAGAATATATCACTTGGCTTCAGTAATTATTTACTTTTGTTTCTAGCAACTCTTGTTTTTTAAAGCCAATCCAAGATGTTATATCACTATATTTATTATTATTGGAATGTACATCATGAAGTGATTCTTTTTAAGCCATAAGCACAGTACTATTTTTACACCAAAAAATTAAACAATTATTATGTAATTACACATGTTGTCACTTTATAGTTCAAATGTCTTGTTACTTCTCTTTTTCTTAGGATTATTTATATCAAGATCAAAATAGGGTTCATAACATTTTATTGTTTTATTATATCTCAAATCTTTCTAGTATACAGACTTCTCATCCTTTTTTGCTCCTTGGAATGCATTTATTAAAGAAATTTTTTCGGCCTATATAGTGAACTTTTGAACATTAAATTTGTTTTATAAATCCCTCAGCTTTCTTTAAAACGACTCTTTAAATTCTGTTGTTTTTAGTAATGGTATTAAAAATGATTGTATTTTTTATATTTATTATTTTACTATTTAAAATTTATATTATTTTAACTGTATTAAACTCTCCAAATTTGCTATAGAAGTAGCAGATGGGTAGAGTACATATGTTCAACTTGTACTAGCTATACATCTTGTTTAGATATTAGATTTTTTCTTTTGTCAGAAAATAATTGAATAGTGATAATATCAGTTGCCTTTTAAGACATATTAACTGTTGCAGTCTCCTCAAAACTTAATTTGGATACATTATTTTCACCTAGCATTTCTTCCTTCACATGGAGTCTTCATGTGTGAAGGAATTTTATGAGTTTATTGTACATATGTAAACACTTAATAATGTAGTTTTAAAATAATAACAGGCTTTTATCAAATGTTTAATATGTGCCAGGCATCAAGCACCTTACACAGTTTAATGCTTGCAATAGATTTGCACAGCAACTCTGCAAGTTAGGTATAGTCATCTACCTTTGCAGATAAAGGAACTATTTCACCAGAAGAGTTTGTCCTGGAATATACAATCAACTAGGATTTGCTCTAGGCCATTTTTATCATTTTATCAGGCTACCTACAATTAAGGAATTTCAGAAGATTTTGTGGAAAAAAAAAATGTCCAGGAATTATGTATATAACAAATGAATTGGATATTTTGATCCCTTTATCCATCTTTTTCTTGATAAAAATATCAGCCTTTTTTTTTTCCCCCCCTTATAAGGAAGCAGCAGGAAATATAATGATGATGATGAGGACAGCCCATGTCTGATAGGGTGGGGCATGGGACAGCATTTAGAAGGCTATGCTCTTTCCAGTTTGGAATAGTTTGCAAAATGATATTTCGTAGCCAGTAATGCAGTGATAGGGACAGATGGCACCAGTGTTCTTAGCTACAGTGGTAGCAGCAGAAAAGAAGGGTAAGCAGGGTTCTAGAAATTTGTGTTATATTTTCTCCCCATTGTATTTTTTTCTTTGGTAAGTGATGGAAGAAATTCTGTTTTCTCATAGCAAATTAATAAAGCATTTAAACATAAAGAATTACAACAACAGTGTGTGGATGCCAGACTTCGACAAACAGCAGAGCTGATAAAAGAAGCTGATGGAAGATACCAGAGAGAGAGAGAGTTTGTAAGTTCTACTTCTTGGGGGAAAAATGCCAAAATTATAGCCAAAGTCATTTAGAACAAACTCTTCATTTAACATGGTGACAAGGCATGCATTTTTTTTTACTCTCTGGATTTGGGATATGTGAAAAAGAGAGTATGTATGTGTGTGTCTATGTGTCTGTCAAAATACATCAAGCTTTTTATTTCTGATGAAATTTTTATATGAACTTACTGGAGATAAGCTTAAATTAATGGAAAAACAATATAATCTTGATTTCTGTATAGTGGTCACCAACTTAAAGAATTGTGTCAGTTATTAGGCAAGATAGGTCTTGAGAGTTAGGGACAGTTAAATTTTATACCAAGCTTACTGAACATGAGTCTCCTATCTAGTATTACATTTTTTAAAAAATGAGCATCTTAAAAATTGGTAGATGATTACTTTGATTTATTATAGTCTAGTATAATTTTCTGGTAACATTTGAAAAATAATCTATATCTAGTCAGCATTGTTGGTAGAATTGGTATTGATATTTTGTCTGTCCATAATTGAGAACTTGGAAAAAAATGTTGAGTTTATGTGTTTACTCATACAAATGAACTATATGCTAAAATGGAAATGGAACTACATATATGCAAATGGAACTATATTCTATAAATGAAAAGTGTGGCAAATGATTTTAATAATGTGGAATATTAATTTTCTTCATTCAAGAAATGTAGGCCCTGAGTAGAGCATGTTATGAATATTTAGTTCATTAGTGTTTTTCTCATTTAAGCCTCACCGAGCCTATGCTAGATGAGTCTAGAGTTTAGAGAGATCAATTTTTTACACAGCATGGACCTTCATTGCAAGCTGACAAATATCAAGTGTACAACTAATGAAACAATTGCACATTTCAACTTGAGGTATAAATTGTGTATATACCTACGTATATTCATAGGTATATACACAATTTTGTATATTGTATATTCAGTGGTTTAAGGCTTATTTACATAATGTGTGACATTTTAACTCAGAAAATCAGTGTCTTAATTCCACAGCTGCTTACTAAGCATCTTCATTATCTATATTTCTGGAAAACTTACATATTAACTACCCTCTTTTCTTCTCTTAGCTGTTCCTTGCTTGTGGTTGTAAAAAATGATCAGAATCTAGATCTGTATTTTTACTGCTTTGCTATATATTCTTTTAACCTTTTCTTGTCTCCTACAGAGTTGAGGGACTTTCTAAATGACCTAGATAATGTCAAGATTCCTAGCTATGTTTTCTGTTTATAAGTGTAGATGTCTAGTTATTCTCATGTAAAACCCAAAATTTCAACACTGAGTATTGTAAACTTTATTATGCTTCTATGGAACTTTTTCTCCTTAAGAAATTATTACTACATTTCTAAGTGTTTACTAGTAGAGCAGATTAAAGTTACAGGTAGTTAGATATTGAGATAATTGGATTGACCTGTCATTGTTGCCAGGATAATTAGTGGAAGATTAATTCTATTTGGTTGTTAGACATTTTAATCATGTTTATGATTTTTTTAGTATTCTATCAGAATGTTTCTGTTTTCTAGTTATTAAAAGAAGCAACAGAATCGAGGCACAAATATGAAGAAATGAAACAACAACAAGTACAACTGAAAGAGCAGGTAACTTGACAACAGAGAATAGCAGAATTTATGTCTCTTTGTTCCCAACCACAGACTAGAATAGAGATTTGATTACTCTATTCTAGTAATCAAACAGAGTAATTTTGATTACTAGAATAGAGTATCAAATCAAATTTCCCAATGTCCTCTTGGGAAATTTCTCTTCTTTTAGGGTGATCCATTCATTCTGATTAGCCTTGAGGTGTTTTTTGTTGTTGTTGTTGTTTGTTTGTTTTGTTTTGTTTTTGTTTCATTTTGGCATCTTAAATGATTTTTATTCATTTTGGCACTCCTAGTTCCAGGTTGATTGTGATGGCTGGTCAGCCTGTTTTGAGGGTCTGCTTTCCTTTCTCCCAGATATTTTCTCTAGAGGCTTTAGAATCTTGTCTTAGGGGTAGCTGCATGCAATTTTAAAATATTACACATGGTCAGACAGTCTTACTTCCACATAATATTTGTGTGTGTGTGCTCTTTAAAAAAAATAGTGGGGCTGTGAATGGTTTTGCCTAGGAATGGGCAAGGACTTCATGACTAAAACACCAAAAGCAATGATAACAAAAGCCAAAATAGACAAATGGAATCTAATTAAACTAAAGAACTTCTGCACAACAAAAGAAACTATCATTAGAGAGAACAGGCAACCAATAGAATGGGAAAAAATTTTAGCAGTCGACCCATCTGACAAAGGGCTAATATCCAGAATCCACAAAAAACTTAAATTTACAAGACAAAAACAACCCCATCAAAAAGTGGGCAAAGGATATAAACAGACACTTGTCAAAAGAAGACATTTATGCAGCCCACAAATGTCAAAAAAAAACTTATCATCACTGGTCATTAGAGAAATGGAAATCAAAACCATATTGAGATGCCATCTCACACCATTTAGAATGGCAATCATTAAAAAAATTTGGAGACAGATGCTGGAGAGGATGTGGAGAAATAGGAATGCTTTTACACTGTTGGTGGGAGTTCATTGCAAAAGACAGAGTGGGGATTCTTCAAGGATCTAGAAATAGAAATACCAGCTGATCCAGCAGTATCATTGCTGGGTATACACCCAAAGGAATGTAAAGTATTCTATTATAAAGACACATGCACATATCTGTTTGTTGAAGCACTGTTCACAATAGCAAAGTCTTGAACCACCCCAAATGCCCATCAGTGATAGACTGGATAAAGAAAATGTGGCACATACAAACTATGCAGTACTATGCAACCATAAAAAAAGATGAAATTCATGTCTTTTGCAGGGACATGGATAAAGCTGGAAACCATCATTCTCAGCAAACTGATGTAAGAACAAAAAAAACAAACACTGTTTGTTCTCATTCATAAGTGGGTGTTGAACCTAAGAACATATGGACACAGGGAGGAAAACATGGCACAACACCAGGCCTTGTTAGGAAACACCTAGTGGGAAACTAGGGGAGGTGCAGAAGGGGATAAGAGGATAGGGGAGGGATAGCATTAGGAAAACTACCTAATGTAGATGACGGAGTGATGGATGCAGCAATCCACCATAGGACATGTTACCTCTGTAACAAACGTACATTCTGTGCATGTAACACAGAACTTAAAGCATAATAATAAAATATGTAAATAAATAAATAAAATTAGAAATGCATAAAAGATGAGATTCTCTTTATTTTTCAGTCTAGACACCCATTAGTCTTTGTATGCTGTTTGGCTTTTATACAAAGGAGATGCTGTGTGTTCATATCTTTTTATTTTTTTAATTCATTTATTTTTTTTTATTTTATTGCATTTTAGGTTTTGGGGTACATGTGAAGAACATGCAAGGTTGTTGCATAGGTACACACGTGGCAGTGTGATTTGATGCCTTCTTCCCCATAACCTCTATCTGGCATTTCTCCCCATGCTGTCTCTCCCCAGTTCCCCACCCCCTGCTGTCCCTCCACTATTTCCCCCAACAGACCCCAGTGTGTAGTGCTCCCCTCCCGTTGTCCATGTGTTCTCATTGTTCAACAGCTGCCTATGAGTGAGAACATGCGGTGTTTGATTTTCTGTTCTTGTGTCAGTTTGCTGAGAATGATGGTTTCCAGGTTCATCCATGTCCCTACAAAGGACATGAACTCATCGTTTTTGATGGCTGCATAGTATTCCATGGTGTATATGTGCCACATTTTCCTTGTCCAGTCTATCATCGATGGGCATATGGGTTGGTTCCAGGTCTTTGCTATTGTGAACAGTGCTGCAATGAACATTCCTGTGCACCAGTCCTTATAGTAGAATGATTTTATAATTCTTTGGATATATACCCAGTAATGGGATTGCTGGGTCAAATGGAATTTCTATGTCTAGGTCCTTGAGGAATTGCCACACTGTCTTCCACAGTGCTTGAACTAATTTACACTCCCACTGACAGTGTAAAATTGTTCCTATTTCTCCACATCCTCTCCAGCATCTGTTGTGTCCGGATTTTTTAATGATCGCCATTCTAACTGGCGTGAGATGGTATCTCAATGTAGTTTTGGTTTGCATTTCTCTAATGACCAGTGATGATGAGCATTTTTTTCATATGTTTGTTGGCCTCATGTATGTCTTCTTTTGTAAAGTGTCTGTTCATATCTTTTGCCGACTTTTGAATGGACTTGAACGTTTTTTTCTTGCAAACCTGTTTTAGTTGTTTGTAAATTCTGGCTATCAGCCCTTTGTCAGATGGGTAAACTGCAAAAATTTTTTCCCATTCTGTTGGTTGCTGATTCACTCTAATGAGTGTTTCTTTTGCCCTGCAGAAGCTGTGGAGTTTGATTAGGTCCCATTTGTCTATTTTGGCTTTTGTTGCCAATGCTTTTGGTGTTTTGGTCATGAAGTTCTTGCCTACGCCTATGTCCTGAATGGTTTTGCCTAGATTGTCTTCTAGGGTTTTTATGGTGTTAGGTCTTATGTTAAAGTATTTAATGCATCTAGAGTTAATTTTAGTGTGAGGTGTCAGGAAGGGGTCCAGTTTCTGCTTTTTGCACATTGCTAGCCAGTTTTTTCAACACCATTTATTAAACAGGGAAACCTTTTCCCATTGCTTGTTTTCTTCAGGTTTGTCAAAGATCAGATGGTTGTAGACATGTTGTGTTGCCTCCGAGGCCTCTGTTCTGTTCCATTAGTCTATATCTCGGTTTTAGTATTAACCTGGTTTTTATAGGCAGGAGTAGTTAGATGTTTATTTATGTAATCATTCTTGTAATGCTAAAATACACTAACATTGAGACTGCATACAACTTCATGAGTACCACTTTGGAATGATGTTTATCTCTGGGATCATTGTACATGTAGCAATATTAGGTAAAGCAAGCTAGTTGATAGTGGAAATTTAGGGTTGAGTATCAGAAGTCTTTTGAATTTTCTACTATGTAGAAATTTTAAACCCCTTTTTATAGTCAGTTGTCTATGTAAATTGATGTGAAGACGTTAAAAAATTTCTAGCTGGCTTTGGAAGATGTTCCTGAATGTAGAAGTCACTGATAATGTTGAAAAAGAAGTCACCAGCAGACGCTTACTAAATTCCCAGCCTGTTCTTTTTCTCTCACTAGTAAGTTTCTATTTCCTATGATTTATATCCATAGAATCCTCTTGTTTAGCTACTATTTTGTTTCCTTTACTATCACCTTTTTTTGTGGTACCTAAATGTGAGTGTTTTTCTCTAGAGTGTCTTATTCTCTGCTGTTAAACGATGTCATTTCTCAGGAGTTGTTGGTGATACTCAAAGTCTTTGTAATCCCTTGATGCGCTGTTTTATAATCTAGCCATAGACGTAGGCTCAGGTCCTATGACAGCTGCCACTTACTGGCTATCCACTCTGGGCTACCCACTTGAACTTTCAGATGTGACAGTCTTTACCTGGATGTTTCACCTTTAGTAAATGGACCCTGCCCAAACTGCTAATTTCTAATGTCCCTCAAGAACAAGAACAACTCCCTCACTTCCTGAACCACTACTCTTGCCCCTAACTCCAGACCAGTAGCCTCAGAGGCCTGGTAAGTGCCTGCTAACAAATTGTGTGTGTTCATTAGGTTGCTCTATATTTTTTAATTGATAAAGAATAGATGTACATATTTTGGAGGTACATGTGATATTTTATACCTCTATACAACATGGGTGAAAATAGGAAGACATTAGGTTAAGTGACATAAGCTAGATACAAGATGAGAAATATCATATATCCTTATAAGTAGGTGCTAAAAAAGCAATCACTGGGAAGTCAAGTGCAGATTAAAACCAAACATTGGAATGAATGGTAGTAGAAAAATGTAATGAAGAGAGGCCAGCTAATGGGTGTAAACATAGAAATAGAAGGAATAATTTCTAATGATCTAATGCTTTAATAAGTTAACAACAATGTACTCTTTTTTTTTTGAGATGGAGTTTCGCCCTTGTTACCCAGGCTGGAGTGCAATGGCGCGATCTGGGCTCACCGCAACCTCTGCCTCCTGGGTTCAGGCAATTCTCCTGCCTCAGCCTCCTGAGTAGCTGGGATTACAGGCACGCGCCACCACGCCCAGCTAATTTTTTGCACTTTTAGTAGAGACGGGGTTTCACCATGTTGACCAGGATGGTCTCGATCTCTCGACCTCATGATCCACCCGCCTCGGCCTCCCAAAGTGCTGGGATTACAGGCTTGAGCCACCGCGCCCGGCCAACAATGTACTCTTTATTTCAAAATAAGAAGGGACTGGAAATGCTCCTAACACATAGAAGTGTTAATATTCAAGATAATAGACATACTCTTGACTGTTAATTGATCATTATATATTATATGCCAGTTCCCCTACATTTATCTCTGCTTTTTCTCTTTATCCTGGTCTATGCCCTTTTCTTTGTATAAGCATGATTTGACTGCCATATAACTCTCTCTTCTAGTCTAATATCACTGGTAACTTTGCTATCTTCAACACCCCTTCCTCTTTCACACACAGACAGAGCTTGCTTCTAAGTTCCATTTCTATGGTCATCCCTCTGCCTATGAGTCAGTTGGGTGCTATCATTCTCTGAATTGTCTTATTCGAGTGGTTCTGTTTAATATTTTTAATACAACCTTGGGGAAAGTTGAAAGATGTTGTTTGTGAATATTATTTATTCTTTTTTACCTTTTCCTGAGCAAAACAGTTTATTATTCTGGGCCTGTTTCCTGAAGATAATGTACTGCTTAAGCTTCTAAAGGATTTCTTTCTGGTCTAAAATGAAATCATTCAGTTCACTCTTGAACCCTAGGTTAGGCCTTACATATATAAAGCTTTTCTTAAAATGTAGATTGCTTGGAAGCCCACTGTTATGACTCCTAACATGCTTTCACCCCTACTTTGCTGAAACACTGTTGTAAGTATGAGAAAAGGGTAAATAAATATAATGTTCTTCATGGCTTGCTGGTTAGTGTTATTCCTCCAGCTAGAATTTTTAAAAAGTCTAAGATGATAATAGGGTTAAAAAAATTGCTTTTCAATCTCTTTTAGGTTATCTTTTTCTTAGCTGTACCTGTACTCATTTTCTCCCCTATCAAACCATTTGGCTTTGGTTTATTTTTCTGTATATGTAAAGGAAAGTGGTTGCCTTAATATTAAACTAATATCTAGATACTCTCAAGGAAACTAAATACTCCAAATGGGTACTCTTTTTACAAGGAAATCTTTTCAAATGTAAGGAGACTCAGTAATACCCAAAGCATTATGGTTATATGAAATTCACAGCTATGACACTATGGTTCAGTTTTAATTACAGTTAGAGTGGAGCTAATAAGTGATTTTACATTTTAACATTTATAGTTACAGATTATTAAGACAATGAAGTTTCAGTGCCTTTCAGTGGGTTATAAAAATTTCAGGAATATATTCTGTAGTCCAGGGATTGGGTGTGTGCATCTGTTGTTGTTTCAGTAATTTATCAAAACTGATGTTTAATTATGTTATTTTGAAAGTTACTGTGTTCTTTTAAAATCTTTTGGGGTTTTAAGTTGCTTTTCCGAAACTCTACATGATCATTTTTCCTATAGCTTTTCCTTTATATGGATAAGTTTGAAGAATTCCAGACTACCATGGCAAAAACCAATGAACTCTTTACAGCCTTCAAGCAGGAAACTGAAAAGGTATTTATATATTTTAAATAGAATATTATTAATTTATATAACAGGCTATTTTAAGCATAACTATGGCCAGACATGGTGGCTCATACCTGTAATCCCAGCATTTTGGGAGGCTTGGGTAAGAGGATTGCCTGAGGAGAGGAGTTTAAGACCAGCCTCGGTACCATAGCTCTACATGGAAAAAAAAATACTTGGTTAGGTGTAGTGATGTACATTTGTAATCCCAGCTACTTGGGAGGCTGATGTAGAAAAATTAAGGCCAGGAGGTTGAGGCTACAGTGAGCCATGATCACTGTATTTCAGCCAGGGTGAAAGAGGTAGACCCAGTCTCTGAAAGAAAACAAAAACAAAAGCGTAATTGCTACTTATATGAGTTTATATTAATCTGATATTATCTGTTTCTTTAAACTTTCACCAACTTAGTCAGGCATTTTACCCTGAAATTTCCCCAGAATACTAGATATCTTGATATTCTGAGATTTCTATTATAATTAAAAGATAACTCTTCCATTAAGGACAGTTTATTTGTAGGTGATTTTTATTTTATCACCTCTGTTAAGTACTCAGTTCTTTCACATAGCCTTATATAAATTAAAAATTTACATTAAATTATTTTAAAAATCCAGGCCAAGAAAAGTAATAATATATCTTGGTAGAAATAGCTTTATTTCTGAGGACCTAGCTAAACCTGAAAATCTTTACTCTTTGAAATTTAAAATATATATACACACAATATACTAGATGTATTCTTAATATTAAATTTAAACTAGTTGTTAAAGTTAGTTGTAGAAAATGTTCTGGGTTATTCTAGTTCAGAATACAGGTTAAAATAGCAATTTTAAAGAGCATTATTCACTATCTCCCAAAATAAACACATAGCACTGCGGGTTGGAGCATGAACTCTGAAACTGAGATAGATCTCTTACTTCAACTTTGTAATTTCCTTAGTATAAGTCATTTACCTTGGTATTTATCTGAGTTGAAATTTTTCAAAATGTGCCGATTGGTGATAGTACCATACTAGAGTCTGGGAAATTCATAAACATTCCATATATATTAGTCATGATTATTATTAGAGCTTATGTAGTTGAGTTTAGTTAGACTTTTTAATCTAGTAACTTTTGTGTTATAAATGACCAATAAATTGTTTAACGTTACTATATCTTTTCTCTCATTGTAAAAAGTAAAAAGAGCAAAAACAGCTCATATACTTCACTGAAGTCAGTGCTTGATTGTGTTAAATACTGAAACTACTTCCTTCATTTGTTTTTAGACTGAGTACTTTGGAGACTTGATTTAGTAGTAGATTAATTCTGCCTGCCCATCCTTTCAGTTGTGACTACAGTAGAAGATTGTTAAGCATAGTGAAGTGTTACATGTATTGTAGCATATACTTACTATCAAAGAAAGGAGAGGCTGTAAAATTACACCTTTTCTTAGTGGGTGTAAAGATTACTGTTGTTCAACAGTTAGCTTAGATCTTCTGGTGCTCTTCCCATGGGGTTTGTATGAGTTTGACTTGTGATACAGTTTTGTATGTAAACCCGAAGCACCAGGTATCGATTGGCTCTATCTTATCCTTATTTTCCCTAACATTACCTGGCTCATTACCAGGTAATGAGTTATATTATTATATTATGTATTTGGAACAGAGCTTATTGAAGGATAAAACTAAATTTTATCAGTTTCTGGGAATTTGATTCTTCTAGTACAGTTTCTTCCTCCACTTATTTTTAGACCATTTTGGTTTTTAGCAAAATCTGAAATAAAACAATCTTGTGAATTAAAAGAATTAAGTGAAGCTGAGGATTCAGAAATTTTAATACTTCTTTCCCAATCACTTACCTAAATTACACTACCTCTAGTTCTTACATTGATTTGCTTTCAGATTCTTGTGCTGCTTTGGAGCTGATAGTGTATCCTTCCAAGGATGAAATGGATTAGTTTGTCATTTCTCCTGAAAACTCTTGAACATTTTTTCATGTGCTTAGGGAGTAGGTGGTCTCAGGTCTGCTTTCCACAGCTGAAATGAACTACATGCCAGTCTGAACTGAGAGAGTATAGCTTCAATGTGCTAATTCCCTTGAAATAATGGACATCAAATTTGTTTTCTTTTAATATGAAACCTCTGGGTTGGTTACTGCTGCTTTTATGGTAGGAGCTTCTGAGACAAGCTTTACTAACACAAAATATATAACACTCTTATAAAGACAATATAGATATCAACTGTTGGAGAATAGTGCATTAATGGAGAAAGGGAACAACATTATAAAGTGATTTCTGTGGTAGATCAAGAAATGAAACTTAGAATTTAAATTTATAATCATGTTGATTCACAGCTGACAAAGAAAATTAAAAAACTGGAAAAAGAAATGGTAATGTGGTGTACCAAATGGGAAAATAATAATAACATACTTCTGCAAATGGCTGAAGAGGTAAGAAGATTTTACATGACTAAATAATGGGTACCTACCTATTTCAGTACTTACTCTAAATCATCATTTAGCCTTAACTAAATATCCCCTGTATGTCTTTACCTTCTGAAGGTGTGCCTAATAACTACAAGTTTTATTTATATGTTTTATTTCCTGCAGTGAATTAGATTTTCTTATATATGATAAACATCTTTCCCTCAACATAGTTATTACCTCAAAATTTTATTGTAGACAACTTTATCATATCTAGATTTTACTTTCCTTTATAGGAAAGTTGACCTTACACAAACTGAGTCTTCTTAAACTGTCTTCCCTGTTCCCTTGTAGCTTTTTGCTTCATTATATTCTGGTGTTGCCCACTAATTTGTGATTCTAAACATGCAAACAATGCTGACATTGCTAGTTTAACTAATAAGACTTTGAAAGTCACTTGCTCTGCTTTTAGAAAAGATAGCTTTATTCAGATTTCCCCTGAGAACATGAACTGGTACTTCACTTGGTTTACCACTTTGATTTATGCATTTCCAAAAGGCAACTAAGTACATTTTACCAAGTTTGCTGTAAATACAGCTGAGATGTATACCATTTGCAGTCACTTAAGTTTTCACTTTTGTAAACTTGATTGGATTAATTTATAACATTTCATAAGAAAATGTTGGAATATTCTTTTGTGAAAAATGGTTGAAAGGAAGAAAAATCCATGTAAAAACAATTTTAATGAACTCATACTGTTGGCATTTTTTAAAACATTTTCTCAAGTTATTTTTATTATACCAATTATAATATTTATAGCAATAATTATTTAATAGTAGATATAATGTTTAATGAACTGATTTAGTTAGATTTTGCAATTAACAGTCATCTTATTAGACTTCACTAATGAGAATAAGTGGCCAAAAATTACTTACATTTGGGTAGAAAATCTTCAAGCAAATGAAAATAGCATCTTCCCTTAATAGTTGGACTTAATTTTAATTTTAATTTTAATTTTGTTTTGTGATGGAGTCTTGCCCTGTTGCCCAGGGTAGAATACAGTGGCATGATCTCAGCACACAGCAACCTCTCCTCCTTCACTCAAGTGATTCTTCTACCTCAACCTTCCAAGTAGCTGGCATTACAGATGCATACCACCACACCCAGCTAATTTTTATACTTATAGTAGAGATGGGGTTTCACCGTGTTGGTCAGGATAGTTTTGGACTCCCAACCTTGGATCTACACACCTCAGCCTCCAAAAGTGCTTTGATTACAGGTGTGAGCCACTGCATCTGGCCATGTTACATACTTTAAATATATATTTAGCTCTTTACTGAAGAGCTTATTAGATTATAGAAAATAACCATAATATGGTTTATTATCCTAGTTAACATTGACAGTTGTCAGGTTAAATTTTTTTTTTCAGAGAGTAGATGTACATTCCCTTGGTAAATTACTTTATATAAAAAAGGTGAATTAACAATTATAACATTATGCTTCTATAGGAAAACTTCTGTGGGCATTTTTTATTAAAAGCCTTAATTTTGTCCATATTTCACTAAGTCAACTTAATACTTAAAATGTATATTTTGATTGCTTTAAGGAAATATGACAAAGGTAGTTTTTTATTGCATCATGCAAGAATAGTTTTAAATATTTAAAATAGCACATTAGATAGTGAGATTTAAGAGGTGATAAAGCAACTTTTTTATTGTGTCTCAGTTTACACAATTTTGCATACCATCACCTAATTGATATTTAATATGATACATAAATCTTCTTTTCTTACAGAAAACTATTCATGATAAAAATTATCAGGTCTTTCAAATAAAATTGGAGCGGTTAGAGAAGCTGCACAAGGCTCTTCAAATAGAAAGGAATGAGCTCAGTGAGAAAGTAGAAGTTCTGAAAGGGCAGGTCTCTGTGAAAGTAGCAGATATAGATTTAGCAGTGCCTGTCATGCATTCCTGTGCTGCCCTGGATTCTTCCATTGTGCTGAACACTTCCTCCAGAAGAACCCCAGGAGTCCACTTGGAGGCTGAGCCCAAAGGAATGAATGAAGTGAAATGCTACTCAAAAGTTCTCTCCAGAGGATCTCTTCTACGTGTTGATTTAGATGAAGTATGATCATTGTACTGATGGATATATTTTGTGAACACATTTCTCTGTTACTTTTAACTGTTGGTTTGCTAATGAATATGTCCTCTACTTTTTCTATTGTATCTGTATTTTTTTAGAACTAGTGGACAATGTAGTACAGAAAGCTGCTTTCCAAACCGCCTCATTTTCCACCTTTGTTGGAATGCAAATTTTCATTGCCTTGTCCTTTCAATGTATATGTGTGTGTATTCATTACCTTAAGTTATCTGAATTTGAGGCTTTTTTTAAAAATGATTTCCTCATGTATAATCAAATACTAATTTAAACTCTGTAGCCCATAATTTATATGGAAAAAAACTAAATGCTGAGTAAAACTCCCATGGATTAAGAAACAAGCATATTTGATTCAGATCAGTTTTTTGACAATATTTATATGACTTGCCAAATTGATTGACTGTAAGCTTTGAATTCCTCAAAATTGGCAGGATATGTATGTATATATATATTATATATGTTTATATATATGTTTATATATAAACACATATATATGTTTATATATGTATACACAAACACACACACACACACAAACACACACAGATTATTTAAGCACTAATGTTGTGAGAAAACAGTAGCATATGCAGGCAAATCACTGGACCAATAAGTTTAATGTTTATGTAACTGAAAATGGTTCCGCTTTAGTTTCAGGTTACAATTAATGTTTAAAGAAAAAAAAATAGTATTTAGATCTCTGCACTTGGAATGATAATACACTTGGAATGGGAAATTTTAAACTATTGAGTTTATTTCTCAATTTTTCTTTTATTTCAGTTTCTAATATAAGTAGTTTTACATATATTTTGTCATCAAAATATAAGTAGTTTTACATATATTTTGTCATCAGATTTGTAGTCTTAACAGAAGTAGAAGTGGAAAATTTCCATGTACTTAGCCATATAGTACTTGGGAAAAAGTCTGGGATGTGAATCACTTATATGTTTCCCCTAGTGACTCTGATAGTCAAGGGGCCAGATAACAGAGGAAAGTTAAGTTAACATTAAATTTCACAAATTTTATTACTCTGCCAAAATGAGGAAAACAGAAATACCCACCTTCCCCTACCCACTTCCCAGCCTTTTATAAATATTCCATTCAGCTACAAAATGAAATACTGGACCCACTTCTTTTAGAGGAAATGAAGATGTCTTATATACCCAACAGTCATATTTTATCAGATCTCTACTGGATGTAAGTTGTTAATGTTATACTCAGGCAATTTTTAAGGATGTGACACTTGTGGTACTTGCTTTGTGTGGAAGATAAATTTAGGGCAGAAAGCAGTGTACTTAGGAAGAAATACACTTAAATTATCTTAATTTGACAGTTTTTAATGATCTCATATGAAATTAAACACTAATTTAAACTCTGTGGCCCATAATATATATGTAAAAGAAAATATAAACCTGATTAATATTATCAAGTCATTTAAATGTTATGTAAAACTCCAGTAGATTAAGAAATAAGCATAGCATATTTGATTCAGATAAGTTTTTTGACAATATATGGCTTGTCAAATTGATATGACCATAAACCCTATGTCTGTTGTTTTTGGCACACTTTATGTCAGATATCCTGTGTTGTGTTATAATGTTAAGAAGATCTGAATTGCATTTTGGAAATACTTGGTTTCCTTTCAAAATTACTACTCTGGCTAGCAGTGGAAACAACAACAACAAGAAAATCTAATGGAACCCTTTGCAGAAGAATTCCCCTTTGCAGAAGAATTCCCTTGTAAATTGCCCTGCATCTTCAGTATTATACAATGTTCTGGAATGGCAGTTGGCAAACTTCTCTGTTGCCTAAGGTTCCTTTCTTCCTATAGCTGCAGAGTAGTACATGCCCCAAAATATGTATATATAGAATCTGACTCTGTTTATTGGCCCTGTTTATGAATACTGTAGCTGACCAGGAAAACATTTAAATGTTGAGATCACTTATACTGCTTTGTTGTATCATTCTGGAGTTATAATATGTATAGTGGCAGTGGATTCCAACCTATAGAAAAACTTGAGTCTAGAATGACAGAATGTGTCATCTTCAGTTATATATTATTACATTTATTATGACACCAGTATTTCTAAGTTCATTGAACTGTTTTTATTACACCTGATTATCATAGTTCAATTTTTGTCTATTGCAAAATTATCTACCTCTTTCAAACTGTAAATGAATATAACTGTGAAAAAAATGATGCAGTACTGACAAACACATTGCTTTATTTTTATCTCCTGTCTTTTTAAGGACAGGGTTTATAAGAGGTAACTCTCCTTTGCTTTTCAAGACTTCTGTAGAGTTATGGTTTTTTTTTAACCTAATATGAATCTGACTTTATCTACTCAAGTTTGTTCAGGTTAAATAAAGATGTAATGGTTAATGTAATAGCCTCTGTTGTGTATTCTTTACAATGAATATGACCAGAACTGTGTAACAATCAAGTTCAAAGATAACTGTTGGAAAAGTTGCTATTCTCAGATCTTAAAATGTAGTTGATTGCACAATTTAAAGATTCAAAAGATGGATTATTCTCTGGTTTGTTGGCAAAATTAATTTATTTCAGTCAGACCTATGTAGCATGGGCACTGCCAAACCCGTCTTTCAAGTAGGTGATGTTAAGATTTCTGCAGTTTAACTTCTGGCAAGGCTTTTGAGAATCATAGTGACCAAGAATTTTTCTAGTATCAATTGATGTTAGCCTATTCAAATTTACTGGGAACTGAATAGATATAAACAGCAGGGGATACTTGTATAAAGAATTTCAGTGTGTTACTAAATTAGTTGTGGGTGAGCAGAAGTTAATATAACCCTAAATAAACAAGTAGATCCTTTTATTTTTTAGAGCAGAGATCCCCAACACCCAAACCAGTAGTGAACCTGTGCTGTTATGAATCAGGATGTACAGCAGGAGGTGAGCAGCAAGTGAGCAAGTGAAGTTCCATCTTTATTTATGGCCACTCTCCATTGCAGGACTCCACCCCATGACAGATTAGCAAAAGTATTAGATTACCATTGGAGCACTAACCCTGTTGTGAACTATGCATGCCAGGATCTATCTTGCATGCTCCTTTTAAGAATCTAATGCCTGATGATCTGTCCCCCAAGATGAGACTATCTAGTTGCAGGAAAACAAGCTCAGCTGTGTAATTGTTTCATTATGTGTTACAATGTAGTAATAATAGAAATAAAGTGCAAAACAAATATGCATTTGAATCATTCCCCAAGCCATCCTCTTTCTTCTAGCCCCTCAACTGCCCCATCTATGGAAAAATTTTCTTCTAGGAAAGTAATACCTGATGCCAAAAATGTTAGGAACTACTGTTCTAGACAAACAATTCTGAGGGAAAGCTCCTTGCGTCACTTTTAAAATAGATCAAGAAGTAATGTCATGAAAAATAGAAATAGGGAGAGCCAAGAATCAGTTTCTATTGAAACAGCCATTAAATGGACAAAAATGTCAACTGTTTTGGAACTCTGGAATTCTAATACAAACAGAGAAACTGAGGTATTGCTTAGTTTAGAAGCCAGAGACTGCTAAAGTACTATAAGCATTGTGGCATTTAACTACCTGCTTACTTTCGCACATTCTCCAGCTTAGTTGTAATTGTGGAGACAGCAGCCCCATAATACTTGTATAGCTTAATGCCTTTTTTCTTTTCTTTTTGTTATACTTTAAGTGCTGGGGTACATGTGCAGGTTTGTTACATAGGTATACACGTGCCATGGTGGTTTGTTGTATCCATCCCCCAGCCATCTACAGTAGCTATTTCTCCTAACATTATCCCTCCTCAATCCCCTCAACACTATTCTTTTCCTACCCCTTGATAGGCCCCCATGTGTGATGTTCCCCTCCCTGTGTTCATATGTACTAATTGTTCAACACCTGTTTATAAGTGAGAACATGGTGGTGTTTCGTTTTTTGTTCTTGTATCAGTTTGCTGAGAAGGATGGTTTCCAGTTTCATCCATGTCCCCGCAAAGAACTTGAGCTCATCATTTTTTTATGCCTACTCAGTTTTAAACCATTTCCCAGGGCTACTGTTTCCCTACTGTTGTACAGTAACAAGACTTGAAGGCCAGCCAAGAATAACGAGATTTGACCTACTTGCTTGGTTGCACTGTAAAGGACCACACATTTTCCCAGAGGTTTTAATACTTATACCTCAGTGTTCTCTTCTGTTAGGGAGAGACTTACTTTGCAAATTAATCACAGTTTCCTTCAAAGTGCCCCATGAGAAGACAACAGGCCAGAAATAACATTTCTCCTAGCTCCAAATACTTGTCTTCACACAGATATGTAGAAAAGCTGCCTTCCACTACGTATTTCTTCTCTAGTAGATCCCTCTGTTTGAGACATGGGTGTTTCTAGTAGAGCTGATAATGTACTCTTATTCCAGATGGTTTTAAAACCCAATGTTAATTAACCATGGAAAAAGAAAAAAACTATCATTTGAATACTGAGGTTCAGAGGGACGAGAGGAACATTCAAACCTTAATAATGAAGATTCTAAGGTACAAATATGACAGTCCTGTCAATCTTGATATGATAGCCAATTTTGCCTGTAAATAAATAAGGAATATGAATTACTTTTGACTCTAAGGGTATTTAATTGGACAGTAGTCCCAGTCTGCTAATTAGTTCCTAATATTGGTATAATATTGACTGAAGTCCCTGAAGATGCTCATTGATTCACATTGTTAGACTTAAAGGATGCTTTCTTTTCAGTATCTTCACACTCATATCCCCAGTATATTTTTGCTTTTGAGTAGAGTGACCCAGACAGTCATGCTGCATCTCAACTCACCTGGACAGTTCTTTTCCAAAGCATTAGACACAGTCCCTGTCTCTTTAGCAATTCATTGGCCAAGAACTTAACAACTACAATTAACTCTCTCTTGCAGTATGTCGATAACTTATGAATATCTAGATCTACCAGAGAAGACTGCCAGGATCACAATTCATCTCCTTAATTTTCTGGAAAATCAAGAATATTACATACCCTCCACAAGGCCCAGATTTCTGTGAAAAATTAAATATTTGGGGTATGCATTCACTCTTGGGACAAGGACTTTGACTCAAAAGTGGTATCATCTTGGGTCAACACCACTCAGACTGAGAATCAGTTAAGATCCTTTTTGGGAATGGCAAGTTTCTGCCCGATATGGATTTCCTGATTGGTCTTACAGCAAAGCCACTCAGGGAAACACTCCAAGGGAGTAATCATTAGACTTTGAATTGGGATGGAACCTGCCAACAGGCAATCTTGACTCTAAAAGAAAACATGAAACAACTCCTGCTTTTGGACTCTCTAACTTAGAAAAATCTTTATATGTGGCCAAAAAACAAAGACTGGTTTGGATACTACCACAAAGGATCAGGAATGGCTCTAGAGCAGTGGCTTACTTTGCTAAACAGCTAAACCAGGTGGCAGGTGAGTGGCCAGGTTCTTGTGTGCTGTGGCAGACACTGCTCAATTGAAATAAGAAGACAATAAGTTTACCTTGAGACTATAATTAGGTATCACAACCCCCCAACCAGTATAGGAATTCTAGAAGCAAAAATATACCAATGGCTAACAGGAGGTCACTTATTTAATAACAGATTTTTCTTATTGACACCCCAGATGTGACTCTTACAATATGCTGAATTTTAAACTCTGCTATCGTGTTGCTACACTTTGCATTTCAGGAAACAGATCCCCAACTTACTTCCCTCCTCTGTGGAAAGTATAGAAAAGATCTACTGTTGCAGGTCTGACCTGAAAGATAAGCCTCTGTCTATTCCTGATGAGTGGTTGTTTACAAATGAGAGTAGCTTTATGCATGAGAGAATAAGAAGGGCAGGCTTTGTGATAGTTGGCCAAGAAAGGGTTACTGAGGCAAAAATTTTTCTTCCTAGGTTTCTGCTGAAGAAGTAGAATTAATTGTTCTTATCAGGGCTCTCCCATTAAAAAAACACTTGTGTCAATATATTATCTGATTCTAAATATGGGTTCCTGTTGCCCTATGCTCATGCTGTTGTATGAAAAGAAAGGGGAATAGCTAAAGTATCCCCATACAACATTGCTGTGATCTGCTGATGTCCACTCCAAAAGGAAGTAAAAATTATTCACTGTAGGAGGCATAAAAAGCAAAGTGCCACTATTATTGAAGAAAAATGCTCTGGCAGAAAGAGCAGCTAAGATCACAGCTAAAGAGACACCAGACACCAGTGTTACACAGGTCACTGATTAATGTCAGGTCCTGCACCCATGTCACAAACACCACACTATAACCCTGGGGAATTTACATGGGCAGCGTAGAAAGGCTTCTAAAAGGATTCCTCGGGATGGTTACTAAAAAGCAATAAACTTTTTTACTCTGAGGTTAAGCAATGAAAAATAATTTTAATGACTCCTCACATTTGCAATGAAATTCACTATTCAAATAAATTTTCCAAATTTTCTCTGGAAACAAATTATTCTGGACTGTAAAAAGGGTCACCAGGTCCTGTGAAATTGTGCTTGTAATGAACCATAACCCCTATAACTCCATGTCTACTCAAACTTTTACAACATTCAGGAATATGCCTGGGAAGACTGGAAAATAGATATTTCTCAAATCCAACCTTATAAGGGATGAAAATATTTGCTAGTATTTATATGCACTTTCACCTGGTGATATGAGATTTACCTTACAAAATTAGAAGTGTCCAATTTTTACATAAAGAGATCACTGCAATGTTTGGATTATCTAAATGTCTGCAGAGTCATAATGGACCTTTTTTCCACCTAAAGTGACCTAGTAGCTTTTCTTCATCCTTAGGCTTTACCTATCACCTTCACTCCTCCTGGAGTTCTGAGTTCTCAGGTAAGACAGAAAATCTAATCATGTTTTAAAAGGATATCAGAAAAATTATGTCAAGAGACCTGAGAGGCTGGGGTTTACCTCCTAGCCTCAGCACTTTTACACAGAAGAATGGGCACCCCAAAAAACTCACTTGTTTATGTGAGGAACTATATTTATCGATTTGTGTATGTTGAACTAGCCTTGCATCCTAGGGACAAAGCTGACTGATTGTGATGTATAAGGTTTTGGATGTGCTGCTGAATTTGGATCACCAGTATTTTATTTGAGAATTTTTGTATCAATAATCAACAGGGATATTGTCCTGAAATTTTCTTTATTTCTTTGTTATATTTCTACCAGGTTTTGGAATCATCAATAATAGTTGCCTCAGAAAATGAGTTACAAAAAAGACTTTCCTTTTTAATTGTTTAAAATAATTTCAGAAGAAATAGTTACAGCTCTTCTTTGTACCTCTGGGAGAATTCACCTGTAAATCTATCTGGTTCTGGGCTTTGTTGCATTGGTAGGCTATTTATTAGTGACTAAATTTCAGAATTTTTTATTGGTCTACTTAGGGACTCAAATGTTCTCTGTTATTCCTGCTGATTATATGGCTAAAGTTCATGGTCCTGATATTATCAAATGGCTTAAGCTCTGAAATAAAGTTACCAAAAGTGACCCCAAACTTTGCTGGCCATAATGGGGATTTTATGAGGTACTAGACTAATTCATCTGCATGCTCAAATGGAATGGAAGCTATTGAACTTTCCAAATTTAATGAGTCATTTTACAATTTGTATTTTGAGTTTTCTAAAAGAAACAAAGAATTGTTTACACCTTCTCTTAAAAAGAATAACTAAAAATGTAACAAAAATTGTAGGGTTCTGGAGGCCTCAAAGGGTCAAAGGGTGTCCCTTATGCTGTGTTGAGGTGCAGTATGCAAGAGGTAAAAAGACAGGACACTGAAGAACTCATGAAGAGCATCTGGACTTGGGGGGCCACACCATCTGTGAGCAGAGATCAGTGGCGGCCACAAAATGCTCAAGAGCATCTGTATGCATTAGGTATAAACAGGGGGCAGGATTGTGAGTGAGGTCATCATCTATAGGCTTAGTAATAGGGCATACAAAATCATGTGAGTTACAAGAGAAGGGACCACTCCATTATATCATCTGGGAAGAGAGGTGGGCTGTGGTCAGCAGGGTTCTGTGCCATGCACAGAAGTAGAGGGTCGTGTACAGAAAAGTGGTTCACCCCCATTAGGTCACCACGGCAAGGAGGTGGCTGTGTGCAACAGGTGTCATGTGCAACACTTTTTATCTGGGGGCTGGAGACTTCAAAGGATTTATAATAAAAGGATACTGTAAGCTTAAGGCAGTGATACCTGACAGACTTGTGCTCTTCTCTTAAGATATTTATGGGAGGATTCTTGGAGCTAGCACAGAAACGAGAAAAGACTGACAGGGTGTACAGCTACTATGACTGGTCACACCAAAGGGATTCTTCTCCCTTGGTTACTTCCAGGATTTGAGGCCTGAGGTCCACTTTCCACAGAAACTGGATGCAAGTTTCTACAACTTCTTTATCAGGAGGAGAGTCACTTGCTTCAAGTCTGCTACAGCACAGGCCCTTTCAGGCAGAGATGCCACCACCTGGGTGTTTGGTTCTTGTCCTGGTATGCCTGTTTCCCCATGTACTGCTTCTGATCTGTTACTGCTCTAGGTATTCCTCTTACTACAAACTACTGTATAATTATATACAAGGAGTAAACACATCAGCACTAAATGTGTCTGTACAGCCCCGACTACAACACCTATATGATTATATAGAAAGATTATATAAAAATAAATATGCTAGATATATGTAAGCAGTAACATACAATTCAAGTACTAATTCTATAAACTAATATATGATTATATATGAAGGATTACATAGAAGAAACAGCTGAGCAATAACACTATAAACTAAGATATTCTTCAGGCACTAGTTGTGCCTGGGGTCTGGGCAGTTCTCCTTCCTCAGTGCCCATGGTGGATGTTAGCTACAAAAAGTCTTCATAAACTTTTTGAAGTTTATGGAGAGAGAGAGAGAGAGAGAGAGAGAGAGAGAGAGAGAGAGAGAGAGAATGGAACATGCAAAAAAAGATGTGGTATTAACTCCTCTTTCTTCTTTTGTTTTTACCTTTTCTCCTTATTCTGTCTTACTCCTTCTTCTCTCTCTGCTCTTCTTTTACAATACTTGCATTCCCTCTCTCAATTTCCACATACTCAAATCTGTCTAAAATACTCATAAATTCCCTCTTACTTGAGGTATGTGCCTCCTAATTCCCTTTATGATTACAGGAGGCAATGGTAATGCTACCAGGTCAGAGTTTGTTCCGTAGGTAAAATCTTGAGTTTTGGCTGTCGCAAATACCTTTCCAAATTCCTTACTAAATTCTCTAGAGACTTAACATGGAGCTCAGTGCTACCCTGTAGCAATGAAGAGCAAAACTATGCTAGGCTCAACTAGCACTTATAAAAGGAAAGAGCATTTGAACAAAACCTAACCAGAGGGGTATTTTTCATTCTAGCAGTTAGAACTTGAGTCTATGGGAAAGGCTTACCAGTGGGCAAAGGGTTCTGAGGTCCTGAGTAAATTTGAAAGGCAGTCTAGGGCACAGAGACTGCAATGTTTCTGCAATGTCTAAAGCTCTGAATGGAGCTCAGAGCTAGCAGACTAGCTACATAAGCTAGACAGACACTAGCTGTGGCAACTAAGGGAGTGCTTATGCCACTCCTCTCCCAGCTTCAGGCAGTGCAGCTTGCAGTAAGAACAGTGATTTCTTTCTTTTGCCTAAGCAAAGGAGAACAAAGAGTAAAGAGGACTTTGTCTTGCTTCTTGTATACCAGTTCAGTCACAGTAGGATAGGGCAAAAGGCAGAGTCATGAATCAATCACCCATTGGTGGGGCAGGATTCATCACCTGTGTACTAAAGAACTCTATTGCCCTGAATAACCAGCAGTGATACCCAAATAGTACACCATAGACCTTAGGGCTCTGAGATACATTGGCTTCAGATGTGACTCAGCATATTCCCAGCTCTAATGGCTATAGAAAAGATTCCTACTATTCAGAAAACCAGAAAGACAAGTAAAGGGAACATTGTCTTTCATCTTTGGTAACTGGTTGGTCACAGTGGACTAGAGAAAACAGTAGACTCTTGAGGTCCCTGAGTGCAAATGTAGGCTTCCAGACAGTATTTCTGGACTTTCCTTCAGCCAGAGAGGAACGCTGTGCTCTGTAGAATGAGTTCCCAGGCCTGGAAGCATTCTCTACAACATGACTGAAGATCTCTTGGAGTTTAAACAAGCATCTTCAGTGGCCTGGCAAAGCCACTTATGAGCTTGTGGTGTCACAGAAAGAAAATAAAAGAACAGAGAGAACTCTGTATTGTGATTTCTGTGTTATGTGAGTTTCAGTAGAACAGAATTTCTGGGATCTTATACTCTAGTCCCTGGATCACAGAAAGCATTACCGGACCAACCTGAGGGAACTTATCACCCTAAATGGAGGAACACAAACCAGGCTAACTTAATAATCTGCTGATTATAGAATACACTTGATCTTAGCCAAAAGGCCGAGAAGCGATATTAATCTGCTGATTATAGAGACGTAGGGCCTTGAGTAAACATGGGTGGTAGCCTGATAGTAGTTACAGCAGGCCTTGGGTGAGAGTCAGTGCTATGCTGGCTTCAGGTCTGACCCAGTGCTGTCACAGAGATAGTGGCAAAATGAGTGCTTATATTATTTTACCCCCAGTTGTAGGGAGCTCAGCATTGAGAGAGAAGTATCGCTTGTTTGGGAGAAAGTAAGAGAAAGGAACAACCTCTACCAGCTAATATAAATAATTCTTTTGAATTTTATTTAAAGCCAAAAGATAGTACCATATGAATCGCAAAATACACATTATTGAGTTTGGAACCTAAGCCCCTCTGAATACCTGAAAGTCCGTCTCAAGAAGTAGGCATACAAAAAAGTCCATATTGTGAAGATCATAATAAATATCTAATTATTTAATGTCAAGAGACCAATTAATACAAGCATCAAGACGTAGAAAAAACATGGCATCACCAAAGGAATTAAAAGTTACCAGGGACAACCCCAGAGAAACAGAGATATATGACCTTTCAGACAGAATTAGATAGCTCTTTTGAGGAGAGTCTAATAAAATCAATATAACACAAAGAAAATTTTCAGAATTCTATCGGATAAATTTAAGAAAGAGATTGAAATAATTAAAAAGAATAAAGCAAAAATAGTAAAGTTAAAAGATGCAATTGACATACTAAAGAATCCCTCAGTCTCTTATAGCAGAACTGATTAAGTAGAAAAAAGAATTAGTGAGCTTAAAAACAGCCTATGTAAAAATACACGGTCAGAGGAGAGAGAATAGAAAGAATAAGAATAAGAATAAGAATAAGAATAAAAGAATAAGAATAAGAATAAGAATAAGAATAAGAAGAAGAAGAAGAAGAAGAAGAAGAAGAAGAAGAAACCATGCCCACAGTATTTAGAAAACAGTATGAAAAGGGCAAATAGGTGCATTATTTGTCTTAAAGAGCCTCCTCTTTATTTTGTAAGCAAGAGGAATAGAAAGCTTATTCAAAGAAATAATAGAGGCTTTTCCAAATCTTGAGAAAGATATCAATATTGAAGTAAACTAAGATTATAGAACACCAAGGCTTAACTCAAATAAAACTACATCAAAATATTTAAAAGTCAAAATCTCAATAGTTGTGAATACAGAGGACAAAAGATCTTACAAGCATCAAGACTAAAAATAAAAACAAATAACACACAATGAAACTTTAATATGTCTGACAGCAGACTTTGAGTAGAAACCTTACAGATCCTGCAGGATTGTTGCATAGATACACACATGACAATGTGGTTTGCTGCCTCCATCTCCCTGCATCATCTACATCTGGCATTTCTCTTCATGTTGTCTCTCCCCAACCTCCCCACCATCCCCACTATCCCTCTCTTGCCCCCACAAACAGACTCTAGTGTGTGATGCTCCCCTCCCTGTGTCAATGATGCACTGTATTTTATTAAATTATTGAAATAATCCATGAGGTAAGTATTACAATTCCCAGTTTACTGATAGGAAAACAAAGTCAGAAGATGAGAGACACCCTAAAGCCCTTCAGCTGGTGAATAACAGAGCCAGGCTCCTTATAAACCTCTGCATGATTCCATAGCCAGACAGCTTAATCCCTAGAACACATCACAAGAACTTTTTATAAAATCAGAATTAAGAAATTTGTTTTCATAATTACATAAAAGCTTTGAGAATCTTGATAGAAAGACAAGTCAGCAGGATGAAGTAGAAAGACACTTGTTTGTTGGAAAATGTAGGTTCTTTTTTGGAAGTTATGCCTACATTTTATCTGAAATTTGCTTTCATAATTACGTAAAAGCTTTGAGAATCTTGGTGGAAAGACAAGTCAGCAGGATGAAGTAGAAAGACACTTGTTTGTTGGAAAACGTAGGTTCTTTTTTGGAAATTGTGCACACATTTTATCTATTTCATTTTTAAAATTATACTCTAAGTTCTGGGGTACATGGGTAGAATGTGCAGGATTTTTACTTAGGTACACCTGTACCATGGTGGTTTGCTTCACCCATTGACTCATCATCTGCATGAGATATTTCTACTAATGCTGTCCCTCCCCGCACTATGTTCCTCACAACAGGCTCCTGTGTGTCATGTTCCCCTCACTGTGTCCATGTGTTCTCATTGTGTAACTCCCACCTATGAGTGAGAACGTGCAGTGTTTGGTTTTCTGTTCTTGTGTCAGTTTTTCTGAGAATGATGGTTTCCAGCTTCATCTATGTCCCTGCAAAGAATCTGAACTCATCTTTTTTATGACCACAGAGTATTTCATGGTGTATGTGTGCCATATTTTCTTTATCTAATCTATCACTGATAGGCATTTAGGTTTGTTCCTAGCCTGCTATTGTGAATAATGCTACAACAAACATACATGTGCATGTGTCTCTACAGTAGAGTGATTTATAATCCTTTGGATATATACTCAGTAATGAGATTGCTGGATCAAGCGGTCTTTCTAGTTCTGGATCCTTGAGGAATTGCCACAGTGTCTTCCACAGTGGCTGAACTAATTTGCACTTTCACCAACAGTGAAAAAGTGCTCTTTATTCTCCATATTCTCTCCGGCATCTGGTTGTTTCCTGATATTTTAATGAATGCCATTCTAACTGGTGTGAGATTGTATCTTATTACAATTTTGATTTGTGTTTCTCTAATGACAAGTGATAGTAAACATTTTTCATGTATTCTTTCGAGAAGTCTCTGTTCACATTATTTACCCACTTTTTGATGGGATTGCTTCTTTTTTCTTGTAAATTTAAGTTCATTGTATATTCTAGATATTAGCCTTTGTGAGATGAATAGATTGCAACAATTTCTGCAGATTCTGTAGGTTGCCTATTTACTCCGACAATAGTTTCTTTTGGTGTGCAGAAACTCTTTAGTTAATTAGATTTCATTTGTCCATTTTGGATTTTGTTGCCATTGTTTTTGGTGTTTTAGTTTTGTTGCCATTGCTTTCGGTGTTTTAGTCATGAAGTCCTTGAACATGCCTATGTCCTGAATGTATTGCCTAGGTTTTCTTCTAGGGATATTATGTTTTTAGGACTTAAGTTTTAGTCTTTAAATCATCTTGAGTTAATTTTTGTATAAGGTGTAAGGAAGAAATCCAGTTTCAGATTTTTGCACATGGCTATCCAGTTTTTCCAACACCATTTATTAAATAGGGAATCCTTTCTCCATTGTTTGCTTTTGTCAGGTTTGTCAAAGATCAGATGGTTTTAGATGTGTAGCATCATTTCTAAGGCCTCTGTTCTGTTCCATTGGTCTATATCTCTGTTTTGGTATCAGTACCAAGCTGTTTTGGTCCCTGTAGCCTTGTAGCATACTATGAAGTCCGGTAGCATGATGCATCTAGCTTTGTTCTTTTTTGCTTAGAATTATCCTGTCTAGTGCGTATTCTTTTTTGTTTTATATTAAGGTTAAAATAGTTATTTTTTTCAGTTCTGTGAAGAAGGTCAATGTTAGCTTGATGAGGATAGCATTGAATCTATAAATTATTTTAGACAGTATGGCCATTTTCACAATATTTATTCTTGCTAACCATGAGTATGCAATGTTTTTCCATCTGTTTGTGTCCTCTCATTTCCTTGATCAGTGGTGCATAGTTCCCCTTAAAGAGGTCCTTCCCCTCCATTGTTAGTTGTATGCCTAGGAATTTTATTCTCTTTGTAGGAATTGTGAATGAGAGTTCACTCATGATTTGGCTTTCTGTCTGTGATTGGTGTATGGGAATGCTTGTGAATTTTACACATTGATTTTGAATTCTGAGATCTTGCTGAAATAGCTTATCACATTAGGAAGATTTTGGGCTGAGATGATGGTGTATTCTAAATATACAATCATGTCATCTGCAAATAGACATTTCCTATTTTCCTAATTTGACTTCAACTTTTCCTTGTTGAATATCTCTTTTCCTTATTGAATTTGACTTCCTCTTTTTCTGATTGAATATCCTTCATTTCCTTTTCTTTCCTGATTCCTCTGGCTAGAACTTCCAATACTATGCTTAATGGGAATGATGAGAGAGGGCACCATTATCTTGCCAGTTTTCAAAGGGAATGCTTCCAGTTTCTGCCCATTCAGTATAATATTGGCTGTCAGTTTGTCATAGATAGCATTTGTTATTTTGAGATATATGTCATCAATGCCTAGTTTACTGAGAGTTTTTAGCATAAAGGGCTGCCGAACTTTGTTGAAGGCCTTTTCTGCATGTATTGAGAAGAGCATGTAGTTTTTGTTTGGTTATGTGTATTTGATGGATTACTTTTATAGATTTGCATCTGTCAAACCAGCCTTGCATCCCCAGGATGAAGCCTACTTGATCATGATGGATATGCTTTTTCATGTGCTGTTGCATTTGTTTGTCATTATTTTATTGAAGAATTTTGCATCAGTGTTCATCATGGATATTGGCCTGAATTTTTTTTTATTAGTTGTGTCTCTGCCAGGTTTTTGGTATCAGGATGAAACTGGTCTCATAAAATGATTAGGAGGTATTCCCTCTTTTGTATTGTTTGGGATAGTTTCAGAAGGAATGGTACCAGCTCCTCTTGGTAGATATGGTAGAATTTCACTTTGAGCCAATCTGGACTTAGACTTTTTTTTGGTTGGTAGGCTATTAATTGCTGCCTCAACTTCAGATCTGATTTTCAGTCTACTCAGGAATTCAACGTCTTTCTCGTTTAGCATTATGAGGGTGTAAGTGTACAGAAATTTATCCATTTCTTGTAGATTTACTGAAATATGTGCATAGATGTGTTTGTAGTAATTTCTGATGTTAGCTTGCATTTCTGTAGAATTGGTAATGATACCCCATTTAATATTTTTTTATTGCATTTTTTGATTCTCCTCTCTTTTCTTTTTATTATTCTGGCTAGTGGTCTATTTTATTAATAGTTTTGAAAAAACAGCAACTTGATTTATTGATTTTTTTAAAGGATTTTTGTTTTTCTATCTCCTTCAGTTCTGCTCTGATATTAGTTTTTTCTTTTCTTCTGCTAGTTTTTGTATTTGTTTGATCTTGCACCTCTATTTCTTTTAATTTTGACTACAGGATGTCAATTTTAGAACTTTTCTTGCTTCTCATGTGGGCACTTAGTGCTATTAATTTCCCTCAATACACTGTTTTAAATGTATCACAGAGATTCTGGTACAATGTGTCATCATCTTTATGTGTTTCAAAGGACATCTTTGTTTATGACTTCGTTTAATTATTTATTCAGTAGTCTGTCATTCAGGGGCAGGTTGCTTGGTTTCCATGTAGTTGTGCTGTTTGGCATGAGCTTCTTAGTCCTAAGTTCTAATTAGATTGTACTGTAGTCTGAGAGAATGGTTGTTATAATTTCTGCTCTTTTGCATTTGCTGATGAGTGATTTAATTCCACTTATGTGGTAGATTTTAGATTAAATGCCATGTGGTGCTGAGAAGGATGTATATTGCGTTGATTTGGAGTTGAGAATTCTTAGATGTTTATTAGGTTTGCTTAATCCCGATCTGAGTTCAAGTCCTTGATATCCTTGTAAATTTTATGTCTCAATCTGTCTAATATAGACAGTGGACTGTTAAAATCTCCGACTATTCTTGTGGGGGAGTTTAAGTCTCTTTGCAGGTCTTTAAGAACTTGCTTTATGTATCTGGGTACTCCTGTGCTGGGTGCATATATATTTAGAATAATTAGCTCTTCTTGTTGCATTGATCCCTTTAGCATTACGTAATGCCTCTCTTTATCTCTTTTTATCATTACTGGTTTAAAGTCTGTGTTATCAGAGACTAGAATGCTAGAATGGCTATCCCTTCTTTTTATTTTTGCTCCCAATTTGCTTGGTAAATCTTCCTCCATCTCTTTATTTTAAGCATATGTGTGTCTTTACTCGTAGGTTTCCTGTGGGACATTTAGCCTGTTTACAATTAATGTTAATATTATTATGTGAAATTTGATTCTGCCATCCTGATGCTAGCTGGTTGTTTTGTTCATTAGCTGATGCAGTTTAGTGCTTTCTTCAGGAGCTCTTGTAAGGCAAGCCTAGTGGTGATGAAATCTCTCAGCAATTGCTTGTCCATAAACCATTTTCTTTCTCCTTCACTTATGAAGCTTAGTTTGGCTGGATATGAGATTCTGCATTGAAAGTTCTTTCCTTTAAGGATGTTAATTATTGGCCCCACTTCTTTTCTGGCTTGTAGGGTCTCTGTCAAGAAATCCACTGTGAGTCTGATGGGCTTTCTTTTGTGCGTAACCTGACATTTCTCTCTCATCATTTTTTCCTTCATTTCAACCCTGGTGAATCTGATGATGATGTGCCTTGGGGTTGCCCTTCTTGAGAAATATTTTTCAGTGTCTCTGTATTTCTTGGATTTGTCTGTTGGCCTGCCTTACTAGGTTGGTGAAGTTCTCCTGAATAATATCCCTAAGAGTGTTTTCCAGCTTGAATTCATTCTATCCATCACATTCAGGTTTACTGATTAAATGTAGCAAGAATAGCTATACTTAGGCCAAATATATTGTAAGACATAAACTGTAAGAAGACACAGTGTAGATCATTATATATTGTATGATCTATATTGTACATCATTATATATATGTAAATTATTATATAATGTAGATTATTATTATATAATGACCTATATATATTGTAGATCATTATATAATAATAAATGGGTCAATTCAGTAAGAGAATATAATGATTGTGCCTACATTATATATGCATATGTAAATATATATGCACCTAATCCTGGATCACTCAGATATATAAAGCAAATATTATTAGAGCTAAGGAGGGAGAGAGAGTGATCTGAAGTTGCATTAACTTGTATAGTAGAGGTACAGAGAAAGAAAGATACATCTCAATTTGTACAATAGCTAGAAACTTTTACATCCTGTATTTATTTGGATTCATTTCCCAGACTAATAATCAAGAAAAAAAATACTTAATCTGCACATCAGAACAAATGGTGCTAATAGATATTTATAAGACATTTTATTCAATAGCTGGAACATATGCATTTCTTTGGTGGATGGATTATTCTCAGTGATGAATATGTTAGGTCACAAGAAAAGTCTCAAAACATTAAAATAATCAAAAAATCTCCTCTGTCACCATAGAATAAAACTAGAAGTTAGAAATTTTTTTTGGAACTACATAAACCTAAGGAAAATAAACAATATTCTTCTCAATGAACAGTAGGTCAATAAAAACAGCAAAAATATACAGAAAAACAGTACACAGAGAAAAGTTTATAGCTAAAAAAATAAGCAAACCTCAAATAAGTAATCTAATATGACTTCTTGAGAAATTGAAAAAACAGGAGCAAATAGAACCCAAAACAGATCAAAGTAGAAATATATAAATTTGAAATTTAAAAAAGCAAAACATAAATTTAAGAAAATTTTAGTTGTGTTAAAACACAAAGTTTTTAAATATTTAACCAGAGTAAGAAAAAAAAAAAAAGAGAGAGCGAGAAGACCCAAATAAATACATTTAGAAATAGGACATTAAAACTGATACTGCAGAAATTTAGCCATTTAGAGCTACTGAGAAACAGTATGCCAATATATTGGAAAATTGAGAGAAACTGGATGCAATGCTAGATTTGTGTAACCTACAAAATTGAACTATGAAGAAATCCCAAACTGAACAGAATAATAACAAATAAGAAAATAAAAATTATGAAAAAAGTCTCCTGGTAAAGAAAAGCCCCAGACACAATGGCTTTGGGGCTAAATTATATCAAATATTTAGAGAGAGAGAGAGAGAGAGAGAGAGAGAGAGAGAGAGAGAGAGAGAGATAAATACTCATGCTATTCAATTTATTCCAAGAAATAGAGAAGGTGGCACTAGTTTCAAGCTAACACTAAAAGGGAGTATTACCTTGATACCAAAACATGATACATACATACCACCCTTCCCTTCCCACCAAAAAACAAACAAAACAAAACAAAAACACTGCAGGCCAATATCTGTAATGATTATTGAGGGAAAATACACATTAAAATACTAACAAATAATTCAACATTACATTAAAAAGACTATTCATCATGACAAAGTGGAATTTATACTGGGAATGCAGTAATTTAACTAAAAAAAATCAGTCAATATGACACATTATATTAACAGAAAAAGGCTGAATGATCATTTCAGTTAATGATGGGAAAGCACTTGATAAAATCAGTATTTCTTCATAATAAAATCCCTAAAACAGTCAATGTGAAATGAACATACCTCAACATAATAAAATTAAATGCAATAAAAGCCTCAAACTCATACTTAGTGGAAATGCTTTAAACTTTCCTGTATTTATATAATGTTGGCTATTGCTCATCATATATGACTTTTACTAAACTGAATTATCTTCTTTCTGTGCCCAGTTTGAGGATTTTTGTCTCAAAGCAAAGTTGGGTTTTATTAAATGTTGTGTGTGTGTGTGTGTGTGTGTGTGTGTATGTGTGTATTGAAATGATTCCATGGTTTTTAATTCTGCTTCTGTAAAAAAAATTAAATTTGTTGACTTTTGTAATTAAATCATTTCTGCATTCCTTGAATGAATTCTGTGTCGTCATGAAAAATTATTCTTTGAATGTGCTTTTGGATTTAATTTTCTCATATTTTGTTAAGAATTTTGCATCCATATTCATATGGATTATTGGTCTATAGTATTTTTGTTGTTGTCTCCTTACATGCCTTTCATATCAGAGTGATTTTGGCTTTGTAAAATCAGATAAGAAAAAAATTTCTACTTCTCTGCCTTTTGGTATAATTTCAATAGAACTAGTACAGATTTTTCAATAGAACTGGTACCAATGTTTCTTTGAAAGTCTCATATTAACACAACTTGATGGTAAATTAATTTTGGCATTTATTGTTGTTGTTTTTGAGGTTTACTTTTTAATTACTAACTCAAACTCACTGCTTGTTGTTTTTCCAGAATTTCTATTCCTGATTTAAGATAAGAAGGTTTTATGTTTCCTAAAATTTTCTCTAGATTTTCAGTCTGTGTGCAAAGATATGTTCATAGTAGTCTCTACTGATATTTTGTATTTTGTAATGTTCGTTGGATTGTCTCCATTTTCATTGCTATTTGAGCTTATTGGAATCTTTTCTCTTTTAGTCTAACTAGTGGTCTATCAATTCCTTTAAAAAAAAAAAACAACTTTTGTTTCATTTAATTTTTATATTTTTGTTTGTTTGTTTCAATGTTAGTTCTGCTCTGATCTTTGTCATTTCATTTTGTCTGTTAGTTCTGAATTAGGTTTGTTATTCTTTGCTTGCTTTCATGAGATGTGGTATTATGTTGTCGATTTATGATCTTGCAGACTTTTTGAGATATACATTTAGTATTTTATCTTTCCTTTAGAATTGCTTTTGTCATATCCACACATTTTAATAACTTGTGTTACTGTTATCCACAGGTTTTAATAACATGTGTCACTGCTATCCCTTATTTTGAAAAAAAAAAAAAAAATTAAATTTTATCTTTGTTTGAATTTATTCTTTATTCTTTATTTTATTCTTTATTTGAAAACCATTCTGGAGTACACTGTTTAGCTTTCAAGTATTTGTGCAGCTTTGAGTGATTTTTTTTATATAGAATGTGTTTTATATATTTTTTTTTGACCCACTGTAATGTCTGAAGATATTTGGTATGACTTCAATTTTTTAAATTTATGGAGAATCTTTAATGGTCTATCATATGTTCGATCTCAGGCAATGTTCTCTGTACTAATGAGAACAATGTATATTTATCTTTCAGATTTAAGATAGAAACGTTGTATGTTTCCAGAAATGTATCTATTTTTCTGAATTTTTGAGTCTGTGTGCAAAGATGTGTTCACAGTAGTTTCTAATGATCTTTTGTTCTTTGTATTTTGTAATATGGGTTGTATTGCCTCTATTTTAATTTCTAATTGAGCATGTTGAATTTTTTTTTCTACTTGGATAGAATGTTTTTAAATGTTTTGTAAATGTTTATTGTATGCATTTGTTTTATGATGCAATTTAAGCCCAAAGACTGTTTATTAGTTTTCTCAATGATCTGCCTAGTGCTGTCAGTGGAACATTGAAGTCACCATATTATAATATTGCTGTCTTCTATTTTCATTGGTCTCTTCATATTTGTTTGTTATTTTGGGAGTTTCAGACTTCAGAGCATATATATTTAGAAAGGTAATATTTTCTTACTTAGTTGATGCTTTTATCATTATTTAGTAACCTCCTTTTTCTTTTTGTACTGTTTCTGAAATGTCTGTTTTATCTAAGAATAAATTATCTTACATTTTTGGTTTTCATTTGCATAAAGTATCTTTTTCCACATTTTTGCTTTAGGATGATAAAAATTAGAATTTTTACAAGTTAAGTGTGTATCCTGAAGACAACAGATAGTTGGTTTACAATTTTTTATGCAATGTGTGAATTCATATATATGCATTTTTTAAATTTTACTTTAGGTTCTGGGGTACAGGTTCAGGGCATGCAGGATTGTTGCATAGGTGCATACACAACCAGGTGGTTTGCTGTCTCTATTTTCCCTTTGACTGTATCTGGCATTTCTCCCCATTTTGTCCCTCCTCACCCTCCATACTGCCTACTAACCCTCCATACTGCCTACTAACATACTGGCTACTAACTCCCCTAGCCTTTCCCCAACTGCCTCCAGTGTGTGAAGCTCTTCTATCTGAGTCCATGAGTTCTCATTGTTCACCACCCACCTATGAGTGATAACACGTTTGGTTTTCTGTTCTTGTGTCAGTTTGCTGAGTGATGGTTTCCAGATTCATTCAAGTCCACAAAAAACATGAACTCATAGTTTTTTATTGTTATGCAGTATTCCATGGTGTATATGTGCCACTTTTTTTTTTTTTTTTTTTTTTTTTTCTGTCCAGTCTATTATTGATGGGCATTTGGGTTGGTTACAGGTCTTTGCTACTGTACATAGAGCTGCAATGAACATACATGTGCATGTATGTCTTTATATCAGAACAATTTATAGTTCTTTGAATATATACTCAGTAATAGAACTGCTGTGTTAAATGGAATTTCTATTTCTAGATCCTTGAGAAATTGCCACACTGTCTTCCACAATGGTTGAACTAATTAACATTCTTACCCACTGTATGAGAGTTTTCCTATTTCTCCACATCCTCTCTTGCATCTGTTGTTGACAGATTTTTTAATGATTCCTATTCTAACTGGCGTGGGATTGTATCTCAATGTGGTTTTGATTTGCATTTCTCTAATGACCAGTGATGATGAGAATTTTTTCATGTTTGTTGGCTTCATACATGTCCTTTTGAAAAGTGTCTCTTCATATCTTTTGCCCACTTTTAAATGGGTTTGTTTGTTTTCTTCTTTTATACATGTTTTAATTCTTCATAGATTCTGGATATTAGCTCTATGTCAGATGGGTAGAATGAAAAATTTTTTCCCATTCTGTTGGTTGCTGGTTAGCTCTAATGATTGTTTCTTTTGCTGTACAGAAGCTCTGAATTTTAATTAGATCACATGTGTGTAGCTTGGCTTTTGTTGCCATTACTTTTGGTGTTTTAGTCATGAAATCTTTACCTATGCCTATATCCTGGATGGTTTTGCCTAAGTTTTCTGCTAGTGTTTTTATGGTGTTAGGTTTTATGTTTAAGTCTTTAATCCATCTGGAGTTAATTTTAGTGTAAGGTGGCAGAAAATGGTCCAGTTTCTACCTTCTGTACATTGTTAGCCAGTTTTCCCAACACCATTTATTAAACATGGAGTTCTTTCCTCCATTGCTTGTTTTTGTCAGGTTTGTCAAACGTCAGATGGCTGTAGATGAGTGGTGTTGCTTTTGAGGCTCTGTTTGGTTCCATTGTCTATTTCTCTGTTTTGGTACCACTATCATGCTGTTTTAATTACTGTAGTTTTGTAGTATAGTTTGAAGTCCAGCAGTGTGATGTCTCAACTTTCTTCATTTTGCCTCGAATTGCCTTGGCTATGCTGGCTTTCTTGTGATGCCATATGAAGTTTAAAGTGTTTTCTTTCCAGTTCTGTGAAGAAGGTCTTTGGTAGTTTGATGGCAATAGCATTGAATCTATAGATTACTTTGGGCAGTATGGCAATTTTCATGGTATTGATTCTTGCTAACCATGAGCATGGAATGCTTTCTAATCTGTTTGTGGCCTCTCTTATTTCATTGAGCAGTGGTTTGTAGTTCTCCTTGAGGACCTTTACATCCTTCATTAGTTGTATTCCTAGGTATTTTATTCTCTTTGTAGCAATTGTGAATGTGAGTTTGTTCTTGATTTGGCTGTGTATTGTTGGTATATAAAAATGCTTGTGATTTCTGCACTTTGATTTGGTATCCTGAAACTTTGCTGAAGTTGGTTAATAATTTGAGAAGATTTTGGGCTGAGATAATGGGGTCTTCTAATTACATAATCATGTAATCTGCAAATAGATACAGTTTGACTCCCTCTTTTTTAACTGAATATCCTTTCTTTCTTTCTTTTTTTTTTTTTGGACTAATTTTTCTGACTAGACTTTCCAATACTGTGTTCAATAGGAGTGGTGAGATGGGCATCCTTGTCTAGCTCCAGGTTTCAAAGGAAATGTTTCTACTTTTTGCCCATTCAGTATGGTACTGGCTGTGAGTTTGTCATAAACATCTTTTATTATTTTGAGTTGTTCTTATCAATACCTAGGTTATTGAGAGCTTTTAGCATGAAAACTTTAAAATTTTGTGGAAGACGTTCTCTGTGTCTATTGAAATAATCATGTGGTTTTTGTCTTTGTTTCCATTTATGTGACGGATTACATTTATGGGCTCTTGTGTGTTGAACCAGCCTTGCGTGCAGGGATGAAGCCGATTTGATCATGATGTATAAGCTTTTTGATGTACTGTTGCACCTGGTTTGCTAGTATTTTATTGAAGATCTTTGCGTAGATGTAAAGATGTATAGACAGCTATAAACCTGTCTGAACCTGGGGTTTTTTTTTGGTCAGTAGGCTACTGATTGCTGCCTTTACTTCAGTTCTTGTTATTGGTCTATTCAGGGTTTCAGCTCCTTCCTGATTTAGTGTTGGTAGAGTGTAAGTATCCAGGAATTTATCCATTTTTCCTGGTTTACTGGTTTATGTGCATAGAGTTGTTTGCTGTGATCTCGAATAGTAGTTTGTAGTTCTGTAGGACAAGTGGTAATATCCCCTTTATCTTTTTTTTGTTGCATCCATTTGATTCTTCTCTCTTTTCTTTTTATTTGTCTGATAAGTGGTTTATTTTGTTGATCTTTGATAAATCCAAAAGCTGGTTTTTAGAAAAGATTTTTTGAAGGATTTTCTATGTTTCTATCTCCTTCAATTCTGCTCTGGTCTTAGTTGTTTCTTGTCTTCTTCCAGCTTTTGAGATTTTTTATCTTTCTCCTCTAGCTCTCTATTTTGATGATAGGGTGTCGATTTTAGATCTTTTCTTGTTTCTCATGTGAGCATTTATTCCTGTAAATTTCCCTCTTGACACTGCTTTAACGGTGTCCCAGAGATTCTGGTAAGTTGTGTCTTTATTCTGATTCGTTTTGAAGAACATCTTTACTTCCGCCTTAATTTCATTGTTTATCCAGTCGACATTCAGAAGCAAATGTTTAGTTTTCAAGTGCTTGTGCAGATTTGAGTGTATTTCTTAATCCCAAGTTCTATTCTGATTGTGCTGTGGACTGACAGATGGTTTTTAATTATTTCCATACTTTTGCATTTGCTGAGGAGTAATTTGCCTCCAATGATGTGGTCAATTTTAGAGTAAGTACAATGTGGTGCTGAGAAAAATGTATACTCGGCAGATTTGAGGTGGAGAGTTCTGTATATACCTATGAGTTCTGCTTGGCCCAGCTCTGCATTCAAGTCTTGGATGTCTTTGTTAATTTTCTGTATTGTTGATCTGTCTAAAATTGACAGTGCAATGTTGAAGTCTCCCACTATTATTGTGTGGGGGTCTACATCTTGTTTGAGTTTGTTAAGAACTTGCTTTATGTATCTAGCTGCTCCTATTTGGGTGAATATATATTTAGGATAGTTAGCTCTTCTTGTTGGATTGATACTCTTAGCATTATAGAATGCCCTTCTTTGTCTCTTTTGATCTTTGCTGGTTTAAAATCCGTTTTCTCAGAGACTAGGATTGCAACCCCTGCTTTTCTTTAATTCTCCATTTACTTTGTAAATCTTCTTCCAACCCTTTATTTTGAGTCTATGTGTGTCTTCGTACATGAGATGGATTTCCTGAATATAGCACATGAATTAGTCATTTTTCATCCAGTGTGCCAGTTTGTGTCTTTTGATTGGTGGGTTTAGGCCATTTACATTTAATGTTAATATTCTTATGTTTGAATTTCATCCTGCCATTTTGTTACTGTCTGGTTTTCTTGCCCTTTAGTTAATTCATTTTCTTCATTGTATTTTTAGTCTTTGCCATTTGGTGTGCTTTTGCAGTGGTTGGTAATTTTTTTCTTTCTGTGCTTAGTGTTTCTTTCAGGAGCTCTTGTAGGGCAGGTCTGGTGGTGATGAAATCTCTGTGTAATTGCTTGTGCATAAAGGATTTTATGTCTCCCTCACTTATGAAGCTTAGTTTGCTCTCACTCTTTTCTGGCTTGTAGGGTTTCTACCAAGATATCCATTGTGAGTCTGACTGGCTTCCCTCTGTGGGTAACCTGATCTTTCTCTCTGGCTGCCCTCAGCATTTTTTCCCTCATATCTACTCTGGTGAATCTGAAGATTATGTGCACTGGGATTGCTCTTGTTGAGAAATATCTTTGTGGTGTTCTCTGTATTTCTTGGATTTGCAATGCTGGACTGTTTTGTTAGGCTTGGGAAGTTCTCCTGGATAATATCCTGTAGCATGTTTCCCAGCTTGAATTTATTCTCCCTGACACAGTCAGGTACACCAATCAAACATAGATTAGGTCTTTTCACATAATTCCATATTTCTTGGATGCTTTGCTCATTTCTTTTCACTCTTTTTTCTCTTGTATTGCCTTCTTTTTTATGTCATTGAGTTAATCTTCAATCTCTGATATCCTTCTGTTTGATCAATTTGGCTATTAAAACTCGTGTTTGATTCACATAGTTCTTGTGCTGTTTTTCAACTCCATTAAGTCATTTGTATTCTTCTATACACTGACTATTTTAGTTAGCATTTTGTCTAAACTTTCTTCAAGGTTTTCAATTTCTTTGAGTTAGAATGTGTTCTTTTAGCTCAGAAAAGTTTATTATCCCCCTTCTGAAGCCTGTTTATGTCAATTCATTGCACCCTTTCTCAGTCATGTGTTCTCATGTTGTTGAGGAATTGTGATCCCTTGAAGGTGAATAGGTGTTCTGGTCTTTGACGGTTTCATCTTTTTTGTGCTATGACATTTTTCCCATCTTCATGGATTTACCTGGCTGTGATCTCATGAACTTGCTTGATGATGTCACTTGTCTGCTTGTTGAGGCACCTCTGGGTTTCTATGCTGACCTGGAGGTGCCGCTGGGTGGTCAAGAACACCATCCCACCAGTACATATGTTTCCTGTGTTTTTTGCTAAAACATGAAGCCTAGTTCCACGTCTTTAATGGTGGGTTATGTCTTTACCCCATAGCACTGGATCATTGAAGTTCAGCTCAGACAGAGGCACTGGCTGCACAACCCACTAGAGTTAGTGCTTCAGCCCTGTGGTGTTTGTGGGGGGGGGGTAAGTTCTCACCTATCCTTACTATCTCTCTCTCTGCTTTCAGCTCCCTCTCTCTCTGTTCATGGGGGAGGGGCCTACCACGCTGCTCCATGTGTCTTTCTGCTTTCAACCTCTTCTCTCTGGGCAGGTGGAGGGGAAAATAGCTCTGTCTGCAGGCTCTCCTGGCTGGCTTATGGGCTTATGCATTTGATTAAATTTGTGTGCCAAATCAGGACACTGTCCTGGATTATTATTCAACTCTGTGCTTGTAATTCTTGCAGCTAGACTGACAAAGATCCCCTGTTCTGTGTATTGCTGAGGCTTGGGGGAAGCACTATGTCTGGAGTGGAGACCAGAGGGGGAGCCTCTGACTTACCAGTCAGCTGCACATTCTGAGTGAAGTGGCACTCCTGCCTGCCTCAGTATGTCATGTCTGGGCTTTGCTCACCATCTGAACAGATCAGTTGAAATGCACCTCTTACCTTGGTTGGAATTAGATGGAGAGAGAGAGAGAGAGAGAGAGAGAAGAGAGAGAGAAAACAGGGGTTGCAACCCTAGTCTCTGATAAAACAGATTTTAAACCAACAGAGATCAAAAGAAACAAACAAAAAAGGACATTAGATAATGTTAAAGGGATTAATGCAACAAAAGAGCTAACTATCCTAAATATACATGCACCCAATATAGGAGCACCCAGATATATAAAACATGTTCTTAATGACCTACAAAGAGACTTAGATTCCCTCACAATAATAGTGGGAGATTTAACATTCCACTGTCAGTAACAGACAGATCAAAGAGACAGAAAATTAACAAGAAAATCCAGGACTTGAACTCAGATCTGGACCAAGCAGACCTAATAGACATCTACAGAACTCTCCATCCCAAATCCACAGAATATACATTCTTCTCAGCATCACTAAGCAGACCTAATAGACATATACAGAACTCTCCACCTTAAATCCACAGAATATACATTCTTTTCGGCATCGCATCACACTTCTTCTAAAATAGGCCACATAATTGGAAGTAAATCACACCTGAGCAAATGCAAAAGAATGTAATCGTAACAACCAGTCTCTCAGACCACAGTGCAATCTAATTAACTCAGGATTAAGAAAGTCACAAAAACCACACAACTACATAGAAACTGAACAACCTGCTCTAGCATGACTACTGGACAAATAATGAAATTAAGGCAGAAGTAAAGATGTTCTTCAAAACCAATGAGAAAGAAGACAGAAGGTACCAGAATCTCTGGGATACATTTAAAGCAGTGTCTAGAGGGAGAATTATAGCACTAAATGCCCATAGGAGAAGCAAGGAAAGATATAAAATCGACGCTCTAACATCATGATTAAAAGAATGAGAGGAGCAAGATCAAACAAACTCAAAAGCCAGCAGAAGACAAGAACTAAGATCAGAGCAGAACTGAATGACAATGACACACACACACACACACACACACACACGCACATACACAAACCCCTTCGAAACAATCAACAAATCCAGGAGGCAGTTTTTTGTAAAGATCAACAAAGACAGCTGGCTAGCCAGACTAATAAAAAAGAAGAAAGAGAATAATTGAATAGATGCAATAAGAAATGATAAAGGGAATATCACCACTGGTTCCAAAAAAATATAAACTACCACCAGAGATTACTACAAAAACTTCTGAGCACATAAACCAGTAAATATAGAAGAAATGGACAAATTCCTGGACACTTACACCCTTCAAAGATTAAACCAGGAAGAAGCTGAATCCCTAAACAGAGCAATAACAAGGTCTGAAGTTGAGGCACCACTGAGTTGCCTACCAAAAAAGAAAAGTCCAGGACCAGACGGGTTCACAGCCGAATTCTATCAGAAGTACAGAGAGGATCTGGTGCAAATTCCTTCTGAAACTATTCCAAACAATACAAAAAGATGGAACCCTCCCTAACTCATTTTATGAAACCAACATCCTCCTGATAACAAAGCCTGGCAGAGACACAATTAAAAAAACAAAATTTCAGGACGAGATCCATGATGAACAGTGACGTGAAAATCCTCAAGAAATTACTGGCAAACAGAATCCAACCGCACATCAAAAGCTTAGCCATCATCATCCAGTTGGCTTCATCCTGGTGATGCTAGGATGGTTCCACATCCACAAATCTATAAACATAATCCATCACATTAACAGAACCAAAGGCAAAAGACATAAGATTATCTGAACAACTGCAGAGAAGGTCTTCAACAAAATTCAACAGCCCCTTATGTTAAAAACTCTCAATACACTAGATATCGATGGAAGGCACTTCAAAATAATACAAGCTATTTATGACAAACCCAGAGCCAACATTACATTGAATGAGCAAAAACTGGAAGCAGTCCCTTTGAAAACTGGCACAAGACAAGGATGCCTTGTCTCACCACCCCTATTCAACATAGTATTGGAAGTTCTGGCTACAGGCATCAGGTAAGAGAAGGAAACAAAGGGTATTCAACTAGAGAGGATGTCAAATGGTCCCTGTATACAGATGGCATGATTGTATATTTAGAAGACCCCGCCGTCTCAGCCCAAAATCTCCTTAAGCTGTTAAGAACTTCAGCAACGTCTCAGGATACAAAATGAATATGCAAAATTCACAAGCATTCCTATACACATATAACAGGCAAAGAGCCAAATCATGAGTGAACTCCTATTCACAATGGCTACAAGGAAATAAAATACCCAGGAATACAACTAATGAGAGATGTAAAGAACCTTTCCAAGGAGAACTAAAAAACCCTACCCAAGGAAATAAGAGAGGACACAAAGAGATGGAAAATAATTCCATGCTCATGGTTAGGAAGAGTCAATATCATGAAAATGGCCATCTTGTCCAAAGTAATTTGTAGATTCAAGGCTATCCCCAACAGCCTACTACTGACTTTCTTCACAGAATTTGAAAAATACACTTCAAACTTCATATGGAGCCTAAAGAGAGCCCACATACCCAAGATAATCCTAACCAAAGAACAAACAAAACAAAACAAAACAAAAAAACAAAGCTGGAGGCATAAAGTTACCTTAGTTCAAACTATACTATGAATTACAAAGTTACAGTAACCAAAACAGCATGGTACTGGTACCAAAACAGAGATATGGACCAATGGAACACAACAGAGGTCTTGGAAAGAATGACACACATCTACAGCCATCTGATCTTTGACACACCTGACAAAAACATGCAATGGGAAAAGAATTCCCTACTAAATAAATGGCCTTGGGAAAACCAGCTGGCCATATGCAGAAAGCTGAAACTTGATCCCTTCCTTATACCTTATATAAAAATTAACTCCAGATGGATTAAAGATTTAAACATAAGGCCTAACATCATAAAAACCATAGAAGAAAACCTAGGCAATACCACTCAGGACATAGGTATGAGGAAGGACTTCATGACTAAAACACCAAAAGCAATAACAACAAAAGCCATGGTAGACAGTGGGATCTAATCAAACCAAAGAGCTTCTGCCGAGCAAAAGAAGAGTGAACTGGCAACCAACAGAATGGGTAAAAAAATTTTTTTGCAATCTACCCATCCAACAAAGGGTTAAAAGCCAGAATCTATAAAGAACTTAAAAAAATTTTACCAAGAAAAAAAAGAAACGACCCCATCAAAACATGGGGAGAAGGATATGAACAAACACTTCTCAAAAGAAGACATGTATGCAGCCGAGAAACATAAAAAAGAGCTCATCATCATTGGTCATTAGAGAAGTGCAAATTAAAACGACACTGAGACACCATCTCACACCAGTTAGAATGATGATCATTAAAAAGTCTAGAGACAACAGATGCTGGAGAGGATGTGGAGAAATATGAATGTTTTTACAGGTTGGTGGGAGTGTAAATTAGTGCAACCATTGTTGTAGACAGTGCAGCAATTCCTCAAGGATCTAGAAATACAAATACCATTTGACCCAGCAATCCCATTACTGAGTATATGCCCAAAGGATTACAAATCATTCTTATAAAGACACAGGCACACATATGTTTATTGCAGCATTGTTTACAATATCAAAGACTTAGAACCAACCAAAATGCCCATCAATTATAGACTGGATAAAGAAAATGTGGCACATATATACCATGGAATACTATGCAGCCATAAAAATAATAAATCAATGTTCTTTGCAGGGACATGGATGAAGCTGCAAACCACCATGCTCAACAAACTGACACAAGAACAGAAAACCAAACACCACATTTTCTCACTCATAAGTGAGTGTTAAGCAATGAGAACACATGGACACGGCGGGGGGTAAACATCATATACAGGGCCTGTGGGGGGTTGAGGGGGCTAGGGAGGGAGAGCAGGGGGTGGGGGTACTGGGGAAGAATAAGATTAGGAGAAACACCTAACGTAGATGATGGGGAGCTGGATGCAGCAAACCACTAAGGAAAATGTATACCTATGTAACAAACCTCCCCATTCTGCACATGTTCCCCAGTACTTCAAGTAGAATGGAAAGTAATAAAATAATAAAATAAAATACAATACAATAAAGAAGAAGAAAATATACCCCCTAGCAATACTCTAACCTGCAAAGCTGTCCTTCTGCAATAAAAAAGAGGTAAAGATTATTCCAAGACAAAAAAAAGAAGAAAAATTCATCCTCATGAGACTGGTCATGTAAAAATTACCTAAAGAGATTTTCTAATGTAAAGAAAGCAATGATAAATAACAAATACAAAACATATGTCTCTCTAGTAGAGGTAAATAAATAACCATTTTTGTATACTCTAACGCTATAGACATGATGCATGAATTACTATTAAAACTAGTATAAGTATACAAAACACAAATGTTTTAATAGTAAATATACATACAAAAAAAAATCGGTTAGTGAATGTCCAATATAAATAGATGTTTAGTATAACATTAATAGCAAAAATGTGGGAGGGAGTGAAAAGCCAAAAGTCTTTATATGAAACAAATGATGATACTATCAGTTTACATTAGACATTCTAACTGTAAAATGTTTCTGGTAATCCTTACGGTAACTACAAGGAAAAAACACAAGACACAAAATACAAAGACAAAGAAATCAAAGCATGCCACTAAGACAATACAACTAATCAAAATGAAAGACAGCAAGCACAAGCAGAAAAGTACAATAACAGAACATCAGTAAGTCAGTTAAAAATTAACAAAATGCCAGTAAGTCCTTACTTACCAATAATTAATATAGATTGAAATTCTTCAATCAAAAGACACAGAGAGACAAAACAAATTTTTTAAACAAGAAGATTCAAGATTCTGCTACCTAAGAGATTTACTTACATTTAGGAACACCAAGACAGACAGTAAAAGCATTTAAAAAAGAAGGTATTCTAAGCAAAAGTTGGTCAACAAAGAGCAGAGGTTGCTACGCTCATATTAAAAAAAAGAAAAAAGACTGTGAGTAATATCCTCTTGAAAGAAACAAGGTCTCTATGTCCTGATAAAGATAACAGTTGATCGAGAAGCTGTAATAATTTTCAATATATGTATATTCAACATTAGATAATCTAAACATACAAGCAAATTATAATTGATCCAGATAATTCTATGGAATGCAACATAGTAAGAGTAGGGGACTTAATATTCCACTTTCAAAAATGGACAGATCATCAATATAGACAAATAGCAAAAATATGGTATATTTGCTTACTTCTTTAGATGAAATATACCCACCAAGCCAAAACAGAACGTTCCATCCAACAACAATAGAATGAATACATGTTGTTCTAAGGACAAACAAAACATTGCCCAAGATAAATTACATATTTTATTATAAACCACGTTTAATTTTTTTTTTGAGAAGATGAAAATATGACCTAATTTACTTTATGTACTTAATAACTTTTTTCAAAAAAGAATAAATCTTGAAAAATTTACAAGATTAAATGTCAAACAACATGCTATTGAAAAACCAAAGGGTCAAAAATTTTTTTTAAAAATTATTTATCATGAAATAAATGAAAATGGAACTACAACATATCAGAATTTAAACAATGAAGAAAAAGCAGTTCCAGTAGAGAAGTTTACAGCAATAAACACCTACATCCAAAAAAATCTCAAACAAACCACTTAGTGTCACATTTCAAGAACATAAAGAACAACTAATTTAACCAAAAATCAGTAGAAGAAAGAAAGTAAGAAAGCACAGAAATACACAAATAGGGAGCAGACAGACAATAGAAAGGATCAATGCAACTTAAGCAACTAACTAGTGGTCTATTAAGATGCTAAAATGGGCATCCTTTAGCCAGCCTCACATAAAAAGAAGATGATCAAATAAATACAATTTGAAAGAGAAGACACTACAACTGATACCACAAAAATACAAAGAATCATAAGAGACTACCATGAAATATGCCCCACAATTGGAAAACCTTCAAGAAATAGGTAAATGCAAAGACAAGCAGTATCTCCAAATGAATCAGAAAAAAAAAAAAAATAGAAAATCTGAACAGATCATATACATAAGGAGACAGAATTAGTAATAAAAATCTTTCACTAAAGCAAAGCCTTATGACTTCATGAATAAATTTTACCAAACATTTAATGAGGACCTTATATAAGACCAATTTTCTTCGAGATTTTCCAAAAAAAAAAAAAAAAAAAAAAAAAAAAAAAAAAACCACTGAAGAAGGAAGACTTCCTCACTGATTTGATGAGGCTAGATACCAGTATGATATGAAAGACAAAGAAGGAAACTACTAGAAAAGAGATATCAGGCCAATTATCTCTGATAAAGTTTGAGGTGAACATCCTCAAAAGACACTAGAAAACTGAATTCAACAGCACATTCACCAAGATCAAGTGGGATTCATCCCTGGGATGCAAACAGGGTTAAACATATGCAACAGAGATAACCTGATATGCCATTTTAATGCAATGAAGCACACACACACACACACACACACACACACACACGCACACAGGCACGTGCGCGCACACACACACACACACACCATAGAATCATATCATTAGATGCAAAGAAAGCATTTCAAAAAATTCCTCATACTTTCAAAATAAAAATTCTCAATAAATTAGGGAAAAAAAGAATACACCTCGACTAAATAAATGCCATGTAGAAGAGCCCAAAGCTTACTCATCACAATACTCAACAGTGAAACAAGCTTTTTCAGGAAATCAAGAACAACAACAACAAAAAAGACGCCTACCTTCCTCACTTGTATTCTAGCGTGTTGAACAGAAGTGGTGGTACACCTTATTGGAAGATTTAATCAGAGCAACTAGGCAGTCACTATAACCAAGACCAAAAAAAGTAAGAAATAGAAGGCATTCCGATAGAAAAGGAAGAATTAAAATGGTCTCAGCCAATGACATGATCTTGTGAATAGAAAACCCTAAGGCCTTCACTAAACAACTATTAGAATTGATAAGAAAATAAGGTAAAATTGCAGGGTTCAAAATCCACACACAGAAATTTGCAGCATTTCTGTAATGAAGTAATACAGAAATAATCAGTAATAGAGAAGTATTTTTTAAAAAATTAAGAAACAACATCAATAACAGTATCACCTTAAAAAAATACCTAGCAGTAAATTTAACCAAGAAGGAGAAAGATCTGTATACTAAAAGCTATAAAGCTTTGAAAAGAGGTGGCAGATAATACAAATACGTTACATACCACTTTTATGGACAGGAAAAAGTACTGTTAAAATATCCATGCTATTCTGAGAGGTCTTCAGACACAATGCAACCCCTATAAAAATTCCAAATACCTTTATGTGCAGAGATAGAAAACAATGACCCCCAAGTTTGTATGAAACAACAAAAGACCTCAAATAGCAAAAGTGATCATAAGCAAAAACAACAAAGCTGGAGGCATCACACACCACCTGATTTTGAAAACTGTTAACAGTTAACTAAATTGCATGGTATTGGTATAAGACAGGCACATGTTGAGCCCAGAAATAAAGCCAGGCATTTCTGACTGACTGATTTTTGACAGATGTCAAGAACATAAAACGAGAAAAGCACCGTCTCTTCAAGAAATTGTGTTGGGAGAATTTGATACCCACAAGTAGATGACTGGCACTGGAACCTCATCTCATGCCATATAAGAAAACGAATGAAACACAGATTGAAGACTTTTAAACTTAAGACATGAAACCGTAAAGGCACTGAAGGAAAACAGAGAAGAAATGCTCCACGACGATTGGTCTCGGAAAGCATTTCTTGGACACGACCCCAAAGCACAGAGAACAAAAGCAAAAATAAACAAGCAAGATGGTGTCTGCACAGTAAAGAAAACAATAGGCTAAAGAGAACACCTATCAACTGAAGGGAGATATTTCTAAGCAATACACCTGATATGAGGCTAATATCTAAAGTGTACAAAAACACTAAAACACCTTAATATCAAAAAAATAAATAAGCCAATCAAAATGTGGACAAAGGACACACATAGACACTTCTCAAAGAAAGCCATACAAATGGGCAACAGATGTATGATAACATGCTTGTCGTAACTAATCGTTACAAAAATGCAAGTAAAAATTACAATGAGAGGTTACCATACACCTGATAGAATGGCTGTTACAGAAAAGTCAAAGGATAAGAAGTGCTGGTGAAGGTGTGCAGCAAAGGGAACTCTTGTGTGCTGTTCATGAGATTGGAAATTAATACAGTCACTTAAAAAACAGCATCAAAGTTCCTAAAAAATTAAAAATAGGATTACCATATAATCCAGCGATGCTATTCCTCGGCATATGTCAAAAAATGAAAACTGTTATGTTGGAGACAAATCTCTGCTCCCATGTTTATTCCTGCGCTGTTCACAATAGCTAAAATATGGAGGCCACCATAAGCGTCCACAGTCAACAAACCATTCATCTGATGGTGGACACTTATGTATTCCTAATAGTAATGGAATAATATTATGTAATAGTATTTGCAATGAAATTATCAGCTAGCCTTAAAATAGGGTGGAGAGGTGTATTCTCTCATGTGGGACAATAATGAACCTGGAGGAGGACATTACCATAAGTGAAATAAGCCAGACACAGAAAAACAAATAGCACATTATATGTTGCTTGTAAGTGAAATCTAAAAAAGTTCAACTCATATAAGCAAACAGCTGATTGATGGTTACCAAAGGCCAAAGGGTGGATGGAGGGGAAGGAGGGGAAAAGAAGTACGCTGAGTAAAGGAGGACAAAGTTTTAAACAGGTGCAATAAGCTTTAGTAACCTATTGTGCAGAATGGGAATTGTAATAAATAGTAAGATGCTGTAAAAAACAAAAAGGGGGAAAATGCAATCATAGTAGGTAAGGCAAAGAAAAGAGAAAAGGAAAGGAAACAAAACAAAACAAAACAAAAAAAAAGAAGGCACCAACTAAACACTCATGGAAAGCCATGATCAGAAAAAGCAGAAAATTTATATCTCATCACAGCAGAATTTATTCACAAAAACAAAAAACGAGTATTTAGATGGAACCAAAGTATGCTTCCAAATGGCCCATTTGGTGACCAAGGCGGCAAGGCAATTTACCAATATTGAATCCATTACACGTTTTATTGCAGCAGCTTAAGAACTTTGACCCGAGAAAATAAGGTTGAGACAATTCGTCTTTTGGAAAAAACAGTTGACTGAAGAGTTGAAAACATTGAGCAACACAATGAAAACAAGGTAAATAATGGCAAATGAACTTCCTTGGCTCTTTAAGCTGATAGGCATTACTAGTATTGTTCATTTTTGCATTTTGGGCAGCCAGCGTGAAGGTGGAGTAACTACTGACTTAGCCTTGTATGCTTTCTATGAAACAATGATAGGCAACATACTAGACCTTTTGGGCTGCTATAAAAGCTTACTAGACTAGGTAGCCCATAAACAACAGACACTTATTTCTCACGGTGCTAGTTGCTGCATTTATTTTTCATAGTTCCAAACGCTGACAATTGCAAGACCAAGGAGGTGATAAACTTGGCATATGCAGAGTGTAAGCTTCCTGGTTCACAGTGGATCTCGCTGTGTTCTCACACAGTGGAAAAGACATGGGAACTCTCTGGGGTGTCTTCATAAGGGTGCAAATTCCATTCATGTGGGCTCTGGTCTTATGACTTCAGCACCCCCCCCAAAGGTCCCACCTTGAGGTATCATCAAATTAAGGATTATAGGAATTTTGGGGAGACATAAATATTTCATCTATAGCAGCTGAGAATATCTTTAAAGAAGCTGTACAACACAAATTCAGTACAATCTAAAGTGGAATATGCTAAGATGAGCAAGAATGCACAACACTGACAGTTTACAAGCCACTTGAAAATATGTGGTGCTTAAAGCCAACAGCTTTTCACTGTGTTTTAGTTATCTGCAGGCACTATGCAGAAAATATTTGTGCCTAACATCTGCTTCTATAACATTACCATTAATTGTGAACTTTACTTACTTTTATGAACTTAAACATCATCAGTTCCATAAACTGTCATCAAAATATCAGTTGAATATCCTACTTACCCTACCATACAGAAGTTTGATGGTATTTCATTTGAATGTTTTTGTCCCCTCCAAAATTCATTTTCAGACTTAAACCTCAATATGACAGAATTATGTGGTGGGTGACCAGATCATCAAGGTGGAGTCTTCATAAATAGGATTAGCCACCTTAGGATTAGCCACCTTACACTAGGGCTGAAGGGAAAAACCTACCGAGTCCCCTTGCTCATCCATCTGCCAGGTGAGGACACAGCATTCAATGCACCATTGTGAAAGGAGAGAGCAGCGTTCACCAGACTAACAACCTACTGTGACTTGATCTTGGACTTTCCAGCCTCAGCTGTCACCAATGAATGTATGCTGTTTACAAATGACTCCATGTAAGGCAATTTGTTATAGCAGCAAGAAGAGACTATGGCAGATATTGGTAAGCAGAGAGGAGTGTTGCTATAGGAAATACCTAAAAACATAGAACTATCTTTAGAATTTGTTATGGGGAAGAGTCTGGAAAAATATTAAGGAACACGTTGGAGAAACCCTGTTATCGCCATCAATAGACCATAAGGATGATTCTCATGAGGACTCTGAAAAAGAGAGCTGTAGACACAGACTCAATTTTCTTAGACATTATCTAAATGGTGTGACCAGAAGTCTGCTAGAAATATAGCCAGTGCCAGCATCATCCTAATACCAAACCTGTCAGAGATACAATGAAAAAAGAAGACTTCAGGCCAAAATCCCTCATGAACATTGACACAAAAACCTTCAATAAAATATGGCAAACTAAATCCAGCAGTGCATCAAAAAGCTTATCCACTACAATCAAGTCAGCTTCTTTCTCAGGATGCAAGGTTGATTCAACATACTCAAATCAAATAATGTAATTCATCACATCAACAGCACAAACAAAGGCAAAAACTACATGATTACCTCGACAGACATAGAAAAGGCCCTTGGATGAAATTCAACATCCCTTCATGTTAAAAACTCTCAATAAACTAGGTATTTAAGAAACATACCTCAAAATAATAAGAGCCACTTAAGACAATCCCACAGCCAGTATCATACCGTTTGAAAATCTGCACAAGTCAAGAATGCCCTCTCTCACCACTCCTATTCAACACCGCGTTGGGAGTTCTGGCCAGGGCAATCAGGCAAGAGAAAGAGATGACGGGTGTTCAAACAGAAAGACAGAAAATTAAATTGTCTCAGTCTCAGCCCAAAAGCTTCTGAAGTGAATAAGCAACTTCAGCAAAGTCTCAGGATACAAAATCAAATCAATCAACTGCAAAAATTACAAGCATTCTTTTTTTTTTTTGAGACAGAGTTTTGCTCTTGTTACCCAGGCTGGAGTGCAATGGTGCGATCTCGGCTTACCGCAACCTCCGCCTCCTGGGTTCAAGCAATTCTCCTGCCTCAGCCTCCTGAGTAGCTGGGACTACAGGCACGTGCCACCATGCCCAGCTAATTTTTTGTACTTTTAGTAGAGACGGGGTTTCACCATGTTGACCAGGATGGTCTCGATCTCTTGACCTCGTGATCCACCTGCCTCGGCCTCCCAAAGTGCTGGGATTACAGGCTTGAGCCACCATGCTCGGCTTACATGCATTCTTATACATCAACAATAGGCAAGCCTAGAGCTAAATCACCAATGAACTTCCATTCACGATTGCTACAAAGAGAATAAAATACTTAGGATCATGGCTAACAAGGAAAGTGAAGGACCACTTCAAAGAGAACTACACACCACTGCTCAAGGAAATGAGAGGGGACACAAACAAATGGAAAATAATTCCTTGCTCATGAATAGGAAGAATCAATATCATGATTCTTACTGGGCATACACTCGAAGGAATAGAAATTATTCTTTTATACAGACACATGCACCCCTATGTTCACTGCAGCACTATTCACATGAGCAAACACATGGAAGCAACCCAAATGCCCAGCAATGATAGACTGGATAAATAAAAAGTGGTACGTACATACTATGGAATACTACACAGCCATAAAAAAGGCATGAGATCATGTCTTTTACAGGGATGTGGATGAACCTGGAAGCCATCATCCTCAGCTAACTAATGCAGGAACAGAAAATCAAAAATCGCATATTCTCACAAGTGGGAGGTGAATGTTAAGAACACATGAACACATGGGCGGCAGGGTGGTGGGTAACAACACACACGGGGACCTGTCAGTGGCAGGGGAGTTCTGGCGTCGGCGAGGGAGAGCATCAGGAAGAATAGCTAATGCATGCAGGGCTTAATACCTAGGTGATGGGATGATGTGTGCTGCAAACCACCATGGCAGACATTTACCTATGTTAACAAATGTGCACATCCTGAACAAGCACCCCAAAACTTAAAAGTTGAAGGAAAAAAACAAGGTTGTATTCAGAGAAATAGAAATTTTAGAAGAACGAACACCGGTTAATAGTGTGCACGATACTTGAAATTACAAGGCAATACAAATCACAATATATTCTTTTGATAAGAAAAAATATAATAATTTTAAGATGTAGTCACTAGGCCTTCAAACATATTTAACAAACTATCATTGTTTTCCAAATGCTACTACTGTCCCTTTGGTGTGTTTTCACATTTTTCCATCTTGTAAAACGTTTTTCCATCCTGTTTTCTTTGAGAAAAAGAACTAACAAACTGAGAAAAATAGCATCTTTCAAGTATATCAGGGCATTTGAAGTTTATATTTAAGTACCTGTATATGTATTATTTCATCTGATTTGTCCACATTTTCCAGAGCACCGTAAGCTTTTGGAGGACAGAAATATTTACCTATTCTTTGAGAGGCTTTCAGAGAATAGGCCTCCAGCAATGCACCTTGTAAAGTAGGCAGAGTAGAATTTATTAACTCCATTGAGTGAATCTGTGTTACAAGGAAAACACATACCATTTTCCTTACTGCCTTATGAGAATGATAGCTCTGCCAGCTGTACATCATTATCTTAAGGATGAATGAAAACAGGTAAGAGGATGTATCGAATTTCTTGGGTTTTGGAACTTCTTTTCAAATGGTTCATCAAAAATGTGTGTGTGTGGGGGGTGTGGGTGAGTGTGTGAGAGAGTTGAACAGGAAAGAGAGAGAGAAAGAGGAGAGAGAGAAGAGAGAGAGAGAAAGAGAGAGAGAGAGAGGAGTGAGAGAGGAGAGTAAGTAAATGTGGCACGAAACATTAACTGGTACACCTATGTGAAGGATATAGAGATGTTCATTGTCCTGTCCAAATTTTGAAATCCTGAAACTTCTCAAAAAAAAAAAAAAAAAAAAAAACTGGGTGAAGAAAAAAAATCTAATGGCATGTTAGATGAGTGAAGAGTATCTTACTGGAAACTGGAGAAAGGCCATTATTGTTATAAAGTGGCAAGAAACTTGGTTGAGTTTTGTGTCCTAGTGTTTCTGGAAGGCAGAAATGAGTACTGATGAAACTACGACATGTGGAATGGAACAAGAGGTACCTAAGCAAAGGGTTAAGGGTGTGTCATGGTTCCCTCGATTGCTTACAGTAAAATGTGAAGAGAGAGAAACAAATTTAAGATAAAATTTGTAATTTAAAGAGAAGTGGAACATAAAAGATTTGGAAAATTCTCAGCCAGGCCATGTTAAGAATGAAAAAGCATGTTCAGGAGGGAATAGGTGTGTGGCCACGGGAACATTTCTTAAGACTAGCAGGCATAGTGGAGTCAGATGCTATTCACCAGGACAACCAAAGAATTACCTTAAGATATTTTGGAGTTCCTTGGTGATGTCACACCTATCATAGGCCCAGAGTGTTAGTTAGGGCTTTGAAAGTAGATGGTTTTAAAGGAGAGGCCCAGGAAACTGGGGCTCACTGCACAGTACCACACCAAATCTTGATTTTCTGAATTCTGGAGCAGCACTCCTTGGCTCTGTCAGCTGTGGCTGAAGTAGGCCTGGGTATGGTGCAGGTTTTGTCTTCAGAAATTCATGCTGTATACATTTACGATGTCAACTGTGAGTAATACATTTAAGTTTAATGTATTGTAAATTGCCCAGTCTGATATATATATATATATTTTTGTCCTCACAGCAGAAGAGAAAAAGACAGGTGGCTTGCCAGTGGTAAAGTTTTACTACAATTTTTTTAGACCAAGATTTATTTTTTATTTTTTCTGAATTAGCATTTTCTCAGAGAAAACTACATGGCCTATGACATTAGGTTTTTGCAACAGATTTGACCATGTTCCTTAATGAACATGTAACTAACCTCTAATCACATGGTAAATTCTCACCTAGTGCAAAAACTTAGTGCTGCATCTTGTGTATAGTTTTAACAGTTTCAGAACTGGCCCTTAAAGTCAAATCAATATAGGCCCAATCAGTGGAGGCAACCTAAGAAAGATGTACAACTGTCCTGACTTTGGATTGCCTGTATGGGAACGAACAATTTTTGACTCAGAACCTTAGTGAGATTTTTGTAGGCAGAGGTTCTCATCAATGCCTCATCAGAATTTTCCATTACAAATATCAGAGAATTTGTAATGGCTTGAAAATCATGACCTATTCCTCATATTTAGGGAGGAGGAGAAAAAAACACAGAGGTTTAGAAAAGAATTCTCGTGTTTAGATAAAGCATCTTGGGATTTTTCTATTTATTTTACCTGGTTCCTATGGTGTAGTAAGGTAAAGCACATTGTGTTTTGACAGGTGAAGAAATTTCTACTCTACCGGGGTCATCACCAAGCATAGCTTTGTTACTGTGAGAGCTAATTATAGTGCCCTATGACAGTATCAAATACAGAAAAAGGTAAAAAGCACAGACAACAGTGAAAGTAGTATGATTACAGGCATGAGAAACTGCTAAGGGAAATCATGTGATCTATACTGACTGAAGTCAGCAGGCGTTAGGTCATACACTATACGAGATTCAATCCAGGATGACACAATGTGTTCACTAAAAGGGATTAAGAAAAGTATAATACAGTCTATATGAGTAGATCACCCAGAAAGACACAAAACAAGAACCATAAATTGATTAATGGTATCATACTGGTTTCACCTGAAATATTTACATATCAATCTCACTGAATTTCTACAACAAATGATTTAGGTTAGCTATTTTATTGACCATTTGAGAGAACCTAAAATATTGAGGGAGAAAACTTGTTTCAGTTCAACCTAATCAGATTAAGGATAAAAAAGCAACTGGATACTGAAAACAGAGCTGGGGACCTGACTTGCTCAAACAGTTTGAAAAAGAATAAAGAAGAGACTAATCTGTCTACTCTGTTGTAAGACTCACTATTAAGCGACTGTAACTAAGACACTGTGATGTGACCAAAGGGGACCGACTCATAGTTCAATGAGGCAACAAAACAAATAACCCAGATATTGGCACATGTAAGTCAAGCCAACAAATAACCCAGATTTTGGCACATGTAAGTCCAGATTTTCAATAAAAAGCACAAGGCAGTTAAGTGAAGGACAGATAAATCTTCTATAGCTGGTGCTGGGTCAACTGGACATCCTTTGAGAAAACGATCACCTTGGCCTAAGTCTCATGTACATTTTGTAAATAAAAGCTACCCTTCCATACTCCCCACAAAAAGATTATTAAAAATTATGTTGACCCATGCTACTGTTGTGGTGTTTTCCAAACTCAATCCTTCACTCTTCTACATTAAAAAAATTCAAATCATATGCATAGTCTCCAAATCCATTCATTGTTCTATTTTTAAGAAAGGAAATGAACTTAAAAATAGACGACAGGTAGAGTGATCAAATTCTTGTTTTACTCTATTCTTCTTGGTCTTTACAAGTAATTACACCATACACTTTCTTCTTTAACAATAAGACCCAGGGGAGAAAAGAAAAGGAGGTAGAATGAAGGTACAAGTTTTGAAGCACCAAAATATTTTAAAGACACAGGGACCGAAAAAAAAAAAAAAAAAAAAAAACAGGGAAAGAAAAGAAAAGGCGGCGGACAGAATCAGAGGATAGGGGAGGGGTAAAGGGTGAGGTGTGGGGTCAGGGGCCAGTAAGAAATAAAGGTATGCACTTTGGCCTTTCTCGAGATTTGTTTGCCCCTATTCAGACTAGAATAAAACTGGCTTAGGAAACCACTTTCGTATGCTAGCAGGAATGCTGCTGGCAAGACACTTCTGGCCATCAGTGCATAGACTTTAAGAACCAAGCTTTAAACAATCACTCTAGGAGGGAGGATATAAAAAATTGGCAGTGAAAACACTCTAGGTAGGAAATAAACTCCTTCAGAGGTACAGGCGTGGAGGCAGTAGGATTTAAGAAACAAACAGACAAAAACAACCACAAACAACCTTTGGTGCTACTATCACAACTCTTGCTGATGAGAGAAGGAGCGTTGCATCAAAGGCATTAACGAAGGACAAGAAGCTGAGGAGCCTGAATTCTTGTGTTATAAGCTATTTTGGTTTCCTTTCGAGAAGGGGCTGTGGTCTGTGGAAGCTGTCAGGAACATATTTTCACGGTCTGCTTTCTCTTGTAAATGTTTTCTTCCTTGGCCTTCCTCAGACTTAATCCTGGAGCTCCGAGCCCTTTTTGACTGCAGGTCCTCTTGAACAAGATCCTCACCATTCCTACCCTGATCCACCTTCTGTCGCCGTCGTCGCCTCTCCAGAGCCCGGCTCCTTGTCCGACTCCCTTGCTTTTCCAGCTGCATTCATACACACATACACACACACACACACACACACACACACACACACACACACAAGCAGAAAAAGGTCAGGACTGGGATCCTTGCCTGCTGGACCTGATCTCCTGCCCTGTCCATGATATCCCTTCCTACCTCCAGAAGTGTGCGAATCCTCTCCAGGTCTGGAGGCTGTCCAGCCTGCAGCAGCTGCCAGATGCTGTGGTTCTCATCCAAGGTCACCTCGAGCAGGTCCCCTTCCATCATGAGCTCCTCCAGGGGCACCCGGGTTGTCTCAGGCAGCTCCAACAGAGGGCCAGTCAACTGTGGCAACAGTGAGGACAGTAGCTCCAGGTCTGGGTGGAAGGTGTGGTGGGGATGCAGGGATAGACTGGGTTAGAGGCCACTCTTGGTCTTATCCTCCATGGCCGAAACAAAGCTGACAAAAACATGGGTCACTCGGCGATGTGTAGCCAACAGACTACTGAAACCATACCTGTGTTATCAGAGCCCTTTGCTGGAGCTCTATTCCCAGGACTGGTCACACCATCTCCATTCTCCAGCAGCCCTTGGACCTATCAGGGAAATGAAGAATAACTGAGCAGATGAACCAAGTCCTATCTTTTCTTTCACAACCCCCAAACTTGGGAGCCTCTATCTCCTGAAAGAGAGTCGACACAGGCTTCCAGTGGGGAGCAGAGTCTAGGGATCTGGACGGGTGCAGAATGGGACAAAGAGGCTAGGTCACAGGAGACTGAAAATTGCACAACTGGGACAAAGCTGGATCAAGCCAAAAGAAAGACAGGAGCTCGAAGTCAGAAATGTGAGGACAGTGGGTGGCCTGGACAGCTCACCTGAGAAATAGTGTTGCCACTGCCTTCTCTGATAGGGTCACAGGCAATGGCTGGAGTGTAGGCGGGGGCCTCCTCTGGCCTGGGTTTGGAGGCAATGGCTGAAGTGTGGGCGGGGTCCTCCTCTGGTCTGGGTTTGGCCTCTAGCTGTTGGCGAAGCTCAGCCAGCTGTCGCAACAGAGCGGTCACATCCTCAGAAGCCAGAGCCTTTCTGGCACGGTCTTGCCAGCCAATGGCCCTCTCTGTGAGACACTGAAGAGCCTCACCCTCAGGCAGCCGGACAGGAAGTCTCTGCAGGGCAACCAGCAAGGCTAGGATTGTCTCTAGGCGTGGCCGTCGTGAGCGCATACACAGTGGACACAGGAATTTTGTGTCCCATTCCCACCAGGCCAGCAGTGGAGATGAGGTGAGATTGGGCCTTGGAGAGCTGAGGAGACGGGGCACCGACACACATTGCCCATGGAACCAATCCTGACACAGGTCACACTGAAGAGCTCCCACCCCAGCTGGAACCTGCCCACACACACAGATAGAAGTTGCAGAGCAGGCCATGGGGTATGGTGCCAGTGGACTGGGCTTGGCTGAGTTGATACGACGCAGCTGCAGGATACCCTCCTTCTCCTTCTGTTCCCCCTCCTTGAAGGCCACAATCTACCATGTTCAAGAGAGGAGGAAAGTAGGTCAGTGGCCCACCGTTGCCCTTGTCTGGCACCCTAAAGCCCAGTTCCTTAACTAGGAGAACTGAAATTTGTGGTCATAGGGCTTAGGCACCCTATCATCACCAGGCTCTCCTCTTTTCAGAGACATACCCAGAACCCATCTTTTCCCCATCTGGGCCATGCTCCTTACCACAGAACCTGGGTCTCTGAGGTCCTGTGCAGACAGCCCCAGCAGCTCTGTGTCACACTGATACAAACCCAGCTCCCTCTCCATCCACCGGCTACGCTTGGTGCTGTCTGAGCCAGCGTCTGCACACGGGCAGAGCACCTGAGGCAGGAAGGCAGACAGAGGGGAAATGACCAGGCTTGCCTCACCTCCCACACCCTCTCCTTCCTACCCAGGTGCCCCCTAAAAACAAACAAACAAACAAAGAAACAACAAAAAAAACTTATGTTCTCATCACACATGCCATCTCACAGCAGCCAGTCCAGGTGCAGAAGAGGATCCCAGACCTCACCTCCAGCAGCGTGTAGCAAGAATTCTTCTTGAGAAAGGTCTTGGAGGCCTTCTCTCTCCAGGAATGTGCTGTTAATACCTGCAGCTCTAGTTGTCTCAGCTCTTCAAGCCCCACAGGCAGGTCCCGGCCCACAGCCACCAGGCCCTCCAAGTCATCCAGACAGGGGTAGTGGTCACCACTCTGGGACAGATGAAACAGAAAGTTGATTTAAAGTATGGCAATAATTGTGTGTCTAAATTTGTGCTTCATAATACTGGGTATTATACTATATAATCACAGGAACGAAAATCTGTAGATGTTTTCTGAAAGGGAAAAATGGGATAGAAACCACTTTTCTCTCAGAACTCCTACTTTCATTGGCTCAGAACTGAAAATTCTACAGAGACAAGTTACTCTGTTGTGTCCTGCTTCCTCTACCCACTTGTCTATATTGATAGTCTCTGCTTAGCTCTATGCCCATGTTCACGCATCTCTTCCTTCTGTTTCTACGTGCTCAGCTCTCTCAAGGAATCCTCCAACTTCCCACCTTCACCTTCTGGTGCAACCCAACAGAGAAAAAAAATATATAAGGTATATCTCTCTTTTCTAATTGCTGGCCTGAAGTAGTAAGGCAGGAAAACTGATCCTCACTTGGATCTCAGCCACATCAGCAATCCACGCTTGCGCCTTAGTCAGAACCTCTTTGAGAGCCTGGATGTTAGGCAGGTGAACAGGGATGTTTTCTGTCTCATGAATTATGGCTTCCAGTGTGGCTGGTGGATGCTTTTGCCTAGAATTTTTTCGAAAAAGAGAAACCTATCATTACATATTACAGGTATACATGCTCCCCTTTTTAGTCCTAGGTTTCCTTGCTAAAAGCATAAGCAATGAAAAGTGTGACAGAGTAAATGAGCCACACAGAAGAACTTTCTAGCATTGCAAGGGGCATACAGGTCTCTTGTAAGTTACATTCTGCATCCATTCACCTGAAAGCTAAGTCTTCCCAGGAATATCTCCCCAACTGTTGCCTCTATGACACTGAAACATCAGCATGACATATCACATAGTTGGGACTCAATGGCATGTCATGCCAATCCTTTGGAGTTTAGAGATGCCCAACTGAAAGTCTGGTACTCAAGGGCATCCATAGAAATCATACTTAGGGTCGCCCCCAAACTCTGAGGATTATAGTCAAGATACAGACAGGGAGATGCTAGGATGCTAGGCCCCACCTGGCCTCCAGGCAGAAATGAGCTTTTTCTTCCCAGCGCTCTGCAATGGTCAGCAATTCTTGAAGCTCAGCCCGGGTCTTGTCCACAGCAGGGCTGGAGGCTACCTTGGCACCCATAACCAAAAGCCCCTGCATGATGACCAGAGAGCCCCTGTGGGCTGAAGGGGCCAGGGCCTGCTTCACTTCATCTAGCCATTGTGCCTGCTCCATCTGCTGCTGTAGCTGATGGGCTTCAGGCACCTCTACACCCAGCTGCTTGCCCTTCTCCAACAGGGACTGCAATAGACCTGGACTAGAGGGCAGTGAGGCAAGAGCCTCACGAGCCTCAACTTGGTAGGCCTCCACCTGTTCCAGGACATCCTGCAAGGATAGAGAATAAAATGCAGATTCTTTAGCCACATACATCCTCAACCACCAAGATTTGCTCCACTTCCCATCTTCTCTCACAGGCATTGTCTGTTGCTTTACACTTATTCTCAACAATATCCTAAAACATCATCTACTTGATAATAACAAAGGTCTTCTGTTGACCTAGAATGCCATTTTTTTATCCTTTAATTACCTAAAATATCTTTTTCCAGACCTACTTTAATACAACCTTATCCCTCTAATAAGCTTTCTAGGACTCTAATGTCTGGAGGGAAAAAAATACAAACAAACAAACAAACAAACAAACAAATAAACCTCTCCATTCCATTCCCAAGAGCCAGATCTTATATAGGCCCCTTTTTAAAGTGTTTAATTATTTCAGTCTTTAAAGATATTTCCTTATACCCTGTTAAGACAGAGCCACTCTGGGAACCCTCACCTCCACCACTTCTAGAAAAGAACCTTTTATTGTAAGAAGATTGTTTAGAATAATTAGGTTCTCAAGCTTTCCTGATGTTTCAGAATTCCTGAGTATTTGTTGTTAACAAAAATTTCATCTTGCCGGGCCACTGCTTACCTTGACATCCCCAATCTGATGCATGGCGCAGGGCAGTCTGCCCATCTGCTCAAAAAGCACCCGGAGCTCAGTCAAGGTCAGATGTGGACTGTTCATCCTGCAGGAACCAGGAAGAAAGAACTTGGTCAGTGAACCTTCTAATGCCGCATTTCAAACAATTTGTGAGTTTTAACGTCCTTCTTTCCATTTTGTATTTCCGTAATACATGGAAAGATTTTTTGCTAAGTGCAGAGATACCGACCAATAAGCTAAGATTTGACAAAAACACCTCCAGGTAGTTGACAGAAGCAGTTAGTAGAAACTACAGATGTCAAAGCGAGACAGTCCAGCTTCTTGAGGAAAGGTAACCATATTAATCTGCTACCACTATGGCTACTACTAACATGCTGCCATGGTACCAGATGACTAGAAATACTCTAAAGAAGAACAAGAATAAATATAAATAGGCTGCAAGAGAAATGAGAAATGGCCCCAAGAAAGGTTAAGCTATATTTTCATCAGTCATCCAGTTAAAACATAAAGAATGAGGAAGAGACATAAAAACAAATAGCCAATAGGATTCAGGAATAGGAGATTTCACAGTGAGACAAAACACAATGCATCTAGTAAGCCAGAAACTGAAGTACAAGAATTTTTAAATACAATGGAATGGGAGGATTAAGAAGCAAGGAGGGTGCTGGGCAGGGCATCTCTAAAAGGAAGGATAGCAGCCCATCGGAGACTTACAAAGCCCCCATCTTCCTGGGACAGAGCATCTGAGAAAGGGGGCAGTTGTGAAGTTCCTCTTCAGCAGATGTAAACGTCCCTGCCCAGCAGCCCTGAAGGAAGCAACAGTTCACCCAGCACAGAGCGTGAACTCTGTGAAGGGACAGTCTGCTTGCTCAAGTGGCTCCCTGACCACTCTACCCTCTTAACCCCGCTCCGTGTGTACCCTAACTGGGAGACACGTCATACAGGAGAGCTCTGGCTAACATCCGACAGATACTCTTTTGGGATGAAGCTACCAGAGGAAGAAACAGGTGGCAATCTTTGCTCATCTGCAGCCCCCTGCAGGTGATTCCCAGGCAAGCAGGGTCTGGAGTGGACCTCCAGCAAACACCAGCAGACCTGCTGCAGAGGGGCCTGACTGTTAGAAGGAAAATTAACAAACAGAAAGAAATAGTCTCAAATCAACAGAAAGGAGGTCCATTCAGAAACCCCATCCAAAAGTCACCAACTTCAAAGACAAAAGGTAGATAAATTCACAAAGATGGGATGGAACCAGCACAAAAGGGCTGAGATCGCCAAAATCAAGAATGCCTCTTCTCCTTCAAGGCATGACAACCCACCACCATGAAGGGAACAAAACTGGATGGAGGAGTTTGATGAATTGACAGAGGCAGGCTTCAGAAGGTGGGTAATAACATACTTCTCTGAGCTAAAGGAGCATGTTCTAACCCAATGCAAGGAAACTGAGAACTTTGAAAAAAGGTTACATGACATACTAACTAGAATAGCCAGTGTACAGGACAGAAACGACTTGATGGAGCTGAAAGCACAGCACAAGAACTTCGTGAAGCATACATAAGTTTCAATAGCCAAACTGACCAGGCAAAAGAAAAACTATCAGAGACTGAAGATCAACTCAATGAAATAAAGTGAGAAGGCAAGACTAGAGAAAAACGAACGAAAATATACAAACAAAGCCTCCAAGAACTAAGGGATTATGTAAAAAGACCAAATCTACATTTGATCGGTGTACCTGAAAGTGACAAGGAGAATGAAACGAAGTTGGAAAACGCTCTTCAGTGTGCTATCCTGGTGAACCTCCCCAACCTAGCAAGGCAGGTCAGTGTTCAAATACAGGACATACAGAGAACACCACAAAGGTATTCCTTGAGAAGAGCAACCCTTAGGCACGTAATTGTCAGATTCACCAGGGCTGAAATGAGAAAAAAAAAAAAAAAAAAAAAATGCTAAGGGCAGCCAGAGAGAAAGGTCGGGTTACCCACAAAGGGAAGCCCATCAGACTCAGATTGGATCTTTTGGCAGAAACCTTACCAGCCAGAAGAGAGTGGGGGCCGATATTCAACATCCTTAAAGAAAAGAACTTTCAACCTAGAATTTTATATCCAGCCAAAAGCTTCATAAGCAAAGGAGAAAGAAAATCCTTTACAGACAAGCAACTGCTGAGAGATTCTGTCACCACCAGGCCTGCCTTACAAGAGCTCCTGAAGAGAGAGCACTAAACATGGAAAGGAACAACCAGTATCAGCCACTACAAAAACATACCAACTGTAAAAACTATGAGCATTATGAAGAAACTGCATCAACTAACAAGCAAAAAACAACCAGCTAGCATCAAAACGGCTGGATCAAATTCGCACATAACAATATTAACCTTAAACATAAATGGGCTAATTGCCCCAATTAAAAGATGCAGACTGGCAAATTGGGTAGCGGGTCAGACCCATCGCTGTGCTGTATTCAGGAGACCCATCTCGCATGCAAAGACACACGCAGGCTCAAAATAAAGAGATGGAGGTAGATTTATCAAGGAAATGGAGAGGAGAAAAAAAAAGGGCAGGGGATTACAATCCTAGTCTCTGATGAAACCCACTTTAAGCCAACAAAGATCAAGAGAGACAAAGAAGGGCATTATGTAATGATAAAGGGATTAATGCAACAGGAAGAGCTAACTATCCTAACTATATACGCACCCAATATAGGAGCACCCAGATACATAAAGCAAGTTTTTAATGACCTACAAAGAGACTCAGACTCCCACATAATAATAGTGGTAGACTTTAACACCCCCTTGTGAGTACTAGACAGATCAATGAGACAGAAAATTAATAAGGTTATTCAGCAGTTGAACTCAGATCTGGACCAAGAAGACCTAACAGACATCTACAAAACTCTACACCTGAAAACCACAGAATATACATTCTTCACAGCTCCACATCACTCTTATTCTAAAAGTGACCACATAATTAGAAGTAAAACACTCCTCAGCAAATGTAAAAGAATGGAAATCACAACCAACAGTCTCTCAGACCACAGTGCAATCAAATTAGAACTCAGGATTAAGAAACTCATTTGAAACTGCACCACTACACGGCAACTGAAAAACCTGCTCCGGAATGACTACTGGATAAATAATGAAATCAAGGCCCAAATAAAGATGTTCTTCAAGACCAATGAGAACAAAGGCACAATGTACAAGAATCTCTGGGACACATTTAAAGCTGTGTCTAGAGGAAAATTTATAGTACTAAATGCCCACCAAAGAAGCAAGGGAAGATACAAAATCGACACCCCAATGTCACAATTAAAAGAACTAGAGGAGAAAGATCAAACAAACTCAAAAGCTACCAGAAGGCAAGAAATAACTAAGACTAAAGCAGAACTGAAAGAGACAGAGACATAAAAAATCCTTTAAGAAATCAATAAATTCAGAAGCTGATTTTTTGAACAGATCAACAAAATAGAACCCTAGCAAGACTAACAAAAAAGAAAAGAGAGAAGAATCAAATAGATGCAATAAAAAAATGACAAAGGAGCTTACTTCCACCAATCCCACAGAAACACAAACTACCATCAGAGATTACTACAAACATCTCTATGCAAACAAAACAGAAAATCTAGAAGAAACAGACAAATTCCTGAACAGCTACACCTTCCCCAAGGCTAAACCAGGAAACAGTTGAATTCCTGAATAGACCAATAAGGTGGTCTGAAGTTGAGGCAGCAATTAATAGTCTACCAACCAAAAAAAGTCCAGCACCAGGCAGGTTCACAGTCGAATTCCACCACATGCACAAAGAGAAGCTGGTACCATTCCTTCCAAAACTACTTCGAACAACTCAGAAAGAGGGAATCCTCTCTAACTCGTTTTATGAGACCAACATCATCCTGAAAACAAAACCTGGCAGAGACACAACTAATAAACAAAATTTCACACCAGGGCCCATGATGAACATTGATGCAAAAGTCCTGAATAAAATACTGGCAAACCAAATGAACCAGCACATCAAAAAGCTTATCTATCACGATCAAGTTGGCTTCACCCCAGGGATGCAAGGCTGGTTCATCAACCACAAATCTAAAAATGTAATCCATCACATACAGAACCAGAGTCAAAAACCACATGATTATCTCAACAGATACGGAGAAGGCCTTCAATAAAATTCAACAGCCTTTTATCCCAAAAACTCTCAATAAACTTGGTGTTGATGGAATGTATCTCAAAATAACAAAAGCTACCTATGAAAAACCCACAGCCACTATCATATCAAATAAGAAAAAAACTGGAAGCATTCCCTCTGAAAACTGGTAAAGGACAAGGATGCCCTCTCTCATCCCTCTTATTCAACAAAGAAGTGGAAGTTCTGGCTATAGGTATCAGGCAAGAGACGGAAATAAAGCCTATGTGAATATGAAGAGAGGGACATCAAATGGTCCCTGTTTGCAGATGACATGATTGCAGATTTAGAAAACCCCATTTTCTAAGCCCCAAACCTCCTTGAGCTGACAAGCATACCTTCAGCAAGGTCTCAGGATACAAAATCAATGTGCAAAAACTACAAGCATTCCTATTCACCAATAACAGACAAACAGAGAGCAAAATCATGAGTGAACTCCCATTCACAATTGCTACAAAGAGGAAAAAATACCTAGAAATACAACTAACAAGGGATGTGTAGGACCTCTTTAAGGAAAAGTACAAACCAATGTTCAAGGAAATGAGAGATGACACAAACAGATGGAGAAATGTTCCGTGCTCATGGTTAGGAGAAATTGGTATCATGAAAATGGCCATACTGCCCAAAGTAATTTATAGATTCAGTGCTATTCTCATCAAGCTATCAATGACTTTCTTTACAGAAATGGAAAAAAGCTCCTTAAAATTCATATTGAACAGAAAAAGAGCCTGCACAGACAAGACAATCCTGAGCAAGGGGAGGGGGGAAAAGCTGGAGGCACCCTGCTACCTGACTTCAAACTATGTCACATGTCTACAGCAATCAAAACAGTGTGGCTCTGGTACCAAAACAGTGATACAGACCAGTGGAACAGAACAGAGGCCTCAGAAAGAATGCTACACAACTACAACCATCTGATCTGTGACAAATCTGACAAAAACAAGCAATGGGGAATGGATTTCCTATCTAATAAATGGTGTTGGGAAAACTCACCAACCATATGCAGAAAGCTGAAACTGGACCCCTTCTTTACACCAGACACAAAAATGGACTCTAGCTGGATTGAAGATTTAAACATGAGACTTAACACCATAAAAACTCTAGAAGAAAACTAAGTAATACCATCCAGGACATAGGCATAGACAAGGACTCATGACCAGAACACTGAAAGCAATGGCAACAAAAGCCAAAATAGACAAATGGAATCTAATTAAACTTCAGAGCTTCTGCACAGCCCAAGAAACTGTCAACTGAGTCAACCAGTAATCAACAGAATGGAAAAATTTTTTTGCAATCTACTCATCTGACGAAGGGCTAATATCCAAAATCTTAAACAAATTTATAAGAGTACATAAACAGATTTACAAGAAAAAAAACAAAACCACCATCAAAAAATGGGCAAAGGGTATGAACAGACACTTTACAAAAGAAGACATTTATGCCACCAACAAACATATGAAAAAATGCTCATCATCAGCGGTCATTAGAGAAATGCAAGTCAAAACCACATTGAGATACCGTCTCATGTCAGTTAGAATGGCTATCACTATATAAATCTGGAGACAACAGATGCTGGAGAGCATGTGGAGAAATAGGAATGCTTTTACACTGTTGGTGGGAGTGTAAATTAATTCAACCACTGTGGAAGACAGTGTGGTGATTCCTCAAGGACCCAGAAGTAGAAATACCATTTGACCCAGAAATCCCATTACTGAGGATATATCCAAGCATTATGAATCATTCTGCCATAAAGACACATGCACATGTATGTTTATTGCAGCACTGTTAACAATAGCAAAGACTTGAAACCAGCCCTATTGCCTATCAATGATAGACCAGATAAAGAAAATGTGGCATATATACTCTGTGGAATACAGTGCAGCCAGAAAAAAAGGATGAGTTCATGCCCTTTGCAGGGACATGGATGAATCTGGAAACCATCATTCTCAGCAAAACAGGCAAGAGAACATTTAACGAAACACCACATGTTCTCACTCATAAGTGGGTGTTGAACAATGAGAACACATGGACACCAGGAGCGGAACATCACACACCAGGGCCTGGGTGGTTGGCAGCTGGGGAGGAATAGCAGGTGGTTGGGGTTTGGGGATCATTAGGATATACAAATACCTCATGTAGATGACGGGGCAATGGATGCAGCAAACGACCAGCACGGCAAATATATACCTATATAACAAACCTCCATGATCTGCACGTGCACCACGGAACTTAATAAATTTTAAAAGAACACAGTAGCAAGGAGGGCTACGTGATGATAAGAATGGTCAAAATAATGAATCTACTCTAGGCCAGAATGAAGTAAGAGTTCATTATGCCAGAAGTGAAACAGTACCGAGTGATGGCACATTTCAAGATTTACTCTTTGGTTCTAACTGCATAAAAGAGAAAGAACAACTGAAGAGGCCTGAAAGTTAAATATGTGAGGAAAACTGAAGACAGATTGAAATGAAAACCCAAGGTCATGATACGTTGAGTATCGTCAGTTCAAGCTGGAAAAGCCTTATTTATTATAGGTTGAACTAGAGTCAGGAAAAGAGTTATCCATAAAAGTGAAATTCATTATAAAATTTTACGTTTCCGTGTTATAAAGAAAGACAGCAATGAGAAAAGATGTTAAGAACAAGTAGGACTATTTAAGAGTATTTGAAATAATGTGTTTCTAAAATGTGGCAGACCTGAGAATGAAGACAAAACACAAGAAACTAAGCTGAGGAAATATGGGCCATTGAAAATCTAGGTGGAACAGAAAAGGCAAAAAGGCTATTTACAATCTCAATTATAACTCAGGCTAATAATTACGTGATGGACTGTTTTAAAAATCTTCCTCATCAGTTTATTCATTTTAAACCAGACCATGTCACATCCTGCCAGGCCTAGTCTCCAAACAGGTCCAGAATAATAAATTGTATAAGATGTATTTTGCGGTGTTCTTCTCCACTTCAAAATCTTTCTATGTTTCCTTAAAGTTCATTGAAAAAATTACTTATTTTCTCAGGTAGAAACTGGTTCAAAAGTACACCCTTGCTTTACAGTCTTGATACCTTTACTCTCACAATGACAAAAAATTCCCTACTTCATCTAAAATCCCTTACTACTAACGAAGCTTTTTCTTTTTTTTTAATAGAGTTCTTAAAAAGACATGACACTATTATTTCTGCTTTTACCTAAAATTTTCAGTTTACGTACCCTCACGTACCACATGACATTTCAGTGAATGACAAACCTCATATTTGATAGTGGGCCTGTAAAATTATAATAGTAGTGAAACATTCCTATCACCTGCTGACAGCGCAGCAGTTGTAAAATTGCAACACATTCCTCATGTGTCTGTGGTGATGCTGGTGTAAACAACCCACCTTGCCACCTGTCATGTAAGAGTCTATCTAGCACATCCATCACGTTAAGTATGTAATACTTGCTAATGATAACAAACAGCTATGAACCGGTTAATGTCTTGACACCACACTACTTTTTTTAAAACCACTATTTTAGAATATACTCCTACTATAAACAAAAGTTAACTGTCAGGCAGCCTCAAAAGGAATTTCAGGAAGTATTCCAGGAGGCACTGTTATCATACCAGATACATTTATACATGTTTTAGTGCCCTAAAGACCTTCCACTAGAATAAGATGTGGATGGGGGAAGATGGTGATATTCAGGATCCTGACTCTGTGTAGGCCTAGGCCAATTTGTGTCTTTATGTCTTATATTTTAACACAAATGTTTGAAATGGAAAGAAAACAAACAAACAAACAAAAAAATTAAATTTTTTTAAAAAAAGAAAGCTTACAGAATGACAATAAAGAAAATACTTTTGTTCAACTGCACAATGCATTTGTGTTTCAAGCTGTTACTAGAAAAGAGTAAAACATTCAAATAGGAATTAAATGTTTATGAAATAGACAACAAACACAGACTCATAGACCAATGAAACAGAATATAGAGCCCAGAAATGAGGCTGCACACCTACAACCATCTGATCTTTGACAAAGCTGACAAAAAGCAGCAATGGGGAAACAACTCCCTGTTCAATAAATGTTGATGAGCTAACTGGCTGATCCACATGCAGAATATTGAAACAGGACCCCTTCCTTATACCTTGCACAAAAATCAGTTCAAGATGGATTAAAGACTTAAATGTAAACCTGAAACCATAAATGCCCTGGAAGACAACTTGGGTAATGCCATTCTGGACACAGGCATAGACAAAATGCCTTCTTCATCTTTCATGATGAAGACATCAAAACAAACTGCAACAAAAACAAAAATTGACAGGAGTACTAATTAAAGAGTTTCTGCACAAAGAAACTGTTGACACACGGAGTAAACAGAAAACCTACAGAATGGGAGAGTTTTTACAAACTATGCATCTGACCACGATCCAATAATATCCAGCATCTATAAAAGAACCTAAACAAATTTACAGAAAGAAAACCATCCCATTATGAAGTGGGCAAAGGACATAAACAGACACTTTTCAGAGACATACATACAACCCACAAACATGAAAAAAAGCTCAGCCCCTGTGATCATTAGAGAAATGCAAAACAAAATCACAGTGAGATACCACCCAACCATACCAGTCAGAATGGCAATTAAGGGAAAGTCAGGAAATAGCAGCTTCTGGCAAGGTTGCAGAGAAAAAGGAACTCATAAACGCTGTTGGTGGGAATGTAAATTAGTTAAGACTGTGGCAATTCTTCAAAGATCTATGGGCAGAAATACCATTTGTTTGACCCAGGTATCCCATTTCTGGATATATACCCAAAGTTAAATAAATTTTCCTACCATGAAGACACATGCCCATGCTATACTCACTGCAGCACCACTCACAATAGCAAAGACACAAAATCAACCTAAATGCCCATTAGTGATAGCTTGGGTAAAGAAAAAGTGGTACATACACACCATGGAATACAAGGCAGCCACTACAAGAACGAGATCATGCCCTTTGCAGAAACATGGATGGAGCCAGAGGCCATTATCCTTAGCAAAACTAACACAGGAAGAGAAAATCAAATAGCACAATGTTCTCACTGATAAGCGGGACCTAAATGATGAGAACACATGGATGCATGCATACAACACATACTGGGGACTATCAGGGGGTGAAGGATGGAAGGAGAGAGAGGATCAGGAGAAATAACTAGGGGATAATATGCTTAATACCTGGGTAATGAAATAAATTGTGTAACAATTCCCCACGACACAAGTGCACCTACATAACAAATCTGCAGACATACTCTTAAAAAGGAAATTACAGTAACTGAGGCTAATTTACCATTTAAGAAAGATACATTTATATAAACTTAACGTAGCCAAAGTGTAACACATTTTCTAGGTCTATAAGAGTGTACAACCATGTCCACAGTCTTCACATTCTCTAACCAGGCAGTTCCTCACCCAGAGAAACTTCCTGTCCTGCAAGTTTTGTGCCTGGTAAGTGTACCGTATTTAATGTCTTTTACAATACTTTTATTGTTCTAACTCTACATTTGGATATTTTGACACAAGTGTTCGAAATGGAAAACAAACCAAAAAAAAAAAAAAAAAAAAAGAAACATTTAAATTTTTTAAAAAAGAGAAAGCTTACAGAATGACAATATGGAGAAAGAAAATACTTTTGTTCATCTGCACAATGCATTTGTGTTACAACTGCCAACAATATTCAGTACAGTATCACGCTGTGCAGGTTTGCAGCCTAGGAGCAATAGGCTCTACCACACAACCTTGGTGTGTAGGAGGTCACAGCGTCCAGGTTTATGTAGGTAGACGGCATGTATGCAATAATGACGAAATTGTCTTGTCATGCTTTTCTCGAAACACATCTCCATTGCCTGACCGTACATAACCATACAGTTGATTTTTCAATCTGAAAAGTTTATGTATCTATTGTCATATACATTTGGAAACTAAGAGTTAAATAAATTTCGAGGATTATTTCAACATGTAAAGTTTTACCTCAATACAGAGCCAAAAGTAAATTTTGTGGAAATTCTGATGTCTGCCTAATTTTATGAGATTTCCTAAGAAGCAGAATAAGACTGCAGTTTTGCCAGTATGTAACTGTTTACTTCAGTAATTTCTAGTTCATATTATGCTGTTTTTTTGTTTCTTTGTTTTGTTTTGTTTCTTGTCCATGTATTATCTACCCTTTCTCAGTAAAACTTGCCAAATGCTGAGTCTGTGCTTCTTCTTTTGTTGTTCCGAGATGGAGTTTCACTCTTGTTGCCCAGGCTGGAGTGCAATGGCACGATCTCGGCTACTGTACCCTCCGCCTCCAGGGTTCAAGCGATTTTCGTGCCTCAGCCTCAAACGGGATTGTTTGTTTATAGTCTGTCCACTTTTGTTACTTATTTTCACACACTGCCAGCCTTGTTTGCCTTCTCCCCTCTCACATACCTGGCCACCTGACCACTGACCAGTCCCAGGACTTGAGAAACACAAGCCTCCACCTCACTCAGGCAGTTCTTCAGTCGCTGAAGCAGCTCACTGTTAGGAAACCTCCTCTCACGAGCCTCTGATTCCAGTGCCCGTAGTTCTTCAAAGCCTAGAGGGAGTACAAGTTGCAACAGGTAGGCAGTGTTAGTAGAAAAAGAAAGCTGTAAATACCCAAAAGAAACAGGGCTTTTTCAGGGGGTCCTTCCATTTCCCATCACTCACTGCGCTTACGGCCATCCTCCACCTCCAAGGCCACTCTCACTTTGTTGGCCCAGGTGTCAAAAGACTCAGCCCGAATCTTCAGTTTATGCAGCATGGTGGGGAGCTCATCCAAGGTGTACCGATACCTAGAGGAAGAAAGCGGAGAAGGGTACACGTCTGGCCCAGCTCTGTAACCTCCTCCCCATCCCTTTAGTGTTCCCATGCTCACCGTAGGTACTGTCGGCTACTAGAACACTTGCACAGGTCATTGATGTGGGAAAGGCATACAAGGCCATCTGCGCAGTCGTAGCAGGCCAGGGCGGACAAGAAGCATGTGGTCTTGCACTTGATGCACTGGCGTTCATCATCTGGGAGCAGCTCAAAAGCCTCTCGCTCAGCCTCCGTGATGCCCTGGGGGTGTTCAACCCACATACACTGTAAAGACTAGGAGCAGGTTGTGGACACCCCACCTCAGCCAACACTGAGCCCCGCTCTGGACTCAACCTTGTAAGAATAGCTGTAGAGAAATTGGAAGAAAAAATATAAACACATACAGCCTCTGTCTTTCCATTTCAAAATGCATGATTTAAAGATCAGACACACAATGGTTATTCAATGTTGGTCTGTGTCCCTGTAACATAGTATATGTGACTAAATCTCTAAGCCCTGCTCTTGACCACCCACCTTCTCCAAAAGGGCCTTTCGTAGACGTCGCTCCTCCTGAACCATGATGAACATCTCCTTGTGTACAGCCACTGCTAGATTGAGATCCAACTTCTCCGGGAAAGCAGCCATCTTGCAGATAAGCTCCTCATGGGAGAAGACACAATAGCGCCGAAGCCGGCGGTAGTGTTCAATGCACTGGCGTCCAGTAGGTAGCTGCAAGTGTGTTCAAGACTGTGTGTGGCTCTCTGGAGATCATGCTTAGTGTCTCCACAATAATCCTTACCCATATTCTTTACACTTTCTACCTGCAGGACCACCACATTCCAACTCACCCAGTCAGCAGTGCAAAAGTTGACAGCTTCAGCAAAATTATAGCCTTGGTTAAAGCCACTGTGGTAAGCACGAGGAAAAGTGATGACAAATTCCCCTGCACACTGGTTTGTGCGGACAACCTGAAAAGGACAAAGAAAAACAGAAAGAGGTGTGGGTGAAAACTAATGGGTCAGATGTGAACTCAAAAGGTCTCTAGACGCTAGAACAGATGTAGGAAGAGACAAAACGCTCTATCTCCAAGTATGTACCTTAACAAAAATGAGATTGTGAAGTTTACAAGTGGTCTTCAGAGAAAATGTGTAATTAAAGAAACAAATACAGAGCAGGAGGCTCATGCCTGTAATACCAGTACTTTGTGGGGTTGAGACGGGTGGATCATTTGAGGTCAGGAATTCAAGAACAGCCTGGCCAACACGGTGAAACCATATCTCTACTAAAAATTTCCAAAAATCAGTCGGGCATGGTGGTGTGGGACCTGCAATCTCAGCTACTTTGGAGGCTGTGGCAAGAGGACTGCTGGAGCTTGGGAGGCGGAGGTTGCAGTGAGCTGAAAAAGCACCACTGCACTTTAGTCTGAGCAACAGAGTGAGACCTTGTCTCAAAAACAAAAACAAAAACCAACTAAACAAAAACCTTCACAGATACCAAGGAACACTTAATGAATTTTCATAAGTTTCTTAATTTTTGCACTCTAAAGAGTGCTATAATGTATTAAGTTCCCTGCATACACACTTGCACCTACTTCTATCTCAGCAGCAATCTTGGGAAAGCAACCTGAGATGCTGGTGCAGCTGGCTGGTGCCAGGAATCACAATGAGAACCTTTTTCCCAAAGAATTAAGGTGACATGTTTTGACCTGTCTGGTGATTTCCTGGAGGATTGCCTTGAGGGCCTGACTTTCCTTCTCCATCCTGACAGTTCCCTCAGAAGAGAGGAGACTTCCCAAGCTGTGCTTTTGGAAAGTATGAAAAAGAAAAGGTATTAGCCACAGCAACATCTGCTTTTAAAATGAGGTAGTGGTGGGGAGAAGAGAGAAGGAGAGGGGGGAGGGGGGAAAAACAAAGAGAAAAAGAGAGAGAGAGAGAGAGAGAGAGAGAGAGAGAGAGAGAGAGAGAGAGAGAGAGAGAGACAGAGACTAGGCAAAAACCAGATATTTTTAAGTGCCTGGGAGGAAGATCACAGAGAAAGAGAAAGTTGGGGCAAAAGGGACTCTTAAAAAGCTTCCATGTAGTTTTTAAGAACTGAGAAAGCCACACTACTGTCCAGGGCAAGACACACGCTCAGAAAAGATCTAAGACTCTCTAAGCTCACCTCTGTCTGACTTTTACACTCTTTCTAAGTGGGAGGTGGAGTCTAAAACAGTTAACTTTCAAATCAGCCCTGTAAAAGTGTTACCAATCAAATACAATCAGCAAGTACAGTGTGGCTGATATTATTAATTATTATCGTTATTATTTTGGCTTAAGAAAGAGCTTGTTAGATTGCTAGATGATCACCAGGCTAATGGCAAGCAGAAAAAGAATATCCAAAGATTACTCATGAATATAAAGAGTTGCTAACCATCCTGTCATTAGGAAAATAAAAATCAAAACCACAAGATTACTCATGAATATAAAGAGTTGCTAACTATCCTAAGTCATTAGGAAAATGAAAATCAAAACCACAAGATGCTATTTCCGGTCACTGTGATGGAGGCAGAAAATAACAGTATTGGCAGGAATCCAGACATGTTAGAACCCTTGTGGGTGGCCAGCAAAAAGAATGCAAAACAGCTGTGAGAAAACGCTAGGGAAAACAGTGTGGAAGTTTCCCAGAAAGCTAAAAGACAGAATTACCGTATGACTGTCCAATACCACTTCTGGGTATATACCCCAAAAAACTGAAAGAAAGAACTCAAACAAATATTTGCACACATTATGTTCACAGCAGAAATATTCACAATAGCCAACTGATGGAAACAACACAAACGTGCCTCAACAAATGCATGGATAAGTAAAATGTGGTTTATCCCTGCAATGTAATATTATTCAGCCATAGAAAAAGAATGACACATGCCATAGCACAGATGAACTTTGAGGAAATTACACTACTAAGTAATGGAAATCAGATACAAAAGGCCACATATTATATAATTCAATTTATAGGAACTATGCAGACTAGACACATTCATAGAGACAGAAAGCAAATCTGTGGTCCAAGGCTAGAAGGAGAGGTGAATGAGAAGTTACTTCATTGCTCTGAGATCTTTTCTGGAGTAATAAAAATGTTTTAGAATTAAAGAGACATGGTGGCTGCACAACACTGTGAATGTACTAAATGCCACCAAACTGTTCAGTTTAGAATGGTTCATCTGTGTTATATGAATTTAAAACTATCTCCAAAAAACACTAGTTCAGAAAATTTACTCATCAAACAACTACTACTATAAATAAAAGCAACAAAAACAAATTTCTGAGAGCAGACAAGGAGGATAACATGATTTTCAGGATGCAGCACCGAAAATGTTCAGTCTGGAAAATCAGGAAGCATGCAAAGAACCCAGAAAGTATAGCCCTTCGGTTAAAAGAAAAAAAGCTCTGAGACAGCCCAGGCACTGGCCTTAAAAAAGGCTGCCAACTCTCTTAAACAGGCTTAAATAGCTAAATAAGCAATGCACAAAGAATTAAAGGACATCAGGAGAATAATGTCCCTCCAACAAGAGTTCTAAGACTTTGGCACAAAAATTATAAAAATGAAACAAATCAAAATTCTGAAGTTCTCAGTGCCATAGCAAAAGTGAGAAACTTACAAGATGGTTTCAAAAGGAACTTTGGGCAGGGAGAAGAAAGAACTGGCAAACTCTAAGACAGGTCAGTTGAAATAATCAAGTCAGCAGGGGGCAAAAAGAGAATATTAAACAGATCCTAGGAGACCTGTGCAGCACCATCAAGTCCACCAATATACGCAGAATGAGAGTTTCATAAGAAGAGGAGAAAAGAGGATGAGAAAGAACAGTTGAAGCAAAAATCATTAAACAGTTTCCAAATTTGTGGAATGCCCTCCAAGTCTACCTACAACCATGAAGTTCAGTACACTCCAACTAGTTAACTCTAGGAGACACCGTATATCTGAACCATCAAAAGATAAGACACCAAGAAGTTCATAGCAGCATGACAGACATGATCCTTCACACGTCATGGATTATTAACAGAATTATCAACAGATTTCTCCTTAGAAATAATAAAGGCCAGAAGCCAGTAGGATGACATGTTTAAAGTCCTGCAATGGAAAAAGAATAAATAAATTAGTAGGGAAGTGAACATTCTGGAAGTATGTCTCCCAAATTTCTCCCTAAAGGGAATATAGAAGGACTCCTTCAGGCTGACGTGAGTAATTCAGAGCCATGTAAAGAAAGTTAGTCCACTGAGAAGGGTACCTATACAAAAAAAATATAGGAGGTAGGTCCAAGATAGCCTAATAGCCACAACTCCAATGTGCACATCCCTGAGAGATCGATGAAAAAGTCAGGTGATGCAGAAGCATTTCCAACTGAGGTACCAGGTTCCTCTCACTGGGACTGGTCAGACAGTGGGCGTAGCCCAAAGAGAGTGAGTTGAAGCAGAGTGAGGCATCACCTCATCCAGGAAGTGCAAGGGGTCAGAGAACTTCCTCTCTTAGCCAAGGGAAGCCATTAGGGACAGTGCCCTGCACCCGAGCCCAGACACTGTGCTTTTCCCATGGTCTTTGTAACACACAGACCAGGAGATTCCTTCCAGTACCTACACCGCCAGGGCTCTGGGTTTCCAGCTCTAAACTGGGCAGCCATTTGGGCAGACACTGGGCTGGCTGCAGCAGTTTTGTTTTTGTTTTTTTATACCTCAGTGGCACCTGGAATGCCAGCAAGACAGAACCACTCACTCCCCTGGAAAGCGGGCTGAGGCCAGAAAGCCAAGTGGTCTGGCTCAGTGGATCTGACCTCCGTGGACACCAGCAAGCTAAGACCCACTGGCTTGAAATTCTCACGGCCACCCTGGCAGCCTAAACTGGACCTGGGATACTCAAGCTAGGTGTGGGAGGAGCATCTGCCATTGCTGAGGCTCAGGTAGGTAGGTGGCTTTAATATTACAGTTTGGATTGAGTGGAGTGACAGCTCAGCAAGTGTGCAGCAGACTGACTGTCTCACCTTGAGTCCCTCCTCTCTGGGCAGGGCATCTCTGAGAAAAGGCAGTGGCCCCAGTCAGGGACTTATAAATAAAGAAAGCCCCCACCTTCCTGGTACAGAGACTGAGAAAAGTGGCTGTTGTGAACACAGCTTCAGCAGACTTAAATGCCCTGCCTGGCAGCTCTGAAAAGAGCAGAGGATCTCCCAGCACAGCATCTGAACACTGATAAGGCACAGACTACCTCCTCAAGTGGCTCCCTGATCCCCATATATCCTGACCCAGAGGCACCTCCCACTAGGGCCTGACAGAGACACCTCACACATGAGAGCTCTGGCTGGCATCTGGTAGGTAGCCCTCTGGGATGAAGCTACCATCCCAGAGGAAGGATCAGGCAACAATCTCTGCTGTTTTGGAGCCTCTGCTGGTGATACCCCCTAGGCAAGCAAGGCCTGGAGTGGACCTCCAGCAAACTCCAGCACACCTAAAGCAGATGGGCCTGACGGCCTGACTGTTAGACGGAAAACTAACAAACAGAAAGTAATAGTATCAACATCAACAAAAAGGATGGCCACTCAGAGACCCCATCCAAAGGTCACTGACTTCAAAGACCAAAGATAGATAAACCCACAAAGACAGGAATAAACCAGTGCAAAAATGCAGAAAATTCCAAAAAAGCAGAATGCCTCTTATCCTCCAAGGAATCACAATTCCTTGCCAGCAAGGGAACAAAACTGGGTGAAGAATGAGTTTGGCAAATTGGCAGAAGAGGGCTTTAGAAGGTGGGTAATAAAAAACTGCTATGAGCTAAAGGAACATGTTCTAATGCAATGCAAGGAAACTAAGAGCATTGAAAAAAGGTTAGACAAACTGCTAACTAGAATAACTAGTTTAGAGAAGAACATAAAACAACCTGAGGGAGCTGAAAAACACAGCACGAGAACTTCATGAAACATACAGAAGTTTCAATAGCTGAGTCAATCAAGCATAAGATAGGTTATCAGAGATTGAAGATCTACTCCATGAAAGCAAGAAGGAAACATTAGAGAAAAGGAGTTAAAAGAAACAAACAAAGCCTCCAAGAAATACGGGATTATGTGGAAAGACCAAATCCACATTTGATCGGTGTACCTGAAGTGATGGGGAGAATGAAAACAAGTTGGAAAACGCTATTCGGGATTATTATCCAGGAGAACTTCTCCAACCTGGCAATAAGGTCAACATTCAAATTCAGGAAATATAGAAACCAACACAAAGATATTCCTCAAGAGCAACCGGGTTCCAAGGCACATAATCATCAGATTCACCATGGCTGAAATGAAGAAAAAGCATTAAGGGAAGCAGAGAAGAAGGTCAGGTTACCCACAAAGGGGAGCCCATCAGAGTAACAGCAGATCTCTCAGCAGAGAACCTGCAAGCCAGAAGGGAGTGGGGGCTAATACTGAACATTCTTACAGAAAGGAATTTTCAACCCAGAATTTCATATCCAGCCAAATTTAGCTTCATAAGTAAAGGAGAATTAAAATCCTTAACAGACAAGCAAAACCTCATAAGGCAGGCCTGAGGGTGACAAGAGATTATGTCACCACCAGGCCTGCCTTACAAGAAAAGAGCTCCTGAATGAAGCACTAATCACAGAAAGGAGCAACAGGTACCAGCCCCAGCAAAAACACACTGAATCATAAAGACCATCAACACTTCGAAGAAACTGCATCGACTAACAAACAAAATAAACACCTCACTTCATAATAGCAGGATCAAATGTACACATAAGAATATTAACCTTAAATGTAAACGGACTATGCCACAATTAAAAGACACAGACTGGCAAACTGGATAAATAGTCAAGACCCATCAGTGTGCTGTATTCAGGAGACCCATCTTGCATGCATAGACACAGATAGGTTCAAAATAAAAAGATAGAGAAATATTATCCAAGCAAATGGAAAGCAAAAAATAGCAGAGGGTGCAATCCTAGTCTCTGACAAAACAGACTTTACAGTAGCAAAGATCAAGAGAGACAAAGAAAGACATTACATAATGGTAAAAAGATCAATGCAACAAGAAGAGCTAACTATTCTCAATATATATGCACCCAATACAGGAGTACCCAGGTTCATAAAGCAAATTCTTAGAGACCTACAAAGAGACTTAGACTCCCACATAATAATAATAATAATGGCAGACTTTAACACCCCACTATCAATATCAAGCACATCAATGAGATAGAAAATTAATAAGGATATCCAGGATTTGAACTCAGATCTGGTCCAAGCAGACCTAATAGACATCTACAAAACTCTACACCGTAAATCCACAGAATATACATTCTTCTTAGCAACACATCACTCTTATTCTAACAGTGACCACGTAAATGGAAGTAAGACACTCTTCAGCAAATGCAAAAGAACAGAAATCATAACAAACCATCTCCCAGACCACACTGCAATCAAATCAGAACTCAGGATTAAGACACTCACTCAAAACCTCACAACTACATGGAAACTGAACAACCTGTTACTGAATGACTACTGTATAAATAATGAAATGAAGGCAGAAATAAGGATGCTCTTTGAAACCAATGAGAATGAAGACTCAATGTATCAGAATCTCTGGGACACATTTAAAGCAGTGTGTAGAAGAAAATATGTAGTACTAAATGCCCTCAAGAGAAAGCAGGAAAGATCTGAAATTGACACCCTAATGTCATAATTAAAAGAACGAGAAAAGCAAGAGCAAACAAATTCAAAAGCTAGCAGAGGACAATAAATAGCTAAGATCAGAACAGAACTGAAAGAGATAGAGACACAAAATGACCTAAATAGAAAAAATAAATCAATGAATCCAGAAGCTGGCTTTTTGAAAAGATGAACAAAACAGACAGACCACTAGCCAGACTAATAAAGAAGAAAATGGAGAAGATGAAAACAGATGCAATTAAAAAATGATAAAGAGGATATCATCACTGACCTCACAGAAATACAAACTACCATTAGAGAATACTATAAACATCTCTATCCAAATAAATCAGGAAATCTAGAAGAAATGGATAAATTCCTGGATACTTAAAGCCTACAAAGACTAAACGAGGAAGAAACAGAATCCCTGAATAGACCAGTAACGAGTTCTGAAGTTGAGGCAGCAATTAACAGCCTACCAACCAAAAAAAACACAAGGCCAGAGGAGTTCACAGTCAAATACTACCAGAGGTATTAAGAGGAGCCGGTACCATCCATTCTGAAACTATTCCAAACAATGCAAAAAGAGGGAATCCTCCCTAATCATTTTATAAGGCCAGCATCAGCGTGATACCAAAACCTGGCAAAGACACAGCGACAAAAAAAAAAAAAAAAAAAAAAAAAAAAATTTCAGGCCAGATTTCCTGATGAACATTGATGCAAAAATCCTCAGTAAATTACTGTCAAACTGAATCCAACAGCACATCAATAAGCATATTGATCATGGACAAGTTGGCTTCATCCCTGGGATACAAGGCTGGCTCAACATACACAAACAAATCTATAAACATAATTATTCCATCACATAAACAGAACCAAAGGCAGAAAACACATGATTAACCCAACAGATGCAGAGAGGGCCTTCAACAAAATTCAACAGCCTCTCATGCTAAAAACTCTCAATACACTAGGTACTGATGGAAGGTATCACAAAATAATAAGAGCTATTTATGACAAACCCCACAGCCAGTATCATCCTGAGTGGGCAAAGGCTGGAAGCATTCCCACTGAAAACTGGCACAAGACAAGGGTGCCCTCTCTCACCACTCCTATTCAACATAGTGCTGGAAGTTAGGGCCTGGGTAATCTGGCAAGAGAAAGCAATAAAGTATATTCCATTAGGAAAAGAGGAAGTCAAAATGTCTCTATTCACAAACAACATGGCTGTGTGTTTAAAAGACCCCATCGTCCCGGCCCAAAATTTCCTTGAGCTGATAAGCAACTTCAGCAAAGTCTCAGGACACAAAATCAATATGCAAAAATTACAAGCATTCCCATATGCCAATAACACACATACAGAGAGCCAAATCATGAGAAAACTCCTGTTGACAATTGCTACAAATAGAATAAAATACCTGGGAATACAACTTACAAGGAATGTGGAGGACCTCTTCAAAGAAAACTACAAACCACTGCTCAAAGAAATAAGAAAGGACACAAACAAAAAAACATTCCATGCTCATGATTAGAAAGAATCCACATTGTCAAAACCACCACATGGCCCAAAGTCATTGACAGATTCAACGCTATCCCCATCAAGCTGCGCTATACCCATCAAGCTACCATGGGCTTTCTTCACAGAACTGAGAAAACAACAACAAAAACAAGCATTAAATTTCATATGGAACCAAAAAAGAGCCCTGGAGGTGTCACACTTCCAGACTTCAAACCATCTACAAGGATACAGCAACCAAAACAGCATGATATTGGTACCAAAATATAGATATAGACTGACAGGACAGAACAGAGGCCTCAGGAAGCAACACCACACATCTGCGACCATCTGCTCTTTGATCAACCTGACCAAAACAAGCAACAGGGAAAGGACTCCCTATTCAATAAATGGTGTTGGGAAAACTGGCTACCCATATGCAGAAAGCTGAAACTGGATTCCTTCCTTACACATTATACAAAAATTAACTCCAGATGGAGTAAAGATTTAACTGTACAACCTAAAACCATAAAAACCCTAAAAGAAAACTTAAGCAATACCATTCAGAACACAGGCATGGGCAAGGACTTCGTGACTAAAACACTAAAAGCAACACAAGCCAAAATAGACAAATGGAATCTAATTAAACTAAAGAGCTTCTGTGCAGTGAATGAAACTCATCAGAGTGAACAGGCAACCAACCAACTGAACGGGAAAAAAAATTTTGCAGTCTATCCATCTGAAAAAGAGCTAATATCCAGAACCTACAAAGAACTTAAACCAATTTACAAGAAAAACAAAACAAAACAAAAACAAATAAACGACCTCATCAAAAAGTGGGCAAAGCATATGAAAAGACACTACTGAAAGGGTACATGTATGCAGCCCACAAACATATGAAAAAAAGCTTAGTTTCACTGGTCATTAGAGAAATGCAAATGAAAAGCACATTGTAATACCATCTTATGCCAGTTAGTACTGCAACCATCAAAAAGTCAGGAGACAACAGGTGCTGCAGGGGATATAGAGAAACAGGAACACTTTTACACTTTGAGCAGGAGTGTAAATTAGTTCAACTATTGTGAAAGACAGTGTGGCAATTTCTCAAGGATCTAGAACCATGCCATTTGACCCAGCAATCCCTTTACTAAGTATACATACACCAAAAGGATTATATATCATTCTATTATAAAGACACATGCACATGTATGTTTGTTGTGGCACTTACTATTAACAATAGCAAAGACTTGAAACTAACCCAAATGCCCATCAATGATAGTCTGGATAAAGAAAATGTGGCACATATACACCATGGAATACTATGCAGCCATAAGAAGGGATGAGTCCATGTCCTTTGCAGGGACATGGATGAAGCTGGAAACCATCATTCTCAGCAAACTAACGCAAGAACAGAAAAGCAACTACCACGTGTTCTCACTCATACTTGAGAGCTGAACTATGAGAGCAACAATGACACAGGGAGGAGAACAACATACACTGGGGCCTGTTGTGGGATGGGGGACTATGGGAGGGAAAGCATTAGGAGAAATATCTAATTTAGATGAGGGGGTGAAGGATGTTAACAAACCACCATGGCACGGTATACCTATGTAGCAAACCTGCATAATCTGCACATGTACGCCAGAACTTAAAGTATAATAATAATAATACAAGAAAATGAAAAGGAAAAGGAAATGAAAAGAAAAATGAAAATAATAACACAAGAAAATGAAAAATGAAAACACATACAGCACATGAGAGACAAAAAAATATAGTTAAGTCAGAACCAGAACTAGAATCAGAAAGCAACACAAGTGGTATAACAGATTGCTTCAGTGCTCATTATCATCAATATTTTTTTTCTCATGAGACAAGAGAAACAATAGAAAAGGAAAAAGAAAAGGTAAGAGTTAGAATTTATATAAAGAATAAAATGTCAGTAAAGGGAGAGAGCCTTGAAGACACCAAGTGCAATTTGTTCAGAAGAAAAAACTGAGAAAGATTTTTGTCATGAGAATTATGAAAGCTTATAAAGCAGTCAACACAAAGTTTACAGAATTTCAAATGCGAAAAAGCACAGCATGTAGAGAGTGACCCAGTCCATGTACCATGTACACATTACCGGCTTATTCTTTAGCAAAATGAGCTGATAAAATTCAATCCTAGAAATATCCAAAACTTTGAAACCAGTCCCCCATCCCCATGTGGGTTTTGCAAATTTAAGAATTACATTCAGTAATATTAAGAGAAAACCAATTCTAGACTAGAAAGCAGATAAAAAGGCCAGGATCTCAGTTTAATTTTTTTTTTCCGTTAAATAAATATATAATTTCTCTTTCACACCTTCTCTTAGGTGTCCCAGCAAACTGTACCGGTCTGCAACTTGATGTCAGCAATGAAAGACAAAGAAAGGTGTGATGTTAAGCCTAATCTTCACAGAAAAAGGCATACGGTTTATTTCCTGCAAAACTAAGTTTGTCCTCATTTCTTTTGACCCCAGGGAAGAAAATTAAAATTGTTTTGATCCTTGGTCCTCACTGATCCTTGATCCTTGGTACTCACTGGCACACCATGGGACATCAGAGTGTTGGGATTCATGAGAGTGACAAGCTGGTGTAGGAGGTCAGGCTGGCTATCAAACAGCTCAGGGGTCAGCCTCTTCATCACCTCCTCCAAATGCTCAGCTGCCAGTGAGGGTACGCCATACCAGGTTTTCGGCTCACCCCTGCTCAGGTAGAGAGAAGACACATTGAGTCTATATACATCCTTGCATATGAGGCAGTCTCGACATCCATCCCAGCCATTGGGGCCCTGCTCACCAGTGCAGATAGTTAATAGAGTAACTCCAGTGATCCTCAATATGCCAACAAAATGCTGAGAAAACCATGCCCACATAGAGCCAGGGCACCTTCATGCCTGAGATGTCTGCATTGATGTGACAGAGAACAGACTGATCTAGCACCGGCATCACATTCAGGTTCCAACCACTGGTTGCATACTCCTGTTGGATCAGAGATTTGCCGGAGTAAGTAGGGAGTAAGATTCCGTGAAGAAAGGCAAACTGAACAACATATGCATAAAAAGACAGCTGTGTCTTAGAGCATGGAGTATGCTGCTTAGTAGTATTCCTGGTCATTCAAAAGGCCAACATTGTAAACTCAAAAATGATGCCCTGTTTTACTATTGTCAATCAATATAGTTCTGAAGTCCTAGCCAGAGCAGTGAGGCAGAAAAGGAAATTTAAAAGCGTTCAAATTGAAAAAGAGGTTAAATTATCCCTGTTTGAAGAAAGTCCTAAAGAAAACACATCTTTTATAAGAAGATGCTATGGCCTCCATAAAAAGGCGATCAGAGCAAATAAAGTCAGTAAATTTGCAGGATACAAAATCAACATAAAAATCAGTAGTATTTCCATATTAGTAGAAATTCATCTAAAAACTAAAAATAAAAACTACTTATAACAGCTGGAAAAAGACCCTAGTAATGACTAAGAAGGTTAAAAAAAAATCACTATACTAAAAACTACAAAGTCATGACGAAAGAAACTGAAGAGGCAAATAAATTTTAAGATACCTTGTGTTCACAAACTAGAAGAATTAATATTGCTAAAATGTCCATAACATCCAAACTCATCTAGATATTCAATTTAATGTCTTGTAAAAATAACAATGGCATCTTCACAAAAACTTTAGGATAACCACCCCTTTAATTACTATGAAACCCCAAAGACTCAAAATGTCCAAAGCAACATGTGAAACAAACAAAAATCAAAGAAAAAGTGGAAAGTATTCACACTAATTTCATACTATACCACAAAGCTGTAATAACCAAAACAGCTTAGTAGTAGCATTTAAAAAAAAAAAAAAAAAAACCATAGACCAATTAAAAATAATAGCCCAGAAATAAATGTCTGCATTTTTCAGCTGACAGACTTTCCACAAAGATACCAAGGAAACACACAGAGGAAAGGAAAGTCTTTTCAATATATAACGTTGGGAAAACTTGCTATCTATATGCAGAAGAATGAAACTTCACCCGTGTCTTTCATCATGTACAAAAACCAACCCCAAATGAACATCCAAAAATATGACATTACTAAAAGAAGATATGGGGGAAAGCTCCATGACATTCATCTAGGCAAGAAATTTCTGGGTAAGACCTCAAAAGTGCAAGCCACAAATGCAAAAACGGACAGATGGAATCACATTAAGCTACAAAGCTTCTGCACAATGAAGGAAGCATCAACAGAATAAGGAAACCACCTACAGGATGGAAAACCATATTTGCGAACTATGCATCTGTTAAGGGGTTAGAATTCAAAACATTAAGAAACTGAACAAACATGATAGAAAAAAAAAAAGAACATAAAGAAAATGAAATACCTTGAAATATAGCTAACCAAGGAGGTGAAATATCTCTACAAGAAAATCCAGAAAACATTGCTAAAAAAGATCAAAGCTAACACAGGAAAACCAACCCAGCCTCATCAATTGGAAGAAGTATCATAAAAATAGCCATACCACTCAAAGCAACTTACGGATTCAATGCTATTTCCACCAAACTACCAACATTGTTCTTCACAGAACCTGAAACAAACAATTTCTAAAGTTTACACAGAAGTTTAAAAAAAAACCACAACTTACCAAAGCCAACATAAGCTAAAAGACAAACATGAAAATATAACAACACCCAATTTCAAACTATAACAGAAGAGACAGTGACCAAAACAGCATGCTACTATAGTAAGTCAGACAAAAAGACCATTGAACAGAACAGAAAACTCTGAAACTAGGTCAGTCACTTACTACCTCCTGTGATTTGACAAGGTCCACATAAATAAGCAACAGGAATGGGCTTCCTATTCAATAAATGATGCTGGAGTAACGAGCCCCCCATATGCTGAAGACTGAATCTGGACACCTGTGCATTTCACCAGGTGCAAAAATTAACTCCAGGTCCAGGTATGTTGGTTTACACCTTTAACCCCAACACTTTGGGAGGCGAAGGTAAGATGATTGCTTAAGCCCGAAATTTGAGACCAGCCTGGGCAACACAGTGAGCTTTGTCTCTACAAAAAAATATTAAGAAATGTTAGCCAAGTGTCATAGCTACTAACATAAAAAACAAAACAAAACAAAACAAAAGAGTAGCTTTGTAAAACTTTCTTATTGTGCAGAAACCCTACAAGCCAGAAGAGAGAGGGGGCCAATATTCAGCATTCTTAAAGAAAAGAACTTTCAACCCAGAATCTACTATCTAGCCAAACTAAGCTTCATAAGTGAAGGAAAAATAAAATCCTTAGCGAACAAGCAAGTACTCAGAGATTACATCACCACCAGACCTGCTTTACAAGAGCTCCTGAAAGAGGGTCTATACATATAAAGGAAAAACCAGTACCAGCCACTCCAAAAACATACCAAATGGTACAGAGCATCAACACAATCAAGAATCTGCATCAACTAATGAACAAAACAGCTAGCTAGCATCAAAATGGCAGGATAAAATTCACACATAACATCATCCCTAAATGTAAATGGACTAAATGCCACAATCAAAAGACACAGACAGGCAAAATGGATAAAGTCAAAACCCATCAGTGTGCTGTATCCAGGAAACCCATCACACATGCAAGGATACACAAAGGCTCAAAATAAAGGGATGGAGGAAGATTTACCAAGCAAATGGAGAGGAAAAAAAAAAAAAAATCAGGAGTTGTAATTCTCATCTCTGATAAAATAGACCTTAAAGCAACAAGATCAAAAGAGACAAAGAAGGACATTACATAACGGTAAAAGGATCAGTGCAACAAGAACTATCGATCATTTTATATATATATATAGATAGATATATAGAGATATATATATATATACACACGCACCCAATACAGGAGCACCCAGATACATAAGGCAAGTTCTTAATGACTTACAAAGACATTTACTCACACACAATAATACTGGGAGACTTTAACACCCCATTGCCAATATTAGACAGATCAACCAGACAGAAAATTAACAAGGATATCCAGGACCTAAACTCAGACCTGTAACAAAAAAACCTAATAGACATTTACAGAACTCTCCACCTTGAACCCACAGAATATACCTTCTTCTCAGCACCACATCACACCTACTCTAAAATTGACCACATAACTGGAAATAAATCACTCCTCAGAAAATGCAAAATAATGGAAATCATAACCAACAGTCTCTCAGACCACAGTACAATCCAGTTAGAACTTAGAATGCAGAAACTAACTCAGAACCACAGAGTTTCATGGAAACTGAACCATTGGCTCATGAATGTTGACTGGATAAACAATGAAATGAAGGCAGAAATAAAGATGCTCTTGGAAACCAACAAGAATGAAGACACAACAGTACAGAATCTCTGGGACACATTTAAAGCAGTCTCTAGAGGAAAATATATTGCAATGAGTACCAACATGAGAAGCAAGGAGATATCTAAAATTGACACCCTAGCACCAAAATTGAAGGAACGAGAGGAGCAAGATCAAAAAAACTCAAAACCTATCAGAAGACCAGAAATAACTAAGATCAGAGCAGAACTGAAGCAGACAGAGACACAAAAAAAAACCTTCAAAAAAATCAATAAATCCAGGAGCTGGTTTTTCGAAAAGATCAACGAAATAGACAGACAACTAGCCAGATTAATAAAAAAGAAAAGAGAGAATAACCAAACTGATGCAATAAAAAATGACAAAGAGGATATCACCACAGATGCCACAGAAATTCAAACCATCATCAGAGATTATTACAAACAACTCTATGCACATAAACTAGTAAACCTGGAAGAAATAGATAAATTCCGGTACACTTGCCTCCTCCCAAGCCTAAACCAGGAAGAAGTTGAAACCCTGAATAGACCAATAACAAGGTCTGTAGTTGAGGCAGCAATTAAGAGCCGATCACCCAAAAAAAGCCCAGGTCCAGATGGGTTCACAGCCGATTTCTACCAGACATACAAAGAGGAGCTGGTGCCATTCCTTCTGAAACTATTCCCTGTAATACAAAAAGAGGGAATCCTTCTCAAATCATTTTATGAGACAAATATCATCCTCATAACAAAACCCAGCAGAGACTCAACAAGAAAAGAAAACTTCAGGCCAATATCCATGATGAACATAGATGCAAAAATCTTTAATGAAATACTGGAAAGCTGGTTGCAACAGCACATCAAAAAGCTTATCCACCATGATCAAGTAGGATTCATCCCAGGGATGCAAGGCTGGTTCAACATACGCAAGTCCATAAACATAATTCACCACATAAACAAAAACAAAGACAAAAACCACATGATTATCTCAATTGATGCACAGAAGGCCTTTGACAAAATTCAACCTTTATGCTAAAAATCCTCAATAAACTAGGTATTGATGAAACATATATCAAAATAACAAAAGCTATTTATGACAAAGCAATAGCCAATATCATGCTGAATGGGCAAAATCTGGAAGCATTCCCTTCGAAATCTGGCACTAGACAAGGATGCCCTCTCTCACCACTCCTATTCAATAGAGTACTGGAAGTTCTAGCCAGAGCAATCAGGCAAGAAAAAGAAATAAAGGGTATTCAAATAGGAAAGGAGAAAGTCAAATTGGCTCTATTTGCAGACGACATGATTCTATATCTAGAAGACTCCATCATCTCCACCCAAAATCTTCTGAAACTGATAAGCAACTTCAGATAAATCTCAAGATACAAAATTAATGTGCAAAAATCACAAGCATTCCTATACGCCAATAACAAACTTAAAGAGTGCCAAATCAAGAACAAACTGCCATTCACAACTGCTACAAAGAGAATAAAATACCTAGGAATACAGTTAACAAGGAACACAAAGGACATCTTCAAGGAGAACTACAAGCCACTGCTCAACAAAATAAGAGAGGACACAAACAGACGGAGAAACATTCCACGTCCATGGTTAGGAAGGATCAATATCGTAAAAATGGCCATACTGTCCAAAGTAATTTACAGATTCAATGCTATTCCCATCAAGCTACCAATAACCTTCCTCACAGAACTGGAAAAAAACACCTTAAACTTCATATGGAACCAAAAGAGAGCCCACATAGCCAAGTCAATTCTAAGCAAAAACAACAAAGCAGGAGACATCACACTACTGAATTCAAAGTATACCACAAGGCTACAGTAATCAAAACAGCGTGGTAATGGTACCAAAACAGACATATAGACCAATGGAACAGAAAAGAGGCCTTGGAGGCAACGCAACATATCTACAACCATCCGATCTTCGACAAACCTGACAAAAACAAGCAATGGGGAAAGGACTCCCTGTTTAATAAATGGTGTTGGAAAAACTGGCTAGCCATGTGCAGAAAGCAGAAACTGGACCCCTTCCTGACACCTTACACTAAAATTAACTCTAGATGCATTAAAAACTTAAACATAAGACCTAACACCATAAAAACCCTAGAAAAAAATCTAGGCAAAACCATTCAGGACATAGGCGTAGAAAGGGACTTCATGACCAAAACACCAAAAGCATTGGCAGCAAAAGCTAAAATAGACATATGAGACCTAACCAAACTCCACAGCTTCTGCACGGCAAAAGAAACAGTCATTCAAGTGAATCAGAACCAACAGAATGGGAAAAAATTTTTGCAGTCTACCCATCTGACAAAGGGCTGATATCCAGAATTTACAAAGAAGTAAAACAGATCTACAAGAAAAAAACGAACAAGCTCATTCAAAGTGGGCAACAAATATGAACAAATACTTTACAGAAGAAGACATACATGAGGTCAAGAAATATGAAAAAATGCTCATCATCACTGGTCATTAGAGAAACGCAAATCAAAAGTACATTGAGAAAGCATCTCACACCAGTTTGAATGGCAATCATTAAAAAATCTGGAGACAACAGATGCCAGAGAGGATGTGGAGAAATAGGAACACTTTCACATGTTGGTGGGAGTGTAAATTAGTTCAACCATTGGTGAAGACAGTGCAGCAATTCCTTAAGGACCTAGAAATAGAAATTCCATTTGACCCAGCAATCCCATTACTGGGTATATATCCAAAGGATTATAAATCATTCTACTATAAGGACACATGCACATGAATGTTCATTGCAGCAGTGTTTACAATAGCAAAGAGCTGAAACCAACCCAAATGCCCAATGATGATAGACTGGACAGGGAAAATGTAGTACATATACATCATGTAATACTATGCAGCCATCAAAAATGATGAGTTTGTGTCCTTTGTAGGGACATGGATGAACCTGGAAACCATCATTCTCAGCAAACTGAAAGAAGAACAGAAAATCAAACACCGCAAGTTCTCACCCATAGGCGGGTGATGAACAATGAGAACACAAGGACACAGGGAAGGGAGCACTAAAAATGTCTATTTTAGCTTCTGTTGCCAATGCTTTTGGTGTTTCGGTCATGAAGAACAGAAAATCAAACACTGCATGTTCTCACTCATAGGCGAGTGTTGAACAAAGAAAACACATGGACACAGGGAGGGGAGCACCACACACTGGGGTCTGTTAGGAGCAAATGGAGGGACGGCGGGGTGGAGAGGCGTGGAGAGACAGCATGGGAAGAAATGCCAGATATAGGTGAAGGGGAGGAAGGCAGTAAATTACACTGCCATGTGTATACCTATGCAACAATCTTGCATGTTCTTCACATATACCCCAAAACCTAAAATGCATTAAAAAAAGAAAAGAGCCGGGCATGGTGGCTCAAGCCTGTAATCCCAGCACTTTGGGAGGCTGAGGTGGGTGGATCACAAGGTCGAGAGATCGAGACCATTCTGGTCAACATGGTGAAACCCCGTCTCTATTAAAAATACAAAAAATTAGCTGGGCGTGGTGGCGCGTGCCTGTAATCCCAGCTACTCAGGAGGCTGAGGCAGGAGAATTGCCTGAACCCAGGAGGTGGAGGTTGCGGTGAGCCGAGATCGCGCCATTGCACTCCAGCCTGGGTAACAAGGGCGAAACTCCATCTCAGAAAAAAAAAAAAAAAAGAAAAGAAAAAAAAAAAGAAAGTTTAGTGTAAGTCAGGTAAATTATATTTGATTAGTGAATATGAATTAAGAGTTTAACACTATTACGCATAAAAATAATAAAAATGAGGGAATAGCGTATTTTTTAGTTTTCTAAACAAAATGCAGGTTTCCAGGCCGAGTAAGTGCCTTTCCCAAGTGGTTTAATTAACTGTAAAACCTGAGGGAGTAAAAGTTTATTTAATCATACATTGTTTTTTTTGTTTTTGTTTTTTTTTTTTGAGGAGGAGTTTCGCTCTTGTTACCCAGGCTGGAGTGCAATGGCACGATCTCGGCTCACCGCAACCTCCACCTCCTGGGTTCAGGCAATTCTCCTGCCTCAGCCTCCTGAGTAGCTGGGATTACAGGCACGAGCCACCATGCCTAGCTAGTTTTTTGTATTTTTAGTAGAGACGGGGTTTCACTATGTTGACGAGGATGGTCTCGATCTCTTGACCTTGTGATCCACCCACCTCGGCCTCCCAAAGTGCTGGGATTACAGGCTTGAGCCACCGCGCCCGGCCTTAATCATACATTGTTTTATTGTAAACTGCTTTATTGTGCTTCGCAGATACTTTCATATATATATACACACACACACACACACACATATATGGACATAAATTGAAGGGTTGTGGCAAAAAAAAAAAAAAAAAAAAAATTTTCTTATTGTATAAAATTTTTGTGGTAGCTCCCAGTTACTAGCGCGATGAAAATGTGACGGTTGTTTGAGCCACAAAGTTCTAGGCTGCAGTGAGGTGAGTCATGATCACATGACTGCATGCCAATACACGTGTGACATAGACAAACGGTGTCGCAAAAGAAATTAACTTGGGATGGACCTAAGATTTAAATGTAAATCCTCAGACTACAGTAATTCTGGGGAAAGAGACTTCTTAACAGTGGCCTTCACAAATAATTTTTGGCTAAGTCCCTAAAAGCAAATGCAACAGAAATAGTTTAGCAGAACCTAATTAAGCAAGAGAACTGCTGCATAGCAAAAGAAACCGTCAACACGGCAAACAACCTATAGAATGGAAACGATATTGCTATATATGTGATAAAGGTCTAATATGCACAATCTACAGAAAACTTACACAAATCAACAAGAAAAAACACAACACCCATTAAAAATGGGCAAAGGGGCCAGGCGCGGTGGCTCACGCCTGTAATCCCAGCACTTAGGGAGACCGAGGCGGGTGGATCACAAGGTCAAGAGATTGAGACCATCCTAGTCAACATGGTGAAACCCCATCCCTACCAAAAATACAAAAAATTATCTGGGCACGGTAGCGGAGGTAGCGGTGAGCCGAGATTGCGCCATTGCACTCCAGCCTGAGTAACAAGAGCGAAACTCCATCTTAAGAAGAAAAAAAAAAAAAACAAAGGGCAAAGGATGTCAATAGAGACTTCTCTAAAGATATCCAAGTGTCCAACAAGGCCCACACTCACATTAAAAAATCATGTCATTTACAAGGACATGGATGGAGCTGGAGGCCATTATCCTTAGCAAAGTAACACAGGAACAGAAAACCAAATCCTGTATTTTCTCTCTTGTAAGTAGAAGCTAAATGATTAGAGAACATATGGACACACAGAGGGTAACAATATTCACTGGGGATTTTCAGAGGGTGGAGGGTAGGAAGAGGGAGAGGATCAGGAAAAAATAACTAATGGCTACTAGGCTTAATAAATGGATAATAACATAATCTGTACAACAAATCCCTGTGACAAAAGTTTGCCTATGTAAAATCCTACACTTTTACCTTTGAACTTAGAAGTTAATCATAACACACACACACACACACACACACACACACACACACACATATACACATAGAGACACACACTCCTCATCACTAATCATTAGGGAAATGCAATAAAATCATGATGAGATACCATGTGGCTAATATTAAAAAGTCCAAAGACAACAGATGATGGTCAATCTGCAGAGAAAGGGGAATAAAAATATTTTCATCCACTGCAGAAAGCAGTTTGGAGATTTGTCAAAGAATTCAGAACAGAATTCCATTTGATCCAGCAATCCCATTAGTGGGTACGTACATCAAAAGAAAAATTAAATCATTTTTCTAAAAAGATACATACATGCCCTTACTTCTAGGTTCACTGCTGCACTATTTACAAAGATAGGAAATCAATCCAGCTGCTCATCAGTGGCAGACTGCCACATACACACCATGCAATATCATGTAGCCATAAAAAATACAAAACAAAATCATACTCTTTGCAGCAATACAAATGCAGCTGACGGTCATAATCCTAAGAAAATTGAGGCAAGAAGAGAAAATCAAACACCACATGTTCTGCTACTTCTAAATGTGGGCTAAACATTGTAGACACCCAGAAACAAACATGTAAACAACATACACAATGGGAGTTAGTTTATAGTGGAGGCAACAAGGGGACTGTGGACTGAAAATGTACCTATTGTGTACTATGCTATCCACCTAAGTAAAGAATCTATACCCTGAACCTCGACTTCAAACAATATCCTCACATAACAAGCCTGCATATTATTCTCCTTATAGCTAACATAAAAACTGGGTTTTTTTCAGTGCATAGTAAGTTTCCATATTTGTCCCAGGCCAGATTGCAGGTTAAATTTTAAGCCCCAACACTGAACATGAAGCCTATCAGGAGGTGTTTTTATCACATGGGCTGATCCCTAATGACATATTGCTGTCCTTTTGATAGTGACTGAGTTCTAGTGAGAGCTGGTTGTTGTACAGTGTGTCAACTGTTCCCTGAACTTACTCGCTCTCTCTCTCTCACTCCCATGCTTTTCATATAAGACATCTGCTCCCCCTTCACTTTCCACTATGAGTAGCTTTCTGATATGCCCCCAGAAGCAGGTTTCAGCACTGTGCATTCTGCATAGCTTGTACAACCAAGAGCCAACTAAACCTCCTTTTCTAATAAATTACCCAGTCATCTTTATGTAGCAATGCAAAAATGGCCTAACACATGGCAGACTATCTGAAAAGACATTTTTCCAGAAAACGTACAATAATATTTGGTATTATAGAATTGTCTGCAAACAGACACATGAAAAACGTGCTCAATGATCAGGGAAATGCAAACCAATAAGAAACCAACTTACTCTAATGAGAATGTTCACTCACAGATGAACAAACAAGGAAAACGTGACATGTAAACAAAATGGAACGCCATTGTTCTGCCATAAAATTAACAAAATCTTGTTGTTTTCAACAACATAAATAAACACAGAAGACATTAACAGAAATAAACCAGGCACAGAAATTCCAATAAAATATGATGTCACTCAGACATGGTACCTAAAATGGCTGATCTGTATGAGATCAGTATAGATCACCATATATAGAGTATATATGTATATAGTGTGTGTGTGTGTGTGTGTGTGTATACACAAATACATATATGTGTATATATATAATATGTATATACATATATGTAGATATGTAGATATGTATATATGCATATATGTAGATATGAATATATATACATATGTATACACACACCCGTATATATATATACACACTATATACATATATGTGTGTATACAAATATATATGTATACACACACACCCATATATTTACACACTATGTACATATATACTCTATATATGGTGATCTATCTATCTAATCTATCCATATTCACTATATCTATTTAATAGTATCAGACAAAATAGACCTTAAGAAAAAATTATAAAAGTCCAAGATGACATTGTTTATTAACAAAAGTTGTCAATCCATTAAGAAGTTATAACAATTACACATATACACCAAAAAACTAGCCCCAATAAATGAAGCAAAAATCATGACAGAAATGAAAGCAGAATTAGATGTAGTACTACAGTAATAGTACTGTCAATATAGTACTTCAATAACATCACTACAGCTCACTTTACTAAATCCATCAGAGCAGAAATGTGTAAGAAAATCAGAAACTTGAAAAGAATAAAGAAACTAGATCCAGGAGACATAAACAGACTACTACATGCAATAACAGCAGAACTCACATTGTACTCAAGTATAAACAGAACACTCCTCAGATAGGACATATTGTTAGGCCACAAAACAAGTATGAATCATTTTTTTTTAAATTCAAATGGTAAAATCTTCTTTCACCACAATACATTCAAATCAGTATTAAAGAAAAAAAAAAACAAATATTTGAGTATTAACCTACATTCTTATAAATAAAAAAACACACTAAGAAAATTACAAAATATTTCATAATGATTCACATAAGCCATGCTACACTTAGAATATTAATTTACTAAACTCAGAAATGAAAACTGGTTCATTATTACGGACCTCACACAATAAAAAGGACCGCAAAACATTAAAAATAATTCTATGCTAAGAAATTATGTATGGTAGATAAAATGGACAAATTATTAGCAAAATAAAAACTCTCAAAACTTCCACAAGGAATAAAAAAACATAGCAATGTGTAACATATAAGGCAGGAATCTCACACTTCAGAAAAAACATGGCTTCAATGATTAAATCTATCAGGCATTTCAAGAAGAATCCATACAAATCTATCTGAAACTTCAAGAAATAAGAAGTATGAATACTTCCTAATTCTCAGAGATGAGCCTTGATACCAAAGACAAAGACATCATGAGAAAACTGCAGATCATTATATATTATAAATCAAGATGCAGAATATCTCAACAAAAACTAGAAAAAACTAACATAAACACTTATTAACAGAACTATACATCATGGAGAATGCAGGATGTTCCATATATGATAAATAAATGAATGTAATAAACCACATTAATAGAATGAAAGGGTAAAAAAAATCACTCCAATTTCTTTTAAGAAATAGTTAAATGTAGAAAAAGTATTTACCTGTAATCAAATCAAGATGCTTTAATGATAAACACCCTCAACCAATCAGGATTACAAGGTATTATAGCCTAAATGTTGTGTCCACTCCCCACCCCCACTCATCTGTTGAAATCATAGAAAACAGGTCCTTTTTGAGCTAATTAGGGCACAGGGTGAACAATGTCATAAAGGTGTAAGTACCCCTATAAGAAGAGATACTGGGCTTAATTGTTCCCTTTCTTCTCTTAAGCCATGTGAGGTTCTGAGAAGATGGCTGTATGTAGTGGGCCTTCACCAAGAACCCCATCATAGTAGTACTTCGATACTGGATTGCCTGGCCTCCAAAATTGAGATAAATATCTTATTTGAGCCACTCAGCCTGTGGTATTTTGTTATAACAGACCAAGCTGACTAAGCAAGAAATAAACCTTCTCAAGCTGTTAAAGCACTCTTATGAAAGAGCCTCAGCTAAGATCTAACTCAATGGTGAAAGAGTAAAAGCTTTCCCTCTATGACCAGGAGCAGGAGGAAAAGGCCTACTTTCACTGTTTCTATTCAACATTATACTGCAAGTTCTAGCTGGAATAATTAGGGAGAATGTTTTTTATTTGAAAAGACAATAGTCTCTATTTGCAGACCACATGGTTTCATATCCTAAAAATCCTAAACACACACACACACACACACACTACACAAGTTACTGAATGAATAAGCTAAAACTAAATAAATGAGCTCATTCATGAATTCAGCAGAGGGTCAGAACATACAATCACACACAAAATTCAGTGTGTAGAAATATCAGCAATAAGCAGCATTCTATGAGGGAAATTATAGAACAAGTCCATTAACAGCAGCATCGTACAATGCACAACTTCCAGAAACAGCTTAAACCAGGAAATGAAACTCTTAGTACAAAGAAAATCAGAATGCTCATGAATAAAATTAGACAGAAAAATAAACAGGCATTGATATTTGTGGACGAGAAAGCTTAGTATTACGGTTACGACACAATCCAAAGCAATCTATATAGGTTCAACAGAATCCTGCAGTCAAATCCCAATGATATTTTTAGTAGAAATGAGAAGTGAATTCTACAACTCTTGGAGAACTACAAAAGACACTGCAACGCCAATCTTAAAAATGAAGAAAAATATTGGAAAACTCACTCCAAATTCTGAGGCTTACTATGAAGCTACAAGAACCCAAATAGGCAAATAATGGCATTAGAAGAGAAATACAGATCCAAAGTATATAAATGACTGTCCAAAAACAAATCCACATATGTATACCCAAATAATTTTCATCAAAATTTTCAATGGAGAAAGAATAGTCTTCAACAAACGATGCTAGGATTAGTGGACATCTATCAATCTGCCATCATGCTTGGCTAACTTTTTGTATTTTTTAGATGGGGTTTCACCATGTTGGCCAGGCTGGTCTCTAACTCCTGACCTCAGGTGATCCACCAACTTCAGCCTCCCAACATACTGGGACTACTGGGTGAGCCACTAAGCCTGGTGGTTATTTTTTTGTATTCTAATTTGATGATGAAGAAGGGACAGATATAATCTATTTGGCCCCAGAATTATAATTTCAAACTAACACTGACCCCTAACTAGAGGCACTTGTGAATATATGTAAGTTGCCTGATGCATAAAAACATGTGATAGACAGATAATAAACAGTATCACAGGAACATCTGAAGATACGTTTTGTGGGATATAAAATTAAAAGGGGACACTACTGTTTTTGAGACTCCTTTTGAATAACTTTAATATACCTTTTTGACATGCAGGTATGTATTTCAAGAAGTAAGTTAGATAAACCAGTTTTCAAAGGAAGTCATCATGCTAAAGATGTAAATTTGGAAGTCATCAGCATCCACGAGGTTAAAGAAAGTAAGCTACAAATGATCACCAAGGACTGAATACAGCTAGAAAAATTAGACAAATTAATTCTACTCAGCAAACTAAAAAAAGGAGTTTTAAAAATGCAGGACAAGAAGTTGTCTGAGGCTTCTCAGACAACTTCTAAAGATACTAAAATATGCATATTAAATAGATACTAAAATATGCAGATTAAAATCAGATTTCCAGTTTTTGACAAATTTAAATAGAGCTACCGCACATATTCATTACTGCTTTTTATGTCAATGTAAGGTATCATTTTCATTTATTAAATGCTAGGTGACACTCTTCTGTGCACATTTAAGTTTATAAGAAATTGTCCAACTACTTTGATGGATAGGTGTACCACTTTACATTCCCTTTACAGTATAGTTCTAGTTCTTCTGTATCCACCAGCACATAGTATTGACTATTTTACTCATTCCTAAATATCGAGTGCTATTTCATCATGGTTTTATTTTGCAGTTCTCAAATTACTAATAGAAGCATAGCCATTTTTCATATACTTATATTCTCTTTATGTCTATTCAAGTGTTTGCCTGTTTATAAACATTGGGTTCTTTACTGTGGTTCAGTTTAGAGTTCTTCGTGTTTTCTGGGTCCTATCTGGAAGTCGCAGATCGAGTAAGAATTCACCAACCATCTCAGTCTTCAAGAGACTCACCTAACCCATAAAGACTCACAGAAACTTAAGGTAAATGGGTGGAAAAAGACAAACTGACACAAAAAGCAAGCATATATAGTCCAAAAGGAACAGACAACCTAGAGAAGATGAATAAATTCCCAGAAAGATACAATTCTCCTCCTAGCTTAAATGAGTAAGAATACAATACCCTCAATAAATAACAAGCAGCAAGACTGAAATGGTAGTTAAGAAAAAAATTATCAACAAAGAAGTCCAGGACCAGATGGACTCATAGCAGAATTCTACCAGACATTTAAAAAAGAATTGGTACCAATTCTATAGATGCTATTCCACAAGATAAAGAATGAATTCTTCCTTAATCATTCTATGAAGCCAGTATCAATCTAATACCAAAACCAAGAAATAACATAACAACAACAAAAAAATACAGACAAAATATATCTGATCAAAACAGATGTAAAAATCCTTAACAAAATACTAGCTAATTGAATCCAACAACATAATCAAAACTAATAATAATAATCAACACGCTCAAGCAGGTTTCACACTAGGAATGCAGGGATGGTTTCAGGTAAGCAAATTAATTAATAAATACACCACATAAACAGAATTAAATACAAAAATCACACTGATCATCTCAACAGATGCAGAAAAAGCATTTAACTAAATACAGCATCACTTTATAATTAAAGCTCTCAGCAAAACAGGCATGCAAGGAATATATTTCGGTGTAATAGAAACCATCTATGACAAACCCACAGCCAATGTAACACTGAATCAGGAAAAATTGAAAGTAGTTCCCTCTGAGAACTGGAGTAAGTCAAGGATGACCATCCCCACCACTCCTCTTCATCACAGTACTGGAAGTCCTAGACAGAACAATCAAACCAAAAAATAAACACCCTCCAAATCAATAAAGAGGAAGTTAAACTACTGCTGTTTGTTGATAATGTGACTGTTTATCTAGAAAATCCTACAGACTCTTCCAAAAAGCTCCTAGAACAGAAAGCAATAATTCAGCAAAAGTTTCTGGATAGAAAATTAATATCCATTAATCAGTAGGTATCCTATAAACCAACAGCAATCAATGAAAATACATTCCATGCTCATGGATGGGTAGAATCAATATTATGAAAATGACCGTGCGGCCAAAAGCAATCAAAAAGTCAGTACAATTCCCATCAAAATACCAACATAATTCTTCACAGAATCAGGAGAAACAATCCTGAAATTAATCTGGAACCAAAAAAGTGTCTGCATAGCAGAAGCAAGACTAAGCAAAAATAACAGTTCTGAAGGCATCACATTACCTGATTTCAAACTGTACTTTAAGGACAGAGTCACCCAAAGACCATGGTCCTGGTACAAACAATAGACACACAGACCAATGGAACAGAATAGAGAACAAAAACCACAAATCCAAATTTTTATAGCCAATTGATCATCAACAAAGCAAACAAAAACATGAATTGGTTAAAGAAAATCAAAATCAGCAAATGGCGCTGGGATAATTGGCTAGCCATACGTAGGAGAATGAAAACTGGATTCTCTTCTTCCACCTGATACAAAAATTAACTCAAGATGGATCAAGGACTTAAATCTTAAGATGTAAAACTATAAACATTCTAGAAGATAACATTGGAAAAACCTTCTAGACATTGGCATAGGCAAGAATTTCATGAACAAGAACCCAAAATCAAATGCAATAAAAACAAAGTTAAGCAGTTACTTTAATTAAACTAAAGAGCTTTTGAGTGGCAAAAGGAACAGTAAATAGACAATCCAGAGTAGCAGAAAATTGTCACAATCTATTCATATGACAAAGAACTAATACCCGGAGTCTACAATAAACTCAAATTAGCAAGAAAATAAAAGTTCCAAAAAAAAAAAAAAAAATTAAAGTGTGGGTTAAGGACATAAATGGACAATTTACAAAAGAAAATATACAAATATCCAACCAACATACGAAAAAATGCTGGACATCACTAATGATCAAGGGAAATCATCATTAAAACCACAATTTGACAGATAACCACTTTATGTTAACAATGGCCATAATCAAAAAATCAAAAAATAACACAAATTGTCATGGATGTGGTTAATAGGGAACACTTCTACACTGTTGGTGGGAATGTAAAATAATACAAACACTATGGAAACCACTGTGGAGATTCCTTCAAGAACTAAAAGTAGAACTACCATTTGACCCAGAAATCTGACTACTTTGTATTTACCCAAAAGAAAAGTTGTTATATGAAAAAGATAGTTGCACATCCGTATTTACAGCAGTACAATTCATAATTGCAAAAATGTGGACCCAACCCCAATGTCCATCAACAGAGTGGATAGATACATTACAAATACTCATATATGGAGATAATGGAATTCTACTTGGCCATAAAAAAGAAATGTATTAATGGCATTCACAGCAATGTAGATGACGCTGGAAACTATTAGTCTTAGTGATGTAACTCAAGAACAGAAAACTAAAGATCAGTGTTCTCACTCATAAGTGGGGGCTAGGTTATTATGACGACGCAAAGACATAAGAATGAAACAATGGGATTTGGGGACACAGGGGAAAAAGGTAGAAGGGCGTGAGGGATAAAAAACTACATATTGGATGCAGTGTATACTGCTACTGCTCAGGTGATGAGTGCAGCAGCAAAATCTTACAAGTCACAACTAAGGAACTTCCTCATGTAACCAAACACTACCCGTTCCCTTAATAATCCATGAAAATAAAAAAATAAAACAAAATTAAATATGTAAATAAAATTAATAAATAGAATAAAAGTAACTTAGATGAATTGTTCTTAAATACTTGATATTTCAGATGAATGAATCTTTAATATTTGATGCTTTATGGAGATAAATAACAGTTTTAATTACCTGCAACTGTTCTGAAAGCAATATTGTCAACGTTTATTTGGCCAAATTTTAGTAGGTTTTCTAAGTTTTCTCCTAGGGCCACTTCACCCAAAATGGTAAAATCTCATTTCAGTAAGTAATTCTGCTGAGTCAGTTTAGCAAGAATCCCTCATCCTTAACACTTCATTATCTTTACCTGCTTAAAATTCTTATCATCCTTAGAATCTAATCACCCTAATCTGCCTTTTGAAATAATTACGCCCAAAGTTGATTTGTTGTTTCAGTGATTTTCTGTCTGCTCATCAAGGGGTTGCTGGCCATTAAGCCGTGAACAAACTGGTTTGTGGCCTGTAATGAACAGGCTATTTCCTGGCTATCAAGTAGGAAATGAGCAGCAAGCGAGTATTACTGACTAAGCTCCATCTTCTGTCACGTCAACAGCAGCACTAGATTCTCATAGGGGCATGAACCCTAACATGAACTGTACATGCAAGGGATCTAAGCTGCATGATCCTTATGAGAACCTATTGCCTGACAATCTGAGGTAGAACAATCTCATGCCAAAACCACTACCAGCAGCCCAACAACCATGGAAAAAGTGACTTCCATGAAACTGTTCCCTGCTGCCAGAAAGGTTGGGGACCACTGCACTAATTCTCCACTCCTTGGCTATAAAGTTCCACTTGTCTCTACTGCAATTGGAATAGAGGCCAGTTAGACACTGGGGTCTCTTTTCCCAGACAGAAAGAATCCTTAACACAATTTGTTTTCACCACTGTAATTGTTTGCCAGGCTATGGTTTCCTTTGAAGCTATGAAAAGGATGAGAAAACAAAAACTGTTAAATACATAAACTAAGAAAATCATATGATTATACTTATCTGCAGTACTATAAAACAATAAAGTTTCAAATATTTCTGAATTATAAATTTAATACATACAAGTTCAATTTTCAACTATATTGTGGTTAAATGTTAGGGGAATCACAAAGTCCCTCAACACACTAGAAAAGAAAATGCACTTTTTTAAAAGTTTTGGCTCAGCTGTTTACAAAATTAGGAAAATCCTTAGAGGACAAAACTAAATAATAACATGTATATAAGTTCTAAAACTGATGACAATTTGAATCAAACTTGAAAAGACAAAATTTGGAGCTTCCAGAGAAATTCATAGTAAGGACTGCGATATACAACTGTGACAGTTCTGACCAACATTATCATTTTGTCTGTAAAACTGAAGGAGGTTAAAGAAACAGGTTATTTAAAACTCTCCATATCTTGGTACTGCTTCCACAGGAAGAAAAGGAAAGATATTCCTAAGAGTTCTTGTCTATCCACCATTCATATCCTATCAACACAAGAATTCGTATTTATTGAAAATGCTAAGCTAAAATTTTTTATAATCTTAGGAGAATCCTTGACATTTATCACAAACAGTCTTACTATTCTGCAACAGGACATTAAAATCTAGGCTTCTGAAAAAAGTACCATATATAGGTTCAAAAAAACACTCATCGAAAACAAAAATTAAAAACACTAATAAAGTCAAAGCTGTAAAATATGGAAGGGGTTTTAAAACAAGTAAAACTTTGTTGTTAAAACATTAAGCTATAGATCGAAGAATATACTATAATAACTAGATATCATAGATAAAATCAGTTTAAAAAAGAGGATAAAATGTAGGAAGAATAGAATGGTTTTCAGTATTAACTAGGAAAGCCTGAAAAATAATGAGAAATTCTAAAGATTAGAATGTACATTAAAAATCATAAACTGAGTGGTTTAATAGATTAGGTATTTTTTAAAAACTGGTGCATTTTTAAATCGTTTTAAATAAGTTACTTAAAAGACAAAAAAAAAAAAAAAAAGAGTAAAAGACATGGAAGACTGGTTAAGAAATAGATAGAAGAGACTAGAATAAGACAGTTCCAGCTAACAGTACAAAAAATGATAGATTGGAAAAGTTTATGACTATGAATTTTTCAGAACTGGCAAACGTTGAATTCTCAAGTCTGGGAATTCCTATGTACTCCCAGTGCATTAAATAAAAGGGTTACCTTCCGCTAATCCAGAAAACTTGCAATACACCAAAACAAAGAGATATTATAGCGGTCAAACACAAAAAACAGAATACACTTACAAATTAATGTAGATTCAGAATTGACTTCTTAAAAGCCAAAACAGATTTTTAATGTGTCAAGAAAAAATAATTCTCAAACCACACTTGTATATATAGAAACAAATATCTTTATAAGAATAAAAGTAAAACACATATTTAACAAGTCAAAAATAATTCACAAATGTCTCTGTTTAGGAAATTTCTAAAGAATTTATGAGAGAAAACAGGAAAATGGTTTCAAAAATGGTAAAAAATGTAAAACAAAAAACACTGTGTGGATAAATCTATACTCAAACTGAAAACAAAAATAACATCCATTTTGTTGAGCAGAAAGTGTGCATAAAATTTTTACAACTTAGAAGGGAACAGAAAAGAATAGTAACAATTTAATAGTTTAACATTACCTGGGAGAAAAAAAAACGAAATGCTGAAAATTTAAAACAAAGTATTAAAACTAGCATAAACAGGTTGCTAAACTAAGAATTGATTAAAATGAAAGAAAGGTGAAAAAAAAAATAAAATAGAATAGAAAAGGCACCAGAAACTAAGTTCAATGTAAGAGAGCAAAAATGGATGCAATCCCCCATCACAATAAATGAAAACTATTTAAAAACTCAAATGGCACTGGATTAAAAAAACAATCCATGTTGCATTAGTTACAAATTAAGCATTTAGAGCAGGTGTCCCCAAACTTCTTACATAGGGGGCCAGTTCACTGTCCCTCAGGCCATTGGAGGGCCACCACATACTGTGCTCTTCTCACTGACCACCAATGAAAGAGATGCCCATTCCTAAAGTGTGGCAGGGTCTGGATAAATGGCCTCAGGGGTCACATGTGGCCCACGGGCCGTAGTTTGGGGATGCCTGATTTAGAGCCTATGTATACAGAAAGATAAACTAGATCTAGGATCCAAAGGAAACTCGTAGGAATGGGACTAAGGGGCAGGATAGAGACAGACATATTTATTTGTTTTATAAGTAACAAAATTAATAGCAGTATAAATGCATCATGAAAGAGGTAAACACAAATATTCTGCATAAACTCATGTATCTCTATACATATATATGCATTAGATGTGTATAAATGATGCATCTAATAATTTAGCAGACAGTATAAACTGATTCTCTTAAAGGTCTACAAGTGACATAGTCTAATGAAAAGTGTTTGGCCTTAATCAGCAATGAAATACAAAGTAATGCTGCACGAGAACATATACCTACAAAATTAGGTAACGATACGATGTGCTTTGGTAAACATATAGTTCTCTCATTAGTTTCAGTGTAACTTGACAGAATTTATTTGTAAAACAATTCACAGTATCTTTCAATTCCATTTCTTAACATAGAACTTAAAAATTATCGCTTCTGGAGACCTATAAAACAGTGTTCACACACTGTCAGTAACACCTAAACACCAGAAGCAATCCAACAGAAAGAATAATAATGAGATGCAAACGCAGCATGCAATATTACATAATAGTGGAAAAACAGAAAATTTAAGCTATGAGCAACAATACAAATAAATTTTCATAATACTGACCCAAAAAAAGTGAGAACACACAAATAACATTAGCAAAGCTTGAAAATCAACATCCTTTTTAAAACTGCATACATAGGTAATTAAACACTATACCTTTTTAAATTTAATTATGACAAACCCATGACAGTAGGACATTTAGGGATTAATGGAGAGAAAGAGGGAGCTATGACTTGTAGAAAAGCCTGTGGAGAAATATTATTACAGAATTTCAGGTCTTATGTTCAAAAGTTAGTTCATGAATACTCCTTAATACCATGCTTTATAATGACAAACGGAGTTATGTATGGTTTCAAAAATACCACAATTTTTTTTGTTGTTGTTTCAAAAAGGGAATTAGAACCAGACCAATGTTACCAGTTGATGGTATAGGCGATTCCCTTCCAATTACTTCATTTATAGTTTCAATCTTCAGTAATTAACATGCTTGTATTTTAAGAGCTATAAGTGAAATACTGTAAGAAAGACTTTTAAATACTATCATATTTAGCTGTATATCTCTTAACAAAAGGATATGTTCTGAGAAATATGTCCTTAGGCAATTTTGCCTAATGTGAACATGATAGAGTATTACATAAACGAAGGAACAATCTACTATACTCCTATGCTATATAGCATATAGCTATTGTTCCTAGACTACAAATTAGTGAGACATTATTATACTGAATATTGTAGGTCACATAACACAAGGTTAAGTATCTGTGCATATAAACACAGACACACTGAAAGAACAGTATTGGTACTCTGTTGAACTGAAACTGTTATGCAGCATATGACTCACTACATAATACCACTTACACAGATATAGGTATTTCCATAAATAGTATATAGACGTAAAAATCAGAGTGAGCTTTCTCAGAAACTTAGTCACAGCTGTTAGCGGAGTTTACCATTCAAACCACTATTTTTTTCTGTTGGGATCAACTCTCTTATTAGACTTATCTACAATATTCAGTACAATAACGCCAAATACTAATTCTTTTGGTTCTGGCCAACATGGTAAAACAGCAATTATAAAAGGATTGATTTCTCAAACGTCCAAATAATGCTTAAGGCCAGTCACATTTTAGCTTTCTTTCCAAATTAAGTTACTTCTGGTATTACTTTTTTTTTGTCTCTCAACCTTAGGACAAATTCAAATGTAATGAATCAGATTCTAGGACATTTTTGACTAATATAAGAAATCACCTTGTAAAAAAGAATAGAATTAGTGGTTTCTCTATGACTCCATGTGTTTGACATGTACACAGATTGGTAAACTTAACAAAGGCACTTCCTTCCACACTGCTATGTATTTCAAAATATGCTGGTTGGAGTACTTATTTTCTTTACTATAAAAAGGTAGCAATCTTCCAATATTTAGATTTGAGGAAAGGTGAAGGAACACTACAGTTCCTCACTGAAATGTCAAGATATATATTGTTTCTTTTGTCTATCCTCATCAGAATTTCAAGATAATAAATATGGTATGACTGGACAAATTCTGGTTTACTGCCAGATCATCCAGTGCCATCAAACCTCATCTGAAGACAACACTGTGTGGGAGAATGTATGAGCACAGATAATTTTACATGCTAAAATGAGTATCCCTAGACACAATGTTAACATAAACTATACTACCTTCTCCTCAGGAGATAAGTTCTGTTTGCTATTGCTGACAGGAAAGCCACTGCCAAATTCTTTAGAATGAATGTCAGCTCCATATTCAACTGTTACATCTTCCTCGATGCTGCTCACCAATCTCCAGAATTCCTTCTCCACGAGTTCTGTAGGCACCATCTGTGAAAACAAGTGCAAAAAATCATTAAAGCACGCTATACTTTAGACCCATATCTCCATGAGAACTAAGACAAACACAACTTAATCCCTATGAGTCCAACCCTCAGATCACATACATGTACAGGCATACTGAAGTAGTCAGCCTTGAAGGAATCAGCCATTTCACCAAAACTCTGTAAAGTGTACTCCTGGGTAGCCTGTTCAAATCCAAAAGCTTCAGGAGGCCGTTTACACTCCTGAAATAAAATACATTTCAGCAAGACAAAGGAATAGAAGAAATCCAAAAACAGGAAAGCCGAAGAGAGAAATTTTTCAGGTTACAGTCAGTATTTCAAGCTATAATTCTGCATTTTCATATGCTTCCAGTTAGGAGTGTTTCTTTAGTATGTATTAAACTTATTTCCCAATCTTTACTCTATAGTCCATGCCATTTGGATTATGGTCCCTTGCCTCTGGCTCATTCAAGTCACTAGTTAGTGTTTTTAATTATTCATGCCTAGTATCAGTTATGCTCACTGACAGCTTAATCAAAATCTAACAAAAGGATTAACTTATAAAAGGATAGAAAATACTTCCATAAAATCCAGAAGGAGAGATTACAGAAAATCACCAAGAACCGAAAATAAACATCTGTGACAGACAGGTCTTACTGCTAAGATACACTTTGGGCACCTCCAGATGCCTCTGGGGATTTCAGGAAGCGGGGGCAACAAGCAGAAGATGTGGTAATAGTCATCACAGCCATCACAGAAAAGCAACTTATCATCTTCATCCCCACGAGAGCATATTTGGCAAACATAACAGTCAACCTACAAAAAAAAAAGTTAAAAAAAAAAAAGCCTTATATTTGATACCTTATATAAGGTTTTTAGAACATTCATGAACACCTACCATTAGTCAGTAACTACACAGTATTTTATTTATGAGTTTATGAGTTTACTGTGCAGTACAAACTATGACAGGAAATAATTATAGTATAACACAACAAATTAATGAAGAAACCATCAGGGCAATAAATTAAGACGTTTTACAGAGGATCAGTGACATAAAAAAAAAAAATCATAAAATCAGTTAAAAATTTAACTGGCACAGAGGGCAAGCTGAAAATAAAAAGGCCAAGTTAACAAATAGCCAGTTACATTTCTCTAGCGAAAGGTCTGGTAGATGTCTACTTCATTCTAAACAGTAGCTTCAGTTTGTGTGATGAATTAAATAGTCACTCAAGTAATATGTCACAGAACAGAAACATGAAGCAAAGACTAAATAACTTGATTCTCTGATAATACTGAAAAAAATCTAGTAATAATTACCAGTTTAAACGGAAAATGCAGTGAAAAAATTTTTAGCACAGTAGGATGAGCTTTTCTACAAGAATCCAGAAGTAAACTGATCAGTAAAGAGAAAATAAAGATAACTCAAGAGCAGAAGAAAACAAGTGAAGCTATACTTCTGCATATATACACACACATAAACATACACACACAGATTATGTGTGTGTATAAATACGTATGTGCATGCATATATACATGTGCATATGGATGCATATACACACATGCACCATCATACAAAACAGAATATTTATAAATATAAGAAAATTCAATAGAATTATAAGAAAAACATCCTTCATAAAATAAAAAACTTTAAAATTATGAAAGATGCTCAGTATAAAAAATTATAAACCAGGGAAATGCAAATAAAAATTACAATGAAATACAACTATACATCTTCCAGAATAGCTAAAACGAAAACAAAGCTGTCAATCCTAAATGTTAGTGAGAACAAGTGGTAACCAGAACTGGTATCCAATATTCGTTGATAAATTGGTCAATCATTTTTAAAAATAGTATGACAATAATCCAATACTGAAAATATACATAGTCTGAGTCACAGCAATCCAATCCTGTCTATGTAACAGAAACGTATACATATGTTACCTAGAAACATACACCTTAATCTTCATTGTAGAATTATTTGTAATAGCTAAAAATTGTTAACTACCAAAAACAGAATGGTAAAACATATAGAAAAAAAATGTTGTGCCTAACAAAATTACACTTAATAGCACACAATACAACAGTGAGTATTAACACACCCATATAAATAAATTTTTTTAACAAAGCACTGGGCAAAGAAGCCAATACAAAACGGCTGATTACTTAACTAAAAGTATAAAAACAGGTAAACTAATCCACATATTTTTGTGTATTCATTATATACTGAATATAAACAAAAGCAATAAAAGCAGGTAAACAACCAGCTGTAAGGTTGAGAAAGTAGTTGTCAATGACTCCCAGACTTCAAGCTTGATGACTGGTCCAACTTATGTCCATAAAACGAAAAACAGTGAGACAAGTGGGAACGGGATTGTGGTGGTAAAGATGATCTTTCAATCATCAAGTAGAAACAACTCAGAGAAACACATGAATTTGCAGCTCAAAGCAAAAGTCTGAGAACAAAATTTCTGAAAAGATCAACATTTACAGAATGAGAAGGGCAAACAAGGTATCAAAACACCTTGAAATGAGCTAAAGAGTAAGGAGAAAGGTAAGATTTTTTTCTTTCTTTTTCTTGTTGGGCAGACTTGAATTAAGACATTATGAAAATCTTCCAGGTGAGAAGTAGAAAGAAGGGTAAAACAGGATGTATGTACACAAAGGACAAAAGTAAAACAAAAAATAGGTAAGTCACTACTATATGAAATGTGATGCTTTGAGGGTCTGAAGGAATTTGTCAGAAACAAATAGCTCTTTTACATAATTTATACCAGATCACATTATCTCCTATATTAAGCTGTAAAAGTTCAACAAAATGCTAAGAGTTGAAAACCAGTGTAGTTTGGTGAAAAGTTCTGATCTAAAAAGACAAATTTTGCTCTTAAGTTTAGTATCTTGAATAAGTTTCTTTCCTCTAGCCACCAATCTCTTTAAATAAAAAGGCTCATAAATAAGCAGAAGGAAGGGAAGAAAAAGAAAAAGTAAACTATAATGAAATAATTTTAGGTTCAATCTCATCTTGGCAGTTCACGGCACAGTAATACAAAATCATGAGTCCTTACAAACTGGGCACTGCTGTGATTCTTTCGTAGCTGCATGGTCATCTTAATGCAGGGGTCTAGGTTGAAGTGCGGCCTCGGCAGTGTTGATGACACTTTCCCATCTCCACTTTGTTCGTCCTTTACCGTAACTGTTGTGGGGCACGTAACAAGAGAAGTGAAAAACAACTCTGAGAACAATCCTCTCCTGCATCAGAACTAATAAACTATTTCTCCCGTGATACTTTACTATTTTACGCCTCACTCTACATTACCAAGTTACATTCCTCACCTTTCTTACGCACAGTCTTATCCTTATCCTTAGCCATGAGGCCTAAGCCCATCATTTTGGGACCTGGCCCATAGATCTGTAGTTTCTTTAGCTCTGGATTTTTCTCAATGTCCTCCTCTGTAGGCTCTGGCTGTTTAAAGAAGATTCAAACAATGAAGTAAACTTTACATATGCAGACATAAATAATTTATAGGCAAGATCTAGATGTCACATGAGCTAAAATCAACTAACAGCCTTTACTCATTTTTGAATGTTGATTAATCACATCTTCACTTGTTAGTATGGTATGAGCAGGTAGGAGTAAATGAATAAATAAATTTGGAAAGTAATAAATTTTCTCAATTTCTTCCATGCAATGAATAAAATCATAAAATACTCCTGGGTTTGCAAGGCTTGCAAACCATTAAGTATTAAAATCTGTACCTCCTAGTATTTTATAATTTTATAATTATAAATAAGCCTCTCTCTCCAATTGAATTCAGAATGGAAAGAGTAAGGCAGAAAAAAATCTATTCCATTTGAACTCATTATTATTAGAACCATAATTGCTTTCTGACCACAATGTAATCACATACCTGGGAAAATGGAAACCCATTAAATATCAAAATACATAGCATACATCATATATATTATATACCATTTTTAGCACTTATCTCTTCTTAGAGAACATTGTAAATATATTTTATCAATGTTTGAAATAATTTGTTCTACCTTGAAATTAAGCTCTATTACATTTTTCTTTTCCATTTGTTTTAAAGCTTTATTCTTACAGATTTTCTTCTATACACATAAACATATACACTGAGAGACAAAATAATGTATTTTTAAGGTTTTCTTTTACTCCCACAGCTTATCACAACATTTTTCCAGAAATCATTAAATCTGCTTTTTAGACAGCATTGAGGCTGTTTCCAACTTTTTGACACTCTGAAGAGTAAAGTAACTATTAATCTAATTTTTATTTCATATACTGTATATTGTTTTGACATTTCTGGGGTAACTTATTGGCTAGGAAGACCAGCCCTTTCAGAGTTAGCTAAACTAAAGCCTATCTTTACCACAAAAACCAATCAATCCCAAGTCAAAATCTCTAACTATTCATTTTATTTAACGATCATATAGAGCCAGTATTTTCCCTGCTCTAAACCAACTCAGAGCCATGTACCAGAAACCTAACAGCATCCACTATGTTCCACAGTACACTGAAATTATTCCAACAAACTAGCCAATTCTAAAATATTTACATCATCCTGCCTTGCTTGTCTTACAGAAATACCAAGAAAGGCTGTGATCTGTGCCTTTCACCTTACATTTTAGTTCATGACTGACTGTGCTCCTGTGTGGTACATTGTATATCCATTTGGAAGAAAACAGCAATGGAAATTTTTAGCACTGACCTCTCTATCTCATCATTACTGACTCATCTCTATAATTAAAACTGGGCATAAATCATTAATACCCATCTACTCGCTGCATTATTGTTCTCAATAATAAAAGTTAAACAGAATATCACATAACTATGAGGTACATAGTATTGTTATGCATGTTACATAATATGAAATATGTACATTAATGTTATGTCATATAACATTAATTTTACATTTACATTTCTTAGTATTTGTAATAGCTGAAAACTAAACTTAAAATCAATTAACCTAATTATAAGTTTACTAAATTACTTTTGATTTTTACATTAATGTTATATAATAATTCCTAGCAGTTAAGCACTTTTTAAAAGAGTTAATATTTGTTTGTTTTAAAATAAAGTAATACTAAGTGGATGTGGTGGCTCACACCTGTAATCCTAGCACTGTGGGAGGCCGAGGAAGGTGGATTGCCTGAAGTCAAGATTCAAGACCAGCCAGGGAAACATGATGAAACCTCAACGCTACTAAAATACAAAAAATTAGCCCGGCATGCTGATGGGTGCCTGTAGTCCTGGCTACTTGAGAGGCTGAGGCAGGAGAATTGCTTAAGGCCAGGAGGTAGCAGTTGCAGTGAGCTGCGACAGATTGAGTCATTGCATTCCACCCTGGGGAACATAGTGAGACTGTCTCCATAAAATAAAAAATAAAATAAAGAAAGTAATACTGAGCTACTTTATATTTTGGACAGTCTACTTACTACCTATTCTTGAATTACAAACATTTAGACAAAACAGAAAAGACATGTTAGTTCTCATGTCTTCTTTCTTGCTTTATGCAGAATTTATAATTTTTTTCTTATTTATATTTTGGAAGTACTATCAGTTTTTGTAAACCATACAGTTTTCAAGTTTTTGTCTTCTTTGTTTTTTCTGAGATGCAGTCTCCCTCAGTCACTCAGGCTGGAATGCAATGGCATAATTTTGGCTCACTGCAACCTCTGTCTTCCAGGCTATGGTGACTCTCGTATCTCAGCCTTCTGAATAGCTGGGATTACAGGCTTTTTTAGTAGAGATGGGGTTTCACCACATTGGCCAAGCTGGTCTCAAACACCAAACCTCAGGTGATCACCCAGCTTCAGTCTCCCAGAATTCTGGGACTATGGGCATGAGCAACTATGCCTGGCCCAAGAATTCTTAAAATCGTTCCTGCAGAGCAGACAATTAACTTCCCCTGCCAAAAAAGTGTCTAAGAATCCATTTTATCTAGAAAATGTTTTAGACCCTTTGCTAGTATTTACAACCTCAGACAAATTTTACTAGTTTCACAGTTATTACATGCTCTTTTTTTTTTTTTTTTTTTGAGACGGAGTTTCGCTCGTTACCCAGGCTGGAGTGCAATGGCGCGATCTCAGCTCACCGCAACCTCTGCCTCCTGGGTTCAAGCAATTCTCCTACCTCAGCCTCCTGAGTAGCTGGGATTACAGGCACGCACCACCATGCCCAGCTAATTTTTTGTATTTTTAGTAGAGACAGGGTTTCACCATGTTGACCAGGATGGTCTCGATCTCTTGACCTTGTGATCCACCCACCTCGGCCTCCCAAAGTGCTGGGATTACAGGCTTGAGCCACCGCGCCCGGCCTACATGCTCATTTTTCTTATTCAGTTCTTTCCAGACATAGTTCTTACCATAAAAAACTAAAGTACTAATACAGAATGCATCTGTATTTCAATAATCTTAACTAGATAAAATTTCTAATTTTGGTGTACTTTCTAATGTTACAATATGTCAAAATTTAAATATTGTTAGAATTATCCAGAAAACACTTGATGATACACAACACTGTATTAACATATTTCAGCAATAAAACATCTGAATGTTATGAAAATGTTGTATGTGGAGCACTGAAAACAGGCTTATTTAGAACAAGTTACTAAAAACATGTTAACATTTTTCATTTTCTATATATTATGATATTTTAGTATTTTAAATCTTTCTGGCTAAGATTGACCTCCCAAGGCTAGCTACTCCTAGAAATACCAAATGGCTCACCCAGGAGCATGCCTTTAATATGACTTTAATATCTTCACAGACAAATCCAAACCTAATCCTCCTCTATTCAATGCATACAATTCAGGAGGCAATGTTCCTCTGCCTTAATTGAAAGTCAGGCAACTAGGGAATACTGCTTTAGGCTGAAGCTTGCCAAAATTATTCAAACTAGCTAACCCTAAACTGCTTATCCTGCTCTGCCCTGCCTTTACCTTGGGAACCCCAATAAAGGCTATTGCCAGGTTCTTTCCTTGTTCTTGCTCCCTCTCCATGTCCAAGATGGGATTTCCCCTGTAGCACTATGTAGTATATACTGACTACTTAAGATCTGTGACAATAATAAACTTTGCATTCCTGAGTCTCTCTGTGGTCACACGTGACTAACCATCCCATGGAACACCAGAGAAGAAAACCAACAGTTACTGAATCCAACTTATACAATGTGCTTTGCAAAAATCATTCCAAGATACACAAGAATTAACAAACCTTATAATCAGGCATAGAAGCTCATGCCTATAACCCCTAGTCCAAAGGCTAAGGAGGGAGAATCACTTAAGCCCTTAAGCCTAGGAGATGGAGAAAGCCTGGCAACATAGCAAGACCCCATAACATAAAAAGAACATTAATACATTTGCTTTCAAAATGTATGCAAACAAAACTACAAACACAAAGTACTATAAACCATATCTATGAAAACATAACTCATTATAATTAATCTTATCTTGAACCACCATATGTCAAATAATGCTTTTAGTAATGAATTTTCCCCCATATCAAAGTCCAGACAAACCTTCTCATTTATAGAAGTAAAAATCACTCACATCAGGCTGTAGCCTTTTTGCTCGTCGACTGCAGCTGCTGAACTTAGAAGGTTGCACAGACTGTCTGAAGGGGATGCTGTGGGGCTTATATTCCTTATCTTTTACCTCAGTGTCAAATGGGTGTGTGTTACACTGCTACAGAGGAAAAAAAATGTAGAATCAGAAATTGAGTCATATTTGTGATTTGTGATTCCTTCAAGTAAAACTCTACCAAATAAAGCTGTAGTTCTTTCTAAATTACACAGGTCCACTTCTCTTCTTGAATGATAGAACACATATCCTAAAAACACCGCTGTGCCTCTGCTTGTATAAATGAGCAGCAGGGAATATGAAAGAATACTGTCTTCAAACTGTCTTGATAGCAATTTGGGTTTTTACTCTTATTCTTTGTGTGTTTTCAGTAAATATACAGAACCTCTCTCTTTATGCTTCAATTTCTTGGCTGATAAGTAATGAAAATAAGAAATTTAGCAATTATGTACACTAAGTGATGTGTTTTTAAACATATGCACACAGTTTTTATAAAATATTTAAAAGTTTTATGAATAATAAAATCTAAAATTGGCCAGGCATGGTGGCTCTTGCCTTTAATCCCGGCACTCTGAAAGGTCAAAGTGGGCAGATCACGAGGTCACGAGATCGAGACCATCCTGGCCAACATAGTGAAACGCCACAACTAAAAATACAAAATTTAGCTCGGTATAATTGCATGTGCCTGTAATCCCAGCCACTCGGGAGGCTGAGGCAGGAGAATCACTTGAACCTGGAAAGCAGAGGTTACAGTGAGCTGAGATCACACTCCAGCCTGGTGACAGAGTGAGCACCTGTTTCCAGAAAAACAAACAAACAAACAAAAAAAAACCTACTAACTTATTATTTAAAAATACACTGTTACCAGTCCTTGAGTTAAACCCAAGTAATACCAAGCTTTTTTTCCCTACACTATCTTTAAGTGAAGCAGCCTCAGTAAAGTTTAGTAACTTCATTAAGATAATTAGCTTTTTCACATAAGATATTTAAAATAGGAAATGTTTTCCCGTAACTTCTAATTTAAGATCTTCTCCATAATAAAATCTTAGTAAACATCAACCTGCTAAGATAGACAGATCACGCTAGTTTTTCTTTTAACTATAACAGGTATAAAACCTTGCCATACGAAGGCTGTATAACAGTATCAATTCCTGGAGTATCTTCACTCTAGAAATTTATAATCTCTAGATTGTAATCTCTAGAACCCAACTACTTAGGAGAAAAGTCCAACCCAAAGAGAAAATACAAAAGAAAACACAATCATGTCAGGCCACAAACCAGTTTAAATACCCTCACCACATGGTTGGCACCAGACTGAAACATTTCATAAGGGTAAATGATTCGTTCATAATGCAATCGTAGCAGGGAGCCAATGTTTTTGCCTGGTGGGTAGTGGAGACGCTGGGCAACTCGAGCCCACCGACGTTCCTTGCAGATGGCTTCATAGCCACCTTCCTCCATCACAATCTGAAAGTATAAGAAAAGATATTGGATTCTTGCCCTTGAGAGTGAACTAGCCTGCCCCACTTCTGATTTTGAAACAGCTGGGTCTGGGCTTCCCAGGAGAGCGGTGGAAACCTCTGTATTGTTTTCCACAGTGGCTGTACCATTTTACATTCCCACCAGCAGAGCACAGGGATTAAAATTTCTTCACATAGGAGGGAGAATGAGAGAGACATTCAAGAGAGCTGAATAGGAACACCTCTGGAGTGCAGTTCTCAGTGAGAACAACACAGAGGATGGGTGACCACCACATTTCCAAAAGAGTTTTTACTGCCCACAGACCAGAGGACTCCTGGCTTAAAATCACCAGAAGTTTCCAGAACAGCTGTTTCAGCCACCGCCATGGGTTTCTGCACAAAAATTCACAAAAATCTGAGCCATCGTTTCGACTAGCGCCTGGAACACCTGGGAGACAGAGCTACCCATTCAAGTGAAAAAGAGGTGTCTGAAACAGGGAGCCAGGTAATCTGGTTCAGCAGATCCTACCCATATAAAGACCAGCAATCTGGTCTGAAAGTACTCTGCCCTGAAACTTTAGCAGAAAGTACAGCTAGACCTGGGACAGCCCAGGTTGGCGGAGGAAGGGCATCCACCATTACTCAGGCAATACGCCATTACCGAGGCATGCCAACATTACTGAGGCAATCCACCATTACTGAGTTAGACCACCTTACCAGAGGCAATTCTAAGAGTATCTCTATAAACAAAACTGCAAGGAAGTCTACACAGATGGTGGGCAGAGCCCGCAACACCTCAGCAATGCCTCTGCTGGCAGACTGTGACCACACTACCTCCTTGGTGGCCAGGGCATCTCTAAGAAAAGGCAACAGCACATCAGGAAATTAAAAATCTCCACCTTCCGAGGACAGAGCACCTGGGGAAAAGAGGCAATTATGAGTTCTGCTGCAGCGAACGTAAATGTACCTGCCCAACAGCTCTGAACAGAACAATGGAGTAAACAGCACAGCACTTGAGCTACTGTAAGGGAAAGCCCATCTCCTCAAAAAGCTCCCCATTCCCTTATCCAAAGAGACACTTCATAAAGGAGAGCTCAGGCTGACATCTGGCAGGTACCCATTTGGGATGAAGGTAACAGAAGAAGAAACCGACAGCAACCCTTACTGTTCTATAGCCGCCGCAGGTGATCTGCAGGTATGCAAGATCTGGAGTGAACCTCTAGCCATCCTGCAGCAGAGAAGACTGACTTAGAAGGAAAACTAAAACACAGAAAGGAATAGCTTCAACATCAACGTAAAGGATGTCCACTCACAGACCCCATCTGAAAGCCAGTAACTACAAAGACCACAGGTAGATAAATACATAAAGATGGGAAAAAAACAGCACAAAAATGAGGAAAATACCAAAAACCAGAAGGCCTCTCCTCCTTCAAGGTATCACAACTTCTCACCAGCAAGAGAATGAAGTTGGATGGAGAATGAGTCTGATGAATCACAGAAGCATACTTCAGAAGGTGGGTAATAAGAAATTTCTCTGAGCTAAAAGAATATGTTCTAACCCAATGCAAAGAAATTAAGAACATTGAAATAAACATTAGATGAAATGCTAACTAGAATAACCAACTTAGAAAAGAACATAACTTCATGGAGATGAAAAACAACACAGCACAAGAACTTTGCAAAGCATACATAAGTTTCAATAGCCGAATCAACCAAGCAGAAGAAAGCACATCAGAGATGGAAGATCAACTCAATCAAATAAAAGGAGAAGGTAAGAATAAAGAAAACAAAGTGAAAAAGAATGAACAAATCCTCCAAGAAATATGAGATTATGTAAAAAGACCTAATCTATACTTGACTGGTGTACCTAAATGTGACTAAAAGAATGAATCCAAGCTGCAAAACACTTGTCAGAATATTATCCAGGAGAATTTCCCAAACCTAGCAAGGCAGGCCAGCATTCAAGTCCAGGAAATTCAGAGACCACCAAAAAGATACTCCGTAGGAGGAGCAACTCCAAGGCATATAATCATCAGATTCATTAGGGTTGAAATGATGCTAAGAGCAGCCAGAGAGAATGGTAGGGTTACCCACAAAGGAAACTCATAAGACTCACAGTGGATCTCTCAGCAGAAATCCTACAAGCCAGAAGAGACTGGAATTCAACATTCAACGTCCTTCAAGAAAACAACTTTCAACCTAGTTGCATATCCAGCCAAACTAAGCTTCATAAGCGAAGGAGAAATAAAATCCTTTACAGGAAAGCAATCACTAAGTGATTTTGTCAACACCCAGAGTGCTTTACAAGAGCTCCTGAAAAAAGCATTAAACTTGGAAAGAACAACCAGTACCAGCCACTCCAAAAATGTACCTCATGGTAAAGACCACTGACACAATGAAGAAACTGCATCAGTTAATGGGCAAAACAATCATCTAACATCAAAATAGCAGGATCAAATTCACACATAACAATATTAACTTTAAATGTAAATGGGCTAAATGCCCCAATCAAAAGATACAGGACTGGCAAACTGAGAGACTTTAACACTCCACTGCCAATATTAGACAGATAAATGAGACAAAAAATTAACAAGGATATTCAAGACTTGAACTCAGATCTGGACCAAGCAAACCTAATAGACATATACAGAACTCTCCACACAAAATCCAAAGATTATACATTCTTCTCAGCGCCACACAGCATTTAAACTAAAATTGACCACATAATTGGAAATAAATCACTCTTCAGCATATGCAAAAGAATGGAAATCATAACAGTCTCTTAGACGACAGTGCAATCAAATTAGAACTCAGGATTAAGAAACTAACTCAGAACCACACAACTTTATGAAAACAGAAAAACTGCCTCCTGAATGTCGACTGGATAAACAATGAAATGAAGGCAGAAAATAAGATGTTATTTGAAACCAATGAGAATGAAGACACAACATACCAGCATCTCTGGGAAATATTTAAAGTAGCACCTAGAGGAAAATTTGTAGCAATAAATGCCCAGATGAAAAGCAAGAAAGATCTAAAATCAACAACCTATCATCAAAATTGAAAGAGCTAGAGGAGCAAGACCAAAAAAACTCAAAAGGTAGCAGGTGACAAGAAGTAACTAATATCAAAGCAGAAACAAAGGAGACAGAGACAAAAACAACCTTTTCAAAAAAATCAATAAATCCAGGAGCTGGTTTATTGAAAAGATCAACAAAACTGATGGATACCCAGATTAACAAAAAAGAAAAGAGAAGAATCAAATAGATGCAATAAAAAATGATAAAACAGTATATTACCAACGATCCCACAGAAATACAAACTACCATCAGAGATTACTACAAACAACTCTATGCACATAAACCAGTAAACCTGTAAGAAATGAATAAATTCCTGGACACTTGCACCCTCCTAAGCCTAAACCAGGAAGAAGTAAAAACCCTAAATAGACCAATAACAAGGTCTGAAGTTGAGGCAGCAATTAATAGCCTACCAACTAAAAAAATTCCAGGTCCAGATGTGTTCACAGCTAAATTGTACCAGATGTACACAGAGGATGTGTACCACACCTTCTGAAACTATTTCAAACAATATGAAGATGGAATCCTTCCCAGATCATTTTTTGAGACCATCATCATCCTGGTATCAAAACCCAGCAGAGACTCAACAAAAAAAGACAACTTCAGGTCAATAACATGATGAACGTAGATGAAAAAAATCCTCAATAAAATACTGGCAAACCGATTGCAACAGCACATCAAAAAGCATATCTGCCAGGCGTGGTGGCTCAAGCCTGTAATCCCAGCACTTTGGGAGGCCGAGGCGGGTGGATCACGAGGTCAAGAGATCGAGACCATCCTGGTCAACATGGTGAAACCCCGTCACTACTAAAAAAGGCAAAAAAACTAGCTGGGCGTGGTGGCGCGTGCCTGTAATCCCAGCTACTCAGGAGGCTGAGGCAGGAGAATTGCCTGAGCCCAGGAGGCGGAGGTTGCAGTGAGCTGAGATTGCGCCATTGCACTCCAGCCTGGGTAATAAGAGTGAAACTCCGTCTCACCAAAAAAAAAAAAAAAAAAAACATATCCATCATGATCAAGCAGGCTTCATCCTGGGGATGCAAGTCTGCTTTAACATATGCAAGTCTATAAATGTAACCCACCACACAACAAGAACCAAAGACAAAAAACACATTTATCTCAATAGATGCAGAGAAGGCCTTCGACAAAATTCAACAGCCATTTACACTAAAAACTCTTGTAAACTAGGTATCGATGAAACGTATCTTAAAATAATAAAAGCTACGTATGACAAACCCACAGCCAATATCATACTGAATGGGCAACACTGGAATCATTCCCTTTTAAATTTGGCGCTATACAAGGATACCTTCTCTCACCACTCCTATTCAATATAGTATTGGAAGTTCGAGCCAGAGCAATCAGGGAAGAAAAAGAAAAAAGGGTATTCAGTTAGGAAAAGAGGAAGTCAAATTGTCTCTATTTGCAGATGACATTATTGCGTATTTAGAAGAGCCCACTGTCTCAGCCCAAAATCTCCTTAAACTAATAAGCAACTTTAGCAAAGTGTCAGGATACAAAAATAAATGTGCAGAAATCACAAGCATTCCTATTCAGATATAACAGACTAACAGAGAGCCAAATCAAGAGGGAACTCCCATTCACAATTGCTACAAAGAGAATAAAATATCTAGAAATACAACTAGCAAAGGATGTAAAGGACCTCTTCAAGGATAACTACAAACCACTGCTCAACGAAATAAAAGAGGCCACAAACAGATGGAAAATCATTACATGCTTATGGTTAGAAAGAATTAATATTGTGAAAATGGCTATACTGCCTAAAGTAATTTACAGATTCAATGATACCGCCATCATGCTACCAATGAGCTTCTTGACAGAACTGGAAAAAAACACCTTAAACTTCATAGAGAACCATAAGACAGCCCACATAGGCATGACAATTCTAAGCAAAAAGAACAAGGCCAGAGGCATCATGCTACCTGACTTCAAAATATACTACGGGTAATCAAAGCAGCATGGTACTGGTACTAAAACAGATGTAGACCAATGGAACAGAACAGAGGTCTTGGAGGATTTGCCAGATATCTACAATCTGATCTCTGACAAACCTTACAAAAACAAACAATGGGGAAAGTATTTCCTGTTTAATAAATGGTGTTGGGAAAACTGGCTAGCCATGTGCAGAAAGCATAAACTGGACTCTTTCCTGAGACCTTACACCAAAATTAATTCCAGATGGATTAAAGACTTAAATATTAAGACCTTAACACCATAAAAACCCTAAAAGGAAACCTAGGGAAAACCATTCAGGACATAGGCACAGGTAAGGACTTCATGACTAAAACACAAAAAACAATGGCAACGAAAGACAAAATAGACAAGTGGGATCTATTAAACTGTAGAGCTCCTGTAGAGCAAAAGAAACAATCATAAGAGCAAACCAGCAACCAACAGAATGGGAAAAATTTTTTGCAATCTACCATCTGCCAAGGGCTAATATCCAGAATCTAAAAAGAACTAAAACAGATTTAAGAAAATTAAAAAAAAAAAATCCATTCAAAAGTTGGCAAAGGATACAAACACTTTACAAAAGGAAGAAAAGGAAGACATACATGAGGCCAACAAACATGAAAAAATGCTCATCATCACTACTCATTAGAGAAATGAAAATTAAAACCACATTGAGATGTCATCTCACGCCAGTTAGAATGGTGATCATTAAAAGGTCTGGAGACAACAAATGCTGGAGGGGATGTGGAGAAATAGGAACACTTTTACACTGTTGGTAGGATTGTAAATTAGTTCAACCATTGTAGAAGACAGTGTGGCGATTCCTCAAAGACCTAGAAATAGTAATTCCATTTGACTCAGCAATCCCATTGCTCGGTATATACACAAAGGATTGTAAATTGTTCTATTCTAAAGACACATGCACACATATGCTCATTGTTGCACTGCTCACAATAGCAAAGACCTGGAACCAAAAACCAAATGCCCATTGATGATAGACTGAACAAGAAAAACATGGCACATATACATCATGGAATACTATGAAGCCATAAAAAACGATGAGTCCGTTCGTGTTCTTTGCAGAGACATGGATGAATCTGGAAACCATCATTGTCAGCAAACTGACACAAGAACTGAAAATCAAACACTGCATGTTCTCATTCATAGGTGGCTATTGAATAATGAGAACACATGGACACAGGGAGGGGAGCATCATACAATGGGATCTTCTGGGGGACCTAGTGGAGAGATAACAGTGGGTGGGGAGGCTTGGGAGGGATAACATAGGGAGAAGTGCCAGATATAGGTGACAGGAAGATGGAGGCAGCAAACCACATTCCCATATATGTACCTATGCAACAATCCTGCATGATCTGCACATGTACCCAGAACCTAAAGTACAATTAACAAAGTTATATCCTATGGTAATAAAATAAATAAATAAAGGAAGAATATATAATGGTAAAAAAAAGAAAGAAAAAGAGAAAAGCTGTGGAAGAACTGTGAACACACTGGAAAGGACTAAAAACAGCAATGAGGCTTAAATCTGGGGGGCCAACATCAACCATTTCAAGATTCAAAGATTAGGTAAAGAAATGCTGCTAGGCTTAGTGTTCTTTCCTTTCCTGCCTGGAAACATTATTTTCTACCACAGGAGACTCTTGAGCCAAGGCTTTTTATTTTTCCATTAGAAAGTAGACTATCTTACCTTACTAAGGCTGTAGAGGTCCAAGATCCTCCGTTCCACATTGGGAATCTTTAAGGAAGAACCTTGAATTTCCCAGAATTTTGCAATCTGATCCAAATAGTTCAGTTTCACTCTAGTCTGAGCCTAGGAAAGAGAAAGCCTTATAAGACTGGCATACTCCTTAAACTGACTTCATCCAGCGTGAAGTAAATAAACAAGTATGCTATCTACACTATGCTATCTACACTTCTATACTAATGTGCTGGAGTGCCAGCTTCACTGTCTATTTCAGCAGTGGTATCCAGAAAAAGCTCAAATAAGCTGAGTCTTTAAGAGGGGCTAAGAATGTGCTGTCTTAAAATCAAAATCATATCTAAATTTAAAGAATTCTTTGACTTAAAAAGTGCCTTAACCGAAACTATTTAGACTCCAAGAGTACTGAGACTCAGTATCACCTACTCAGAATGTACTGAGATACACTTTAAAGAACTAAAATATTTTTCTAGTCCATGTCAAAAATTTAGAAATGAAACCAGTTTCTGAATCATTGCTTTCTTATCCTAACTCATATGCAGCTCCTAGTTACTGATCATAGTCAAAATCCCAACAGTGAAAGAAAATGACAAATCATGCATAGACTTCCTATGTTGTAAAGACTGAACTGTTTTAAAAAGCCAGCTTTGCCTCTGATATTATATTAAAGCAGAACGTATGTAAGGCCATCAGCCTTTTGCTAGATATTCAAAAGTTCCCATTTTTTTTTTCTGAACTCTGCTTCTGTTAACCAACCAGAAAAAATTCAACAAGCCAGTACAGTGATTCACACCTCTAATCTCAGCACTTTAGGAGGCCAATGCAGGCAGATAACCTAAGGTCAGGAGTTGAAAACTAGCCTGATCGATATGGTGAAACTTCATCTCTACTAAAAATACAAAAAAATCAGCTGGGCCTGGTAGTGTGCACCTGTAATACCAGCTACTTGGGAGGCTGTGGCAGGAGAATCCCTTGAACCCAGCAGCAGAGGTGGCAGTGAGGTGAATTACCCCATTGCACTCCAGCCTGGGAGACAGGATGAGATGACTTTAAAAAAAAAAAAAAAAAAAAAAAAATCGGTGATCAAATATGTGGATATGAGAAAACCAAATAGGAAAGGTACCGTCATTTTGATAGTTTTAACTTGAATCTGTTGTATAGCAAAAGAATGCACCATTCATCCTCAGAAATTTAAACCTGTCTTTATGTTCCGACATTTCTGTGAATAATAATTATATACTTTATAGAAGACTTAACTCCAAGACCAGCATTCTGGAAAATGGTGAATTTAAATTTAATACATTCAATTACAAAATCTAGGTTCCATATTGTTAAGAAACTACAATACCATGATTAGACGTCAGATACCTTTAATAAAAGCATGGCTCCCAATCTTACCTCCAGTTCATTTAGCCTTTGGATGCGAGGAGTAAATCTGAAATTGTCAACTTCTACTGCAAAGGGAGGCTGCCAGTCCTAGAAGAAAGTACAAGAACCTGGAAATCAATGGTAATTAAAAGAAAAAGATGGTGAAAACCACAATCATTTGTTTCCATCCTTCTAAAGCCTTCTGGTGACCATTTTTGTACACAAGGGCCTCAAAAGATTCCTTTTTGAAAATCAAGATTAACTGAACAAAAAAGAAGAAAAGACAAAATGCTGCAAATTCAAAACTCACCTTGATATGTCTCATTCGTAACAGGCTAAAAAATGAAACAAAATAAAAGCCACCACAAACTCAAGCCTAGAAAGCAACTTCAAAAGTGCAATGCACATCTGAACAAACACTATGCTACTTGTGTTACGAGCCCTCACTAAAGATAAACGTAAAACAGGTAAAAAATTGTTTCATTTTTTTCGAACCTAAGCCATTATCTATTCCTTTACTAATGTGCTGGAGGTATGGAAATAGCACAAGAAACAAAAGTTTAACTGCGAATGCTGACAAGTGTGAAGATCCAAATAAAAATAATGTTGCAGCCTGGTTCAATATATGAGAAAAAAAAAAGCTGCATGCTCTGCGTAAACTTTTTGATTTATATAAATATTCTGTCAGTTGTTTACAACGACAATTAAGGATGCACAACATTTAAGTGTGCATCCTTAATTCAGTCAAACTTCTACGAGGTCCATTTAGTAGTTTTGAGTATAGCAAACCAAGATGGTCTACGTTTAATAACACAAACTTAATTGGTGGCAAAGGATGCCACATCACTCCCATTGTTTGCTATTTGTTACATACATACCAAGTTATAATACGGAATGAAAACACCAGTCCACGTGGTGAACACAAGTTTATTTAACTTGGTTACGCGTTAAATCAAGTAATTCTGGGTAATTTTTTTGCAGTTAAGAGTAAGTTTGTGTAGGCCTGAAGTACACTTAAGTTTAATAACGGCACAACGTAAAAATGTTTGTAGCGTATATTTTTCTTCCTAAAGAGGTCAGATGTTTAGAGTCACGTAGAATGTGGCGATCAAATACAAATGTTCTGATGCCAGTTTGTTCTAGTAACTAAGTTAAGTGACGAACAGCGGGCTAAATATTTCTGTTCATAAACATAAAGCCTCTTCAAGTGGTAAACTGCCACAATGTTCCAACAGAAGGCGACCCACTCCAAATTTTCTTTCAAAGACTTACTGCGGGTGGTCGGATTTTGCAGATGCCAGACTTCTCTGCTATGGGCCTGATTTTCGCAATGTAGCCTAGCGGGTCCTGAAATTCAGCCCAGCTAGGCTCAAACACCGGGCACTCCGGCGGGGGAAGGAACTCGTCAGATCCGGGTTCCATGCCGGTCCTTAATGGTAAGCTTTAAAATAAGAATCACACTTTCTTTAATGGCAAGCGGATTTCTCCTACTGAAAAGCCTAGCGACATTTCATTTTCTCAGCAAATTCCAGAGTTACTTTAATCCCGTAGCGACTTACCAATCACCAGGGCTTCCAATCTTACAACGACCATCTTGATCACTGAGCTCTGCTGTGTAGTATCTGTGGTGTAGTACCTACCGTCTCACTCCGCGGATCGATTTTTTTTGGGGGGCGTTATTTCCAAACCTGCGAGACCCTCTACACCTCAGATAAAAGCTGAGAACAAAGAGAAATTATACCGGAAGAAAATAGCCACAAAGAGTGGCTGGACTGATACTCAAAGGCACTCTGACGGTACTAAAAAGCAAGCTAAAAATAGTATGGCCGGAACTTGTTTTAAAATGAGACCAATGCGCAAGTTACGCCTGCGTGTTACGAGAAAGGACCGTAAAAGGATCTGACGTGATGGAACGCCTGGGTATCTCCGAGAAAATTTCAGCTTCGCGGCTTGCGGAAATACTGGCCAAAAAGCGCACCCCACCCCCCGCCTGTTTTTTTTTTTTTTTTTTTTTTTCCTTTCGTGCTGGTGCAAATCGCCCGCGATATGTGTTCACGGAAGTTTTTACTAACATTCTCTGAGGACTCACTTCGGTTCTCAGCTCGAGACCTTTCCTGTCACAACTGGTTTAGGAGCCAGGACCTGTGGTAAGATACGTTTATTTTCTTGTAAACCTCTTGCATTAACAGTGCCCTCCACGTGGGCACATTTGTCGCTACACTTTTTACCAACTCTACATTGGACTTTATGACAGGGAAAAACCACATGATGCACATCCCTAAAAATTACCTGGTAGTACCCTAAATTTGAAACTGATCACAAATATTGCACAGATAACGGCGGTAACTTCAACGTTGCTGAACAGACGTTCCATGAATTAACTAAAAGAAACACGCTGCTAATCTATTTTTTAATGTAGAATTATCTGAACTCTTTTTAAGGGAAGTGATAGTTTATTGCTATTTTTAATTGCAAAACAAAACAAGACGTCACACTTTGTTGCCTATAGTTTTATTTATAATTTTTACACCCTGTTGATAAGCAAAAATCACCTTATTTTGCTATCCTATTTTTGTAGAATCAATTTAATTTGGCATCTTATTCTCTATATATTTTTGAAAAAATATGCGAAAGGTAAATTTTAAAAATTAACTGGTGGATCTCATTTTGAAAACAACTGCCAGAAATCCTTTAAGCTTGCTTTGATTATTGCTTTATATTCTATGATTGTTTCTTCTTTTTTTTTTTCCCCTTTGGAACAATTTATCCATTCCATGTCGATTATCGGCTTCATTAGTTTATTATGCTACAATATATATATATTTCTGGGTCAAAAGTTATGTTACTTAATCTTCTGCTTTCATTTTACCAGTGTTTGTCTACATTTCTCTATAAAAATCAGTTATAGTTTAGTGTGTATTATTATTTCAGGTTATCAAATTTTTCTAACATTTTCACGATTCAAAATTATTATGAAACAGCTTTATGTTTCATTAATTCATCAGTAAATAGATATTTCAGTTTCTACTTTTAGCTATTATAAATAATGTTGCTATAAACATTTGTGTGCTGGTTTTTGGGTGCAGGCTTAGTTTTATTTCTCGTGTGTATACACTTACAGGTAGAACTGGTGAGTTACACGGAAACATTAGGTTTAAACTGTCGAGTAACTGACAGATTGTTCTCTAAACCATCTGTATCATTTAATTTCCGTCAAAAGTGGAAGACGGTTCTAGTTTCTGCATGTCCTCACTAAAACTGTAATTACGTCATTGAACTGATTTTACTATCACAATGTATGAGATCTCGTTGAGTTTTGACTTCGACTTCCAGAATGACTAATGATACAATGTTTAGAATCTTTTGGTTTGCTTGTTGGCTTGCTAATGTGCTTAATATGCCTTCTTTGGAGAAGTGTCTGTTCAAGATTTTTGGCTATTTTCACATTGCATTGTCTTTTTTTGGTTTAATTGTATTTATTCTTACCTGATTGTCTTATCAGATGTTTGATTTGAAAAAATAATGATAATAATTCTGTGTCCTGGCTTCTGTCTCTCCTAATAGTGACCTTTAAATTGAAAAGTTTTTAATTTGATCTCTAGACATTTTATTTTTTTCTATTGTCTCTGATACTTTCAGTGTTGCCTCAAGGGATTTTGTCTAACCCGAGTCGCAAAGATGTACTCTACTCTAGGAACTTTATAATGTTAGCTTTTATGTTAAAGACTTAGATACATTTTGTGTTAACTTTTGTAAACACTGTGAAGTAATAATACAAGTCAGTATTTTTGCATGTTGTCTTCTAGTTGTCACAACATTTGTTAGAAACATTATTATTGCTTCATTAATTGTTCTTGGCAGGCTTGATAGCATTCCGTTTGCCATTGATATATGGGTTTATTCTTGGACTCTCAATTCCATTCAATATATCTGCATGTGTGCATTCTAATGTCATATTGTTTTTATTGCTGTAATTTGTAGAACTTGTGAAAGGTTTTGAATTGGAAATACTGAGTAATCCAACTTTGTTCTTGTTTGTTTTTTTTTTTTTTTTTTTTTTTTTTTTTTTTTTTTTCAGAGCTGCTTTGGCTATTATTTGTTTCTTGTATTTTTATTAGTTTTCCTATTTCTGTAGAGAAAAAAAGCTGGGATTTCTACAGAGAAGCAAGCTGGGATTGAGACAGAAATATGGAATTCACAGACAAACTTAGGAAATATTTCCATCTAGGAAATTTAGGAAATATTTCCATCTAATTTTCCTACAGAGTACATGGACAAAGCATGTATTTTAATTTATTTAGGTCTGCTTCGATTTTCTTCAACACACTTTCATAGTTTTTAATATATATGTTAGTATTTAGTATGTATAGGTTGTATTCTGTATTTGAATTTAATTCCTTTGAGATTATTTTATTCTTTTTCTGCTACTATGAATCGTATTTTTAAGAAATTTCCCTTATGAAGTGTTTGTTAGTGATACACAGATATATGATTGATTTTTATGTGCTGAACTTGTGTCATACCACCTTGCTAACCTCATTTATTTTAATATTTTTTTAACTTTTAAATTCAGAGGTACACATGTGTAGTTTTTTTTTTGTTTTTTTTTTTTTTAACTTTTTACGTTCAGAGATACAGGATGTGAAGGTTTGTTATATTGGTAAACTTGTGTCATAGGGTTGATTGTATAGATTATTTCATCACCCAGGTATTAAACTTTGTATACATTAATTATATTTCCTGCTTCTCTCCCTCTTTCTATGCTCTGCCCACCATTAGAGCCAACTATGTATTATTGCCCACTCTGTGTCTGTGTATTGTCACAATTTATCTCCCACTTATAAATGAAAACATGCAGTATTTGTTTTTCTGTTCTGGCATTTGTTTGCTAAGGGTAATGGCCTCCAGTTATGTCCCTGCAAAGACATGATCTTGTCTTTTTTTTGGCCGCCTAGTATTCTGTGGTGTATATTTACCACATTTTCTTTATCCGCCCTATCATTGTTGAAAATTTGAGTTGATTCCATGTATTTGCTCTTGGGAATAACTGCGGTGAATGTACATGTGTTATTGTGAATAGCTGCAGTGAACATACATGTGCATGCATCTTTATAACAGAGTGATTTATAATCCTTTGGGTGTATGTCCAGTAATGAGATTGGTGGGTTGAATGATAATTCTGTCTTTAGGCACTGAGGAATTGCCACATTGTCTTCCATAATAGTTGAACTAATTTACACTGCTACCAGCAGCATAAAACATTCCTATTTTTTCAAAACCTCACCAGAATTTCTTTGATTTTCACTTTTTAATAATAATATTCTGGCTGGTTTGAGATAGTATCTTATTGTGGTTTTGATGCACGTTTCTCCAATAATCGGTGATGTTGAGCTTTTTTTAAATGTTTGTTGCCCATATGTGTGTGTATAAATTATATATATATATCTTCTTTTGTGAATTGTGTGTTTTTCTTCTTTTTCCACTTTTTAATGGGGTTCTTTGATTTCTCCTTGTAAATTTATTTAAGCTCCTTATAGGTGCTTGATATTAGACCTTTGTGAGATGCATAGTTTTCAGGGTTTTTTTTCCCATTCTATTGGTTGTTTCTTAAATTGCTTGATAGTTTACTTTGTTATTGAAGAAGCTCTTTAGCTTAATTAGATGTCATTTGTTAACATTTTCTTTTGTTACAATTGCTTATCATATCTTGTCATGAAATCTTTACTTCTGCCTATGTCCAGAATGGTATTGCCTAGATTTCCTTCTAGGGTTTTTATAGTTTTGGGTTTTACATTTGCATCTTTAATCTATCTTCAGTTAGTTTTTTTTACGTTGTGTAATTAAAAAGGTCCAGTTTCCATTTTTCCCAAATGGCTAACCAGTTATCACATTACCATTTATTAAATAGGGAGTCCTTTCACCATTGCTTTCTTTTGTTAGGTTTGTTGAAAATCAGATAATTATAAGTATGCAGTCTTATTTCTAAGTTCTCTATTCTGTTCCATTGGTCTATATATCTGTTTTTACCGGGAACATGGTGTTGCAGTTATTGCAGCCCTGTCATATAGTTTGAAGGTGGGTCGCATGATGCATTTAGTTTTGATTATTTGGCTTAGAATTAATTTGGCTATTCAGGCTCTGTTTTCATTTCACATGAATTATAAAATAGATTTTTGTAGTTCTGTGAAGAGTGTCAGTGGTAGTTTCATGGGTTTAGTAGCAGTGGATCTATAAATTGGTTTGGGCAGAGTAGCCATTTTATGATATTTATTCTCCACATCTATAAGCATGGAATTTTTTCTGTTTGTTTATATCATTTCTGATTTATTCAGTAGTGATTTGTATTAATAGTTCTTCCTATACAGATCTTTCACTTCCCTGGTTAGCTGTACTTCTAGGTGTTTTATTCTTTTTGTGATAATTTTGAATGAGAGTTTGTTTATGACTTGGCTCTTGATTTTATTATTGATGGTGAATAAGAGTGCTAGTGACTTTTGCACATTGATTGTGTATCCTGAGACTTCGCTTAACTTATCAGCTTAAAAGCCTTTGGAGCTCAGATGATGGATTTTTCTACATATAGGATAATGTTATTTGCAAATAGGGATAGTTTGTCTTCCTTTATTTCAATGTCCTTTAGTTCTTTCTCTTCCTTGATTGCCCAGAACATTCAATACTATATTGGATACAAGTGGTGACAGGGGACATCTTTGTCTTGTGCCAGTTTTCAAGGGAAATGATTCCAGCTTTTGCCTATTCATTATGACATTGGCCCTCCTCCCAAGCCTAAACAAGGAAGAAACCAAAACCTCAAACAGACCCATAACAAGGTCTGAAGTTGTGGCAGCAATTAAGAGCCTACCACCCCAAAAAAACCCAGGTCCAGATGGGTTCACAGCCGAATTCTACCAGGCATACAAAGAGGAGCTGGTACCATTCCTTCTGAAACTATTCCAAATAATACAAAAAGAGGGAATCCTTCCAAAATCATTTTATAAGACAAACATCATCCTGATACCAAAACCCGACAGAGACTCAACAAGAAAAGAAAACTTCAGGCCAATATCCATGATGAACAAAGATGCAAAAATTTTCAATAAAATACTTGCAAGCTGATTGCAACAGCACATCAAAAACTTATCCACCATGATGAAGTAGGCTTCATCCCGGAATGCAAGGCTGGTTCAACATACGCAAGTCTATAAATGTAATTCACCGCATAAACAGAACCAAAGATAAAAACCACATGATTACCTCCATTGATGCAGAGTAGGCCTTTGACAAAATTCAACAGCTCTTTATTTTAAAAATCCTCAATAAACTAGGTACTGACAGAACATATCTCAAAATAATAAAAGCTATTTACAACAAACCAACAGCCAATATTAAACTGAATGGGCAAAAGCTGGAAGCATTCCCTTTGAAATCTGGCACTAGACAAGAATGCCCTCTCTCACCACTCCTATGCAGTATAGTACTGGAAGTTCTACCCAGAACAATTAGGCAAGAAAAAGAAATAAAGGGTATTGATATAGGAAAGGAGGAAGTCAAATTGGCTCTATTTGCAGACGACATGGTTGTATATCTAGAAGACTCCATCATCTCAGCCCAAAATCTTCTGAAACTGATAAACAACTTCAGCAAAGTCTCAGGATACAAAATCAATGTGCAAAAATCACAAGCATTCCTATAAACCTATAACAGACTTAAAGAGAGCCAAATCAAGAATGAGCTGTCATTCACAATTGCCAAAAAGAGAATAAAAAACCTAGGAACCCAACTAACAAGGAACGTAAAGGACCTCTTCAAGGAGAACTACAAACCACTGCTCAACGAAATAAGTGAGGACACAAACAGATGGAGAAACATTCCATGTTCGCATTTAGGAAGAATCAATATCATGAAAATGACCATACTGCCCAAAGTAATTTACATATTCAACGCTATCCCATCAAACTACCAATGACCTTCTTCACAGAACTGGAAAAAACACCTTAAACTTCATATGGAACCAAAAGAGGGCCCGCATAGCCGAGTCAATTCTAAGCAAAAAGAACAAAGCGGGAGGCATCACACTACCAGACTTCAAACTATACTACAAGGCTACAGTAATCTAAACAGCATGGTACTGGTACCAAAACAGACATATAGACCAATGGAATAGAAAAGAGGCCTTGGAGGCAACACAACATATCTACAACCATCTGATCTTTGACAAACCTGACAAAAACAATCAATGGGAAAAAGATTCTCTGTTTAATAAATTGTGTTGGGAAAACTGGCTAACCATGTGCAGAAAGCAGAAACTGGACCCCTTCCTCACACATTATACTAACATTAACTCCAGATGGATTAAAGACTTAAATGTAAGACCTAACCATGAAAACACTAGAATAAAATCTAGGCAAAACCATTCAGGACCTAGGTGTAGGCAGGGACTTCATGACCAAAACACCAAAAGCATTAGGAACAAAAACCAAAATAGACAAATGGGACTTAATCAAACTCCACAGCTTCTGCATGGCAAAAGAAACAGTCATTAGAGTGAATCAGCAACCAACAGAATGGGAAAAAATTTTTGCAGTTTACTCATCTGACAAAGGGCTGATATCCAGAATTTACAAAGAAGTAAAACAGATCTAAAAGAAAAAATCAAACAAGCCCATTCAAAAGTGAGCAAAGGATATGAACAGATACTTTACAAAAGAAGACATACATGAGGCCAGCAAACATATGAAAAAATGCTCATCATCACTGGTCTTCAGAGAAATGCAAATCAAAACTACACTGAGATAGCATCTCATGCCAGATAGAATGGCAATCATTAAAAAATCTGGAGACAACAGATGCTGGAGAAGATATGGAGAAATAGGAACACTTTCACACTATTAGTGGGAGTGTAAATTAGTTCAACCATTGTGAAAGACAGTGTCGCAATTCCTCAAGGACCTAGAAATAGAAATTCCAGTTGACCCAGCAATCCCATTACTGGGTATATATCCAAAGGATTATAAATAGTTCTACTATAAGGACACGTGCACACAAATGTTTATTGCAGCACTGTTTACAATAGCAAAGACCTGGAACCAACCCAAATGCCCATTGATGATAGACTGGACAAGGAAAATGTGGCACATACACACCATCGAATATTATGCAGCCATCAAAGAGGATGAGTTCGTGTTTTTTGTAGGGACATGAAGGAACCTGGAAACCATCATTCTCTGCAAGCTGACACAAGAACAGAAAATCAAACACCGCATGTTCTCACTCATAAGCAGGTGTTGAACAATGAGAACACATAGACACAAGGAGAGAAGCACTACACACTGTGGTCTGTTGGGAGGAAATAGGGGACAAACAGTGGGGGTGGGGAGTTGGTGGGGGAGGTAGAATGGGGAGAAATGCCAGATATAGGTGATGGGGAGGAAGGCAGCAAATCACATTGCCACATGTGTACCTAGGCAGCAATCTTGGATGTTCTTCACATGTACCCCAAAACCTAAAATGCAATAAAATAAAATATTTTTTTTTTAAAAAAAGAAGAGTTAAAAAAAATGACATTGGCAGTAGGTTTGTCATATATGACTTTTATTATTCTGGGGGATGTTCCTGACATGTCTTAGGTGAGTGAAGTAGCACTAGGATCTTTAGTCTTGTGCCTAATTGGATAAAATGACATGCAGACACCTGGGGTGGTTTTAAGGAGCAGAGAGCTTAATATGCAAGAAAGTCTTAGAAGAAGAAAGTAGCTCCCCTATACAGAGATAGAGAGAGGGATTCCAACACAGAGAAAACCCTGTGTGTGGCAAAAAAAAAAAAAAAAAAAGTAGCTGCTTTTATGGTGAGGCTGAAGGAAGTAGTGTCTGTATTGATTTGACCAGGCATGTCATTCATATAGCCTGGAAAAAAAACTGGCCCTTCGGCCCTAGTTTTTTTAATATGCAAATGCAAGTGCCATATTCTACACTTGTAGGTTAGGTAGGGGTGGCCATGTTGCCAGCCACATGTGGGGGCAAGGGAGAAGAGGGAAGGAATCGTTATGTTTGTGTGGACCCAGTTTCTAATGCTCAGCTTTTGCATATCAAGATTGTCACCAGGGGCTTTCCAGTTAGACAAGATACATTTCTGGAGTTGCTATGAAAGAAGCAAAAACAGCTGTGTATGGTGGCTCATGCCTGTAATCCCAACGCTTTTGGAGGCTGATGCTGGATCACCTGAGGTCAGGAGTTCGGTATCAGCATGACCAACATGGTGAAACCCTGTCTCTATCAAAAATACAGTTATTACCCAAGAATGGTGGTGGGTGCCTATAGTCCCAGCTACTCGGGAGTTGGAGGCAGGAGAATCACTTGAATCCAGGAGATGGTGGTTACGGTGAGCCAAGATCATGCCATTGCACTCCTAGGTGAAAGGAGCAAAACTGTGTCTCAAAAAAAAAAAAAAAAGAAAGAAAAAAAGAAAAACTTCTCATGCCATTGGCCTCCAGTGTAGGTAAGAAAAGCAAAACTTATCTCAAAAAAAAAGAAGAAGAGGAAGAAGAAGGAAGAAGGAAAAAGGAAGAGGGAGGGGGAGGGGGAGGGGGAAGAAGGGAAGAAGAAGAGGAAGAAAAAAAAATTCAGAGGAGGAGGAGGAAAGAAGAAGGGAAGAAGAAGAAGAAGAAGAACTCGGAAGGACCCCTTTTCTTACCTGCCTAATTTCTTTCTCTTTTTTTTTTTTTTTTTTTTTTTGTTGTTGTTGTTGAGATGGAGTCTCGCTCTGCCACCCAGGTTGAAGTGTGTGTTGTGGATATTAGCTCACAGCAACTTCCACCACTCAGGTTCAAGTGATTTCCCTGCCTCAGCCTCTTGAGTAGCTGGGGTTACAGGCAGATGCCATTATACCAGTTAATTTTTGTATTTTTAGTGTATATGATATTACTCCATGTTGGCAAGGCTGGTCTTGAACTCCTGAACTCAGATGGTCCACCCGCCTATTACTCCCAAAGTTCTGGCATGAGCCACAGCACCTGGCAGTAATTTCTTAATAACTCCTACAATATACCTTCCATACTTAGTTTATTACGAGTTTTTAACATGAAGTGAGACTGAAATTAATCAAAAGCCTTTTCTGAATATATTGAGATAGTCATGTTTTCATCTTTGGTTCTGTTTATGCAATGAAACACATTTATTGATTTCTGTGTATTGAACCAGCCTTGCATCCTCGGCATGAAGTCTGCTTAATCATGGTGGATAAGTTTTTTGACATGTTAATGAATTTGATTTGCCAGTATTTTATTGAAGATTTTTCTTTCTTTTTTTTTTTAATTGTACTATAGGTTCTCGGGTACATGTATGGATCATGCAGGATTGTAGCATAGGTACACACATGGCAATGTAGTTAGCTGCCTCTATTGCCCTGTCAACCTACATCTGGCATTTCTCCCCATGTTATCTCTACCTGACCTCCCCACACGCTGCTGTCCACAACTTGGTCCCCCACCAGTAGACCCCAGTGTGTGAAGCTCCCCTCCTTGGGCCCATGTGTTCTCATTGTTCAGCACTGGCCTATGAGTGAGAACATGTGGTGTTCAATTTTTTGTTCTTATGTCATTTTGCTGACAATAATGGTTTCCAGATTCATACATGTCCCTACAAAAGACAGGAACTCATCATTTTTTATGGCTGCATAGTATTCCAGGATGTATATGTGCCACATTTTCCTTGTCCAGTCTATCATCGATAGGCATTTGGGTTGGTTCCAGGTCTTTGCTATTGTAAACAGTGCCACAATGAACATATATGTGCATGTGTCTTTATAATAGAATGATTTATAATCCTTTTGGTATATACCCAGTAATGGGATAGCCAGGTCAAATGGAATTTCTATTTCTAGGTCCCTAAAGAAGTGCCATACTGTCTTCTACAATGGTTGAACTAGTTTACACTCCCACCAACAGTGTAAAAGCATTCCTATTTCTTCACATCCTGTCTAGCATCTGCTGTCTCTGGATCTTTTAATGATCACCATTCTAACTAGCATGGTATCTCAATATGGTTTTGATTTGCATTTCTCCAATAATCAGTGATGACGAGCATTTCTTCATGTTTTTTGACCTCATGTATGCCTTCTTTTGAAAAGTGACTGTTCATATTGTTCGCCCAATTTTGGATAGGTTTGTTTGTTTGTTTGTTTTCTTGTAAATCTGTTTTAGTTCTTGTAGATTCTGGATATTAGCCCTGTGTCAGATGGGTAGGTTGCAAATGTTTTTTTCTCATTTTGTTGGTTGCCGGTTCACCCTAGTAGGGGTCTCACACGGGAGTGTTCCACACAATTGTGGGGAACACTCCCGTGTGAGACCCCTAAAAGGTGTGAGTCTCACTATACGGTGAGTTTGATGCCAAACACAGTTTCCTACTGGAGGCAGTCGAGCTATCCGGAAGTATAGGAACTGAAAGATGAATGATCAGTTTCTAATATCAACCACAATATCGTTTTGGGCCTAAAATTATGCGTTGCTGCTAGACTGAGTAACCCCCTACCAGCAACCGGTTCCTGCTTTTAACCTTTTTATGACTTTAAGAATAAGTTTTAACCTTTACTTACCTAACTGCCTTGTACCCTAGATAATGGTTTAACTGTCGATATTTGCAAAGCAAAATGCCACCATAAGGGATGGCTTTGATTCCTGACTCAGAGATTCCTGAATGGGGAAGTTGAGTTAAGTTGAGTCAGGAGTAGACAAAGGAGAATCCGATTAAAAGATATTCTGATGAGCAAAACCAAAAAGCCTTTTCACATCTCAGTTCTAAAACAAGGTCAAACCAGAGATACCTGCAGCCAGGAGGAATAATGTTTGAATGTAAGCAAGCTTTGTGAATAATGTTTGGATGCAAACAAACTTTGTGATTGTAGACAATTTTGTTACTTTTTACAACCATTGATCGCATATCTGACTTCTCTATTGTATAGGCCATGTGAGGCATACATTTGCATTCCTCTTACTATGACGTAAACCAAAGCCAAGAAAGTGTATTTATTCCTGGCCTTTGAAAAATAAAATTTGCTGTTTAGGCACAGCCTATCAGCCCTCCAGACACCTCGCTTTCTCTCTCTCTGTCTTTATTAATTTCCCAGGCGCACTCCCTCTTCCATGTATTGGGACCCTCTTGCAGGTCGAGAGACCCCCGGGCAGACGTGCCTACCCGTCCTGGACGGTCCACGACATCTGGCGACCACGACACGGGGCCTGGACACGAGGGATTACAGTGACGCACATCAATTAAGGAGTGAGGCTGCAGCAGTAAGTTTTTGAGTTGTTTTCTTAATTGTGTATACACAAGTGTTGATTTTCAAGTTTTCAGTCTGGAGTAAAACATGGGGCATTTAGAGTCTAAGGAATGTAATATGTTCATACAGCTTTTACAGTCAATGATTAAGTCTCATGGTTATGATATTAAGATAAAAACTATTGAAGAATTTGTGCACATTGTTAGGGAAATGTGTCCATGGGTCCCTGAAGGTGGCTTTCTTGATGAAGCCACATGGAACGTCATAGGAGAGAAAATCGATCAATTTCGTTTTCTCAATAAGTCTTTGCCTCAATGTGAAGTTTTGCTTTCTGTTTGGCCTAAACTACGCGAATGTGTTTGTCCTTCTGTTTCTCTCTTAGAAAATTTGACCACAGAAGCTTTGCCTCCGCATGATTGGGGCGGGGGTACTCGCAGTGGGGCCAAAGGCCCAGAAACTGCTAGCTCAGTTTTAAACTGACTTTTTTTTTTTTTTCTTTCTCTGCTGACTACAAGCCCCACCCGCTCAGCTCTCAGGCAAGCTACACCACCTCAGGTGGCCAAATTTGCATCCAAAATACAATTTAAGAAAAGCTTTCTAACTCTTTGTAAAGCAAGTGACTTGTTAGCTCATTAAAGTGTGAGGCCTGCAACTGCAAGGTTGTTGGTTCAAGTCCTCAGTAAATCTAGTCTTTTAGAAAAAATTAAAGTTATTGTTTGGGCACCTCGTGGAATATTTACGCTAACTCCTGATAAGCCTATAGCGCAGCTTCTTGTCATACCTGTGAATACCTCTATAGGCAAACCCCTTTCCACTGGGACTCAAGGTTGCTCTGCTTTTGGATCCTCAAATCACGCTTATTGGGTGCAGTCTATTACTGCTTCTCGCCCTGAATTGACTATATGGATTGCTAGCAAGACTTTTAAGGGTCTGCTAGATACTAGAGTTGATATTTCTGTTATTTCATCTAATCAATGGCCTTTACAGTGGCCTTCCTCCCCTTCTATGACTTCTTTACAAGGAATTGGAATGAGTAATAATCCTGAACAATCTACTAATTTATTAAAGTGGACTAATGCTGAGGGACATGAGGGATATTTTCATCCTTATATCCTTCCAGGACTCCTGTTTAATTTGTGGGGTTGAGATGTTTTAGAAGCAATGGAAGCAAAACTTACTACTGGAAATTTTGCTTGGCAAATTATGAAAAGACAAGATTACCAAGAAGGAAAAGGCTTAGGTAAAAATTTACAGGGAGTACCGGAGCCTATTTCTCCTTCTCCAAAACATGACAAACGAGGTTTAGGGTATTTTTCCTAAGGGCCACTGATTCTCCCCATGCCTATGCTGATTCTATTTGCTGGAAATCTGATTCCCCAGTATGGGTAGAACAATGGCCCCTGTCTTGTGAAAAAATTACCGCCGCCCGCAAGTTGGTTCAGGAACAGCTTGATGTGGGTCATGTTCGGCTTACCGACAGTCCCTGGAATTCTCCTATTTTTTCATTAAAAAACGTTCTGGTAAGCCGGGAGCGGTGGCTCAAGCCTGTAATCCCAGCACTTTGGGAGGCCGAGGCGGGTGGATCACGAGGTCGAGAGATCGAGACCATCCTGGTCAACATGGTGAAACTCCGTCTCTACTAAAAATACTAAAAGAATTAGCTGGGCATGGTGGCGCGTGCCTGTAATCCCAGCTACTCAGGAGCCTGAGGCAGGAGAATTGCCTGAACCCAGGAGGCAGAGGTTGCAGTGAGCCGAGATCGCGCCATTGCACTCCAGCCTGGGTAACAAGAGCGAAACTCCGTCTCATTAAAAAAATAAATAAATAAACGTTCTGGTAAATGGAGACTATTACAGGACTTAAGGAAAGTTAATGAAACCATGGAAATCATGGGGCAGCTACAACCAGGCTTGCCCTCTCCTGTTGTTGGGCCGCAGGAGTGGCATCTTCCAGTTATTGATTTAAAAGACTGCTTTTTCACCATCCCTCTGGCTCCGGCTGATTGCAAACGTTTTGCCTTTAGCGTTCCATCTACCAATTTTGAGAGGCCTTATGATAGATATGAATGGGTCATTCTCCCACAGGGAATGGCAAATAGTCCTACTTTATGTCAATCCTATGTTGCCAAGGCCATTTACCCAGCACGTCAGGACTTTCCTGATGCTCTGCTATTGCATTATATGGATGATTTGTTGCTGGCTGCCCCTTCGCAGTCTCTTTTATTTCAGGCATATGAACTCCTAAAATATTGTCTTAATAGAGCTAATCTTATCATTGCTCCAGACAAGGTTCAAACTGTTACTCCTTACCATTATCTTGGAAGACTCATTGAGTCTAACCAGGTCTCCTTTAAAACTCCAGTTTTGTTCACAGGTAATCTTAAGACTTTACATGATTTCCAAAAGTTTTTGGGTGATATTAACTGGATTCGCCCTAGTTTGAAACTTACCATGGGTCAACTTAAGCCCCTCTTTGATATGCTAAAGGGCCCTTCCAAACCAACCTCTCCTAGATCGTTATCGGATCCTGCTAAACAGGCTCTGCAACTTGTGCATGATGCCCTCCATCAACAAAAATTGACCAGAATTAAAGACAATATGCCATGGTGTTACTGCATTCTTCGCACTGCTTACACCCCTACTGGAGTTTTTTGGCAACAAGGGATTTTGGAATGGATCCATCTTCCAGCAAGTCGTGGTAAAGTTCTTTCCCCTTACTTTGACCTGGTTGCTACATTGGTTGCCAAGGGCAGGCAACGTGCCTTAACTTTGTTTGGCACTGACCCTTTGAAAATTGTTGTCCCATATACTAATGCCCAACAGCAGTGGCTGTGGCAGTTTTCTGACTCTTGGCAAATTGCTTTTGCAGGTTTTTCAGGACAAATTTTGTGTCATTATCCTGCTGATAAACTACTACAATTTTATTCACAGTGCTCTCTTATCTTTCCACAAACCTGTGTTAAATCGCCCTTGCCTTCTGCTTCTTTAGCCTTTACTGATGGTTCCTATTCTGGGATTGCATCTGGAACGGTCAACAAACAGCCGTTTTCCTTCCAGACAAATGAACATTCGGCACAGCGTGTGGAGTTACTGGCAGTCCAACATGTTTTAGAAAATTGGGATACGCCCTTAAATATCTATTCTGACAGTCAGTATGTGGTTAATTTGATACAAAATTTAGAAACTGCTCCTCTTTCCTTTTCAGATTCCTCTCCAATAATTCATCTCCTCCTTCCCTTGCAGCAAGCGGTGAGAAAATGTTTTCACCCTTTCTTTATAGGACATATCAGGGCTCACTCTACCCTGCCTGGCCCCCTGACTGAAGGTAATTCGTTTGCTGATCAACTTACTCAACATGTTTTCCCTGTTTTATCTCCTATCCAACAGGCCGAGGCTTCTCATGCCCTGCATCACCAAAGTGCGAGCAGCCTTCGTTTGCAATTTAAGATAACCAGAGAGCAGGCTCCACAAATTGTTAAAACCTGTACAGCTTGTTTGCCTCACCTGCCTGTTACCCAACATCACGGGGTTAATCCTCGGGGCTTGCAAGCAGGCCATATTTATCAAATGGATGTCACTCATTCTGCATCCTTTGGTAAATTATAATATGTGCATGTTACCATTGACACCTGTTCTTTTTGTTGTGGCCTCTGCTCATACAGGTGAAGCTGTGAAGGATGTTATTTCTCACTGTTTACAAGTTTTCTCTATTATAGGACCCCCCAAGATTTTAAAGACTGATAACGGTCCCGCCTATACCAGCAAAGGTTTTGCTAACTTTTGTTCTCAGTTTCAGATTTGTCATCGCACTGGCATTCCCTTTAATCCTCAGAGTCAGGGCATTGTGGAACGCTCCCACGCTGTCCTCAAAACTTTACTACACAAACTCGAACAGGGTAGTACCCTTCACTTTATTCATAAGACACCCCACAACTGGTTGCGTCATGCCTTATATGTCCTAAATTTCTTAACTCTGGATGCCAGTGGCTTCTCCACAGCCGACCATTTCTGGCACCCTCAGGATAAGGCTACGGCTGAGGTCTTGTGGAAAGATCCTTTAGCCAACCAATGGCATGGACCAGATCCAGTCTTCATCTGGGGACGAGGACATGTTTGTGTTTTTCCCAGGTCTGCTGCCTCGCCAATTTGGGTACCTGAACGTCTTGTCAAGCATGGACCAGTTCGATGGCAGAGAAACACCCTAATTCCTCGATTTCGTCGCCTGACACTGACACCGCCACCCCACCGGAGACGCCGCCACCTGCGATGGACACAACGAGTCTGCACACCGTTCCACAGCAATGCCCTGCCGACCTGGTCCCAACTTCGCCGTCTGACTGCCGAAGCGACCCAGCTTGTTCTTGAACAAGGACACTCCTGTTCCCCTGCAGTCATGTTTATCGCCATGATGGCCATATTGTCCTGCCAGGTTTCCCCCTCCCATGCTCACTCTGCTGATTCTTCTCAAATCCTTTGGGCTTATGTCCCTGACCCTCCTATCCTCCGTCCTGTTACCTGGACTGACCCTGCTTTTCCTGTTTATTTGAATGATACTTCTCTTTTTGGCTTCCCTTCCTCCACTCATATTACCCCTCAAACTGCCAATTACTCTTATTTTGCCCAAGCTGCTTCTCCCCCTATGTGTTTTTATGCGTCGAAAATATGGGACCAACTTGCTCTCAGTAATCGCATTCCCTTCTTACCTATTCTCCCCTCTACCAATGGTCCCTTTTGCTTTGAATTAGGAATGAAGCATCTCACCACATTTGAAGGCTCTTCTGCCCTCCTTAACGGCGAAACCTCTTTCTATGCTAGGGACTGGCTTCTCACCTATCTTGGTATCAAAGAATCATGGAATTCTTCCTCTCCTGATTTCCCGTCTGTTCCTTGTTCTCTGTTCCCGCTGCCATGTTGTTAATGCCTCTCTTGACCCCTCTCCCCCCTGGAAACTCTGCTACCCTAAACACCGCACTGCCCTACCTATACCCTTTCTACTGGTTTCACTCTTTATGATTGGTCTCTCCCTGCGCCGCTCTCCACCTCCTTTGATCCGTACCAGTCCCCTGGCGGCTGGGCCACTCCTATTTTTTCTACCTCCTCTGGCCACACCTATACGTCTCTCTGGCGTCTTTTTACTGCTCTTACCCCTAGTTATTGGAAGGCCAGTACCCGCAGTGTTTCTTGCCCCTCTCGTTCCCAACATTATGTTCAAGCCTGTTGTTTCTCCTTACGCCTTACTTTATGGTCATGTTAACATTTCTGTCTCTTCTGGTCACTACCGTATTTCTTGCCCTTCTTGCACTCTTACCAACTGCATTGATTCCTCTATTTTTCCTGCCCCTTACCAACTGCATTGATTCCTCTATTTTTCCTGCCCATACTGTTCTCGTCGTTCATCAACCCCCTTATGTTATGCTTCCTGTTAATGTTTCTGGCCCCTGGTATGATGAATATAGCCTGCAAATCTTACATGACATCCACGATCTAATTGTCCACCCCAAACGTTTTCTGTGTATTCTGATTGCTAGTATTTTGACTATTGTTAGTATTGTGGCCACGTCTGCTACACAGCTGTAAGTTTAGCTCACAGTGTTCAAGCTGCCACATTTGTTAACCATCTAGCCCACAATGTTTCTGTTTCTTTGGGTACTCAAATTGGTATTGATTCTAAATTGGAGGCTAAACTTAATGCTTTAGAACAAAGTGTTACTGTTTTGGGTGACAAGGTTCATAATCTTCAGTCTCGTCTCCGTTTCCGTTGTCATGCTGATTATAATTCCATTTGTGTTACTAGTGCTCCTTATAATGACTCAGAATGGGACTGGCCTCTGGTCCGTGCCCATCTACAAGGCATTTGGAGTCACAACAATCTGTCTTTGGACATTTTTCGCTTACAGCGTCAAATCCATGCTATTGACTTTTCTCGCAGACAGCTGCCGCAGGATGCCACTATTGCCTGTGACATTTTGGACACGTCCTCTTGGACTCGTAGTTTTCATTTACCTTCCCTTTCTACCTTAATTAGCATTGGAGGTTTTCTCCTTGTACTCATCATTCTCTTGCCGTTCCTCTTCCGCCTTGTGTTCTCCTCCCTCCAGCGCCTTCAGCTCAAACTTTTTGAGCTGCATTTAAAAACAAAAAAAGAGGGAATTGTGGGGAACACTCCCGTGTGAGACCCCTAAAAGGCGTGAGTCTCACTATACGGTGAGTTTGATCCCAAACACAGTTTCCTACTGGAGGCAGTCGAGCTATCCAGAAATATAGGAACTGAAACATGAATGATCAGTTTCTAATATCAACCACAATATCGTTTTGGTCCTAAAATTATGCGTTGCTGCTAGACCAGGTAACCCCCTACCAGCAACCAGTTCCTGCTTTTAACTTTTTTATGACTTTAAGAATAAGTTTTAACCTTTACTTACCTAACTGCCTTGTACCCTAGATAATGGTTTAACTGTCGATATTTGCAAAGCAAAATGCCACCATAAGGGATGGCTTTGATTCCTGACTCAGAGATTCCTGAATGGGGAAGTTGAGTTAAGTTGAGTCAGGAGTAGACAAAGGAGAATCCGATTAAAAGATATTCTGATGAGCAAAACCAAAAAACCTTTTCACATCTCAGTTCTAAAACAAGGTCAAACCAGAGATACCTGCAGCCAGGAGGAATAATGTTTGGATGTAAGCAAGCTTTGTGAATAATGTTTGGATGCAAACAAACTTTGTGATTGTAGACAATTTTGTTACTTTTTACAACCATTGATCGCATATCTGACTTCTCTATTGTATAGGCCATGTTAGGCATACATTTGCATTCCTCTTACTATGACATAAACCAAAGCCAAGAAAGTGCATTTATTCCTGGCCTTTGAAAAATAAAATTTGCTGTTTAGGCACAGCCTGTCAGCCCTCCAGACGCCTCACTTTCTCTCTCTCTGTCTTTATTAATTTCCCAGGCGCACTCCCTCTTCCAAGTATTGGGACCCTCTTGCAGGTCGAGAGACCCCCGGGCAGACGTGCCTACCCGTCCCGGACGGTCCACGACACCCTAGTAAGTGTTTCTTTTGCTGTACAGAAGCTCTGGAATTTAATTAGGTCCGATTTGTCTATTTTGGCTTTTGTTGCCAATACTTCTGGTGTTATAGTCATGAAGTCTGCCTGTGCCTATGTCCTGAATGGTTTTGCTCAGGTTTTCTTCTAGGGTTTTTATGGTATTTGATCTTATGTTTAAGTCTTTAATCCATCTGGAGTTTATTTTAGTGTAAGGTGTTAGGAAGGGGTCCAGTTTCTGCTTTCTGCACATGGCTAGCTAGTTTTCCCAACACCATTTATTAAACAGGGAATTCTTTCCCTGTTGCTTGTTTTTGTCAGGTTTGTCGAAGATCTCAGATGGTTGTAGATGTGTGGCATTTCTTCCAAGGCCTCTATTCTGTTTTATTGGTCTTGTATCTCTGTTTTGGTACCAGAATCATGCTGTTTTGATTACTCTAGCTTGTACTCTAGCATTAGGTAGCATGATGCCTCTGGCTTTGTTCTTTTTGCTTAGGATTGTCTTGACTATATGTGCTCTCTTTTGGTTCTATATGAAGTTTAAGGTGGATTTTTCAAGGTCTGTGAAGAAGGTCATTGATAGCTTGATGTGGATAACCTTGAATCTGTAAATTACTTTGGGCATTATGGCTATTTTCACGATACTGATTCCTCCTAACCATGAGCATGAAATGTTTTTCCATTTCTTGAAGATTTTTCTTCAATGTTCATCAAAGATACTGGCCTGGAATTTGTTGTTGTTGTTTTTGTGTCTCTGCCTGATTTTATTATCTGGATGATGCTGGCCTCATAGAATGAGTTAGGGAAATACGTTTTTCAATTTTAAAAAATAGTTTCAGTAGAAATGGCACCAGCTCTTCTTTGTATCTGTGATACAATTCAGATATGAAGTAATGTGATCCTGAGAACTTTTGCAGGGGATGATAGCCTGTGTATTGCTGCCTCAGTTTCAAAGTTCATTATTGATGTGTTCAGGTTTGCAGTTTCCTTCTGGTTCAGTCGTGGAAGGGTTTGTATGACCAGGAATGTGTCTATTTCTTTTAGATTTTCTAGTGTATGTTCATAGGCGTGTTTGTAATATTCTCTCCTGTTTATATTTCTGTATGTTCAATGATAATATGTTCATTATTATTTCTATGTTTATTTGATTCTTCTCTTTTTTCTTCATTAGTCTAGCTAGCAGTAATCATTTTTAAAAAAGCTTCTTTATTTATTGATCTTTTGAATGTTTTTTTTATGTGTATTTCCTTTAGTCTAGCTCAATTTTGGTTATTTCTTGTCTTCTACTAGATTTGGGATTTGTTGACTCTTGGTTATCTAGTTCTTTTAGTTATGAAGTTAGGTTGTTAACTTGAGATCCTTCTATTTTTTTATGCGGATGTTTATTGCTATAAATTTTCCTCTTAACACTACCTTTGCTGTGTCTCAAAGAAGATTCTGTCATATGATATCTTTGTTCTAATGAGTTTCAAATTACTTCTTTGTTGATGCCTTAATTTCATTATTATCATTATTATTATTTTCAGGCTGAATCTTTCTCTGTTGCCCAGGATAGGGTGCAGTGGCACAACCTAAGCTCACTGAACCTCTGCATCCTGGGTGCAAGAGATTCTCCTGCCTCAACCTCCTGAGTAGCTGAGATTATAGGTGTGCACCACCATGCCCGGCTAATTTTTGTATTTTTAATACAGACAGAATTTCTACCATGTTGGTCTGGCTGGTCTCAAACTCCTGACCTCGTGATCCCCCCCACCTCCCAAAGTGCTGGGATTACAGGCATGAGCCACTGCACCTGGCCAATTTCTGCCTTAATTTCATTATTTACCCAAAAGTCATGTAGAAGCAAGTTATTCGATGTCTATCCACTTGTATGGGTTTGAGTAAAACTTTTAGTTTTGAGTTTTTTTTTTTTTTTTAGATGGAGTTTCGCTCTTGTTACCCAGGCTGGAGTGCAATGGCGTGATCTCGGCTCACCGCAACCTCCGCCTCCTGGGTTCAGGCAATTCTCCTGCCTCAGCCTCCTGAGTATCTGGGATTACAGGCATACACCACCATGCCCAGCTAATTTTTTGTATTTTTAGTAGAGACGGGGTTTCACCATGTTGACCAGGTTGGTCTCGATCTCTCGACCTTGTGATCCACCCGCCTCGGCCTCCCAAAGTGCTGGGATTACAGGCTTGAGCCACCGCGCCTGGCCGAGTTCTAATTTGATTGTGCTGTAGTCTAAGAGACTGTTTTTTATGCTTTCATTTGTTTTGTTTTGAATTTTCTAAGGAGTTTTATGTCAAGTTACATTATCATTTTTAGATGAAGTGCCATATGACAATAAGAATGTATATTCTGTTTTGTTTTGGTGGAGAGTTCTCTAGTTGTCTGTCAGGTCCATTTGATCAAGAACTGAGTTCAGGTCATTAGAATATTCTGTGTCAGTAATTAGTTTTCTGTTTCAATAGTTAATTTTCTGTATTAATCTTTCTAATATTGTAAGTGGGGTGTTTTAGTCTCTCAGTTTTATTGTGTGGGGGGTCTAAGTGTCTTTGCAGGTCTATAAAAACTTGTCTTATTAATCTGGGTGACTCTGTGTTGGGTGCACATGTGCTTTGAATTATTAACTCTTCTTGGTTAATTGAACCATTTATCATTGTATTGTCCTTCTTTGTCTTATTTGATATTTGTTGGTGTAAAATCCATTTATTCAGAAACTAGAATTTGGACCGCATTTTTTCTTCTTGTTATTTGCTTGATAGATTGTCCTCCAAATCTTTATGTTGAGCCTATGTGTGTCTTTGCATATGAGATCTGTCTATCAAAGACAACATAACAATGATTCTTGGGTTTATATCTAGCTTGCTTCTCCGTATCTTCCAATTGCGACATTTTTCCCATTTAAGAGAGAATCTGATTATTATGTACCTTGGAGATAATCTTGTGGAATATCTTACTCTTCTTCTCTGCATTTCCAAAATTTGAATGTTGGCACATCTGGTAAGGTTGGGGAAGTTCTGGATGATATCCTGAAATATATTTTGCAGATTCATTTTGGCTCTTGAAGTTACATCAATCAGTCATAGATTCCATCTCTACATTTTGCGAATTCATTTTGGCTCTTTCAGTTACACCAATCAGTCATAGATTCCATGTCTACATAATCTTGTATTTCTAAGAGATTTTATTCATTTCCTGAATAATAATGGCACTGTGGCTTTTTAAATTCTCACCATTCTTGTGTTGATTCTTTCTCATCTTTGTGGACTTATCTACACCTTCAATCTTTGAGGTTGCTAATCTTTGACTGGAATAGTTGGTTTGCTTTTAACAGTCTGACTGCTTTTTCATACAGTTGCTAGGTTTTCTGAGCTTTTGCTTCAGTTCCTAGTTATCTCAGATTTTCCAGTACCTGGAACTGTCAGCAGTGAAGGCTATGACACAACAAGGATTGCATCCTATTCCTTTTTCTAGGAGCTTCATCCCAGGGGTGTACAGACCTGTTGTTAGCCTGCATGCACCTGTAGAAGGTGTATGGGGACACTGGTTGGCCGATGTCATTCAGCAAGTAGAAATGGGACCAGTGACACACTTAAAGAAGTAGTATAGCTCTGCTTTTGCAGAGCAGCCCTGCTATGCTGAGTTACTATTTCTACCCCTTAACTTCCCACCAGTCAGTTTGGGCTATTTGTATCCTGTGGGCTGGAACTGCTAAGTTGATATTAAAATAAAATAAAATAAAATAAAAAAAGATGGGCAATATCTCCTCTGTCTGGGGTGTCTGTCCCAGGAAGTGTTGAAACCTTTCTTGGCAAGAGAACATCAGTGGGAGTGACTGGAGGGCCTTCCCACCAAGTAAGGAGGAACAACAAGGAACTTCCTTAAACAGTTCTTGTTATCCTTTCATAGAGCAACGGTGCTGTGCTGGGATACTGTCTGATCCTTAATAGTTTGAACTCTCCTAAACCTACACACTGGAGTGGCTGTTTTCCAGATAGCAAAGATGGTGGCCACCCTTTCCCCTGGTCATTTTATTCCAGGGAGAAATCAAACCTTGGAGAATATAGGTGGGGGGTGGCCAAAACCCAAGTTAGGAGGCCCCTCTGAAGAGAAAAGAAGCAGATCAAGGTCCCACTTAAAGAAGCAGTCTCGCCAAATTTTGGTAGGGCAGCTGTGGTGTGCCAAGGAGTCCCCATCATCTCCCAGTCAGTTTTAGTTTGGATTCTCCTAAACTCATAGTCTGGAACAACTGAGCCATCCAAACACCAAGACGGCAACCTGCTCCTTTCTGTGAGAACTCTGTTCCACCCAAGCTTGGACAACATTGTTGCCAAGTGCTGGCTGCAATGCTAAGCTGGTGGGTCTTATCCTGTCAGGTACCATGAAAGTGGGCCCATAGAAGGATGCTGCTCAGCTTCCTGGATTCAGCTCTCTTCCTAGGGTTATTTACAAAGATCTCATTTCTCACCTTGCCTGAGGGGCACTCACCTTTGCGGGAGATCCTGGCCCAACGTGTGGAAAAATATCTCCTGATATTTTATGTATGCCTGAGCAGGTACTCTGCCAAGATTTCACACAGCTCTGTGTGTGAAACCCAAGGCCTTGGTGAAGTGGGATCATCAGGGGATTACCTGACTGGAATGATACACAGATCCTTAGGACAAGTATCAAGCATTATTCCCCAGGATGCACATTCACTCACTACTTCCCTGTGTTGGGGGATGATCACTTGGCCTCCTGTTGATTGTATTGTTGTTTTTTAATTATTTGTTTAAATGATCCATTCAGTGCCAAAAATGGAGTTTTGAAGTCCACAATTATTATTGTATTCGCATCTGTCTTTCTCATTAGCTTAGTGATATTTGCTTTATAAATATTAATACTATAGAATTGGGTGCAGGTAAATTTAAAATTGTTACATCTTTTGCCTGAATTGATACCCTTATCATCATTTCATGGCCACATTTTTGTCATGAAATCTATTTTATCTGATAAAAGTATAGTTACTGCCTCTGTTTTGGTTTCCGTTGGCATACATTTGTGCTGTCATCCTTTTTCATTTATTCAGCTACTTTATATTTTTGGTTAAAAAAATTTTAGTTTATTTACATTTTCTTATTTATTTATTTATTTATTTATTTATTTAGAGATAAAGTCTGGCTCTGTTGTCAAGCTGGAGTGTAGTGGCACCATCTCAGCTCACGGCAAGCTCCAACTCCCTGGTTCAAGGGATTCTCCTGCGTTAGCCTCCCGAGCAGGTGAGACTACAGGTGTCCTCCACCACACCAAGCTAATTGTTGTATTTTTAGGAGAGACAGTGTTTCACCATATTGGCCAGGATTGTCTTGATCTCCTGATCTTGTGATTTCCCCTCCTTCCCCTACCAGCAGAGTGCTGGTATTACAGGTGTGAGCCTCTGCACGTAGCCTACATTCATTATTATAGATGAGCAGGGACTTAATACTGACATTTATTTGTTTTGTTTTTTTTATTAGTCATTTTTTTACTTGTCTTCTTGTCTTTTTATATAAGGGATTTTTTTCCTGCTTCTAGAGTTTAATTTCTTTCTTTTAATGTATTGTGTGTCAATTATGGGTTTTTGGTATATGGTTATTTGGCTTACAAATAACATGTAATAAACAATTGTTTTAAATAAACAAAAATGATAATCACAAAATTTTAAAACATAGTAAACTAAAAATCTCCACATTGTAGTCTTCTCTACTTTATGTATTTTTATTGCCTTCTGTTTTTATATATTACTTGTCTCTTAAATGATGTAATCATCATTTTTAACATATTGGTTCCTTAGTCTTTCTACTAAAGATGTGACTGGTACTGCAACAGAGTATTTTTCACTTGTGTATTTACTACTGACATTGAATTTTATAACTTCAGAGGACTTGTTCATTTCTATTTTTTACTTTTTAAATTTCCAACATTTGGTTTAGGTTCTGGGGCTGCATATGCAAGTTTGTTACATGGATAAACTGCAAGTTGTGTAGGTTTCATTCACAGATTATTTTGTTACTCAGATAATGACCACAGTATTTTATAGGTAGTTTTCTTTGCTCAGTTTCTTCTGGCACTCAACCCTGAAGTAGAGCCTGGTGTCCATTATTGTCTTCTTTGTTTCTATGTGCACTAAATTTTAAGCTCTCACTGTAAAAGTAGGAATGTGCAATATTTGGTTCTCTCTTCCTGCATTAATTTATTTAAGATAATGGCTTCCAGCTGCATCTATGTTGCTGCATGGGACATAATTTTATTCTTTTTATGCCGATATTCCATGGTTTATATGTAGTTTTTGTAAGGCTGGTTGCCTCGCCCGGAGTTCCAACACACCCATCCCCCTCCCTGCTTGAAAATTACGTTATCAGAATATGCCCATCATCTAGCCCCACCTTGGAAATCCCCTCTGCACTGGACACCTAACCTCACCCTTGAAAATACCCTCTGCACTCAGCACTTAGCTCGCTCACCGGAAATCCCACCTACCTCCCAGTAGCAGCTCACCCCATCCACATCCTGTTTCTCCAAATCCAATAGAACGCCCTCACTCCCTGTAAAACCCCACTCCTCAGAGGAGTCAGGCGCGACTTCCTTGGCTCCTCTCCCCGGGACCACAGAACTTCACCGGGGGGTGAATAAATTGGCATCTAATTTTCTTGTGCTGGCCTCAGTTTTCTTGTTTTTAACTGGGCAGTAAACCTACAGAGAATAAACTTTACAGTTTTTATATGTTATTTATTTATTTATTTATTTATTTATTTATTTATTTATAGATCGAGTCTCACTCTGTTGCCTGGCTGGAGTGCAGTGGTGTGACCTCGGCTCACTGCCATCTCCATCTCCCAGATTCAAGTGATTGTCTTGCCTCTGCCTCCTGAGTAGCTTGGATTAGAGCCATGAGCCACCATGCTCAGCTAACTTTGGTATTTTTGCTAGAGATGGGTTTTCACCATGTTGGCCAGGATGGTCACGCTTTTGACCTTGTGATCTGGCCACCTCAGCCTTCCAAAATACTAGGATTACAGGCATGAGCCACCGAGTATATACTGAGCAGTGGAATTGCTGGATCAAAAGATAGTTACGTTTTAAGTGATTTGGAAAATTGCCAAACTAATTTCTGGAATGACTGAACTAATTTACATAATCAATAATGGTATATAAATATTCCTTTTTCCCCACTATACGTTGTCAATATCTATATTTTTTGGCATTTTAGTTATAGCACTTGTGTGAGATAGCCTCTCTTTGTGGTTTTGGTTTGCATTTTTCTAATAAGTAGTGATACTGAGCATCTTTATATGCTTATTGGTTACATGTATATATTCTTTTTAGAACTGTGTGTTTATGTCTTCTGTTTATTTTTAAGCAGATTGTTGTTTTCTATAGGTTAATTGAATTTATAGATGCTTGATATTAAACCTTTGTCAGTTGCATAGTTTGCAAATATATTTTCACCTAGACTGGGTTGTCCTTTTACTCTGCTTGCAGTTTTTTGTTTTCAGTTTTTTGCTTTTTGTTTTTGCCCTACAGAATGTTTTCACTTAAATTATGTCTGACTTGTCAATGTTTGCTGTTTGTTGCAATTTGTAGGGGGAATGTTTGTCATGAAATATTTGCCAGGGCCTGTGTACAGAATGACACTTTCTAGGTTTTCTGCTAGGGTTTTTAACGTTTCAGGCTTATCATTGAGTCTTTATCTTTAGATAATTTTTCTATGTGATAAAAGCAAGGGGTTCAATTCAGTCTTCTGCATGTAAGTACCCAGTTATCCTAGCACTATGTATTGAATATAGGGATTTTTCCTCATTACTTGTTCTTGTTGACTTTGTCAAAGATCAGATGGTTAAAAGCATGTGGCTTTATTTTGGGATTTTCTAATTTATTCAGTTTATTTATGTGTCTCTTTTGTACAAACTATACTTTTTCGGTGGTTGTAGCCTTCTAGTAGAGTTTGACATCAGGTAGTATACCATTGGATTCAAGTTTTTACTTAGGATTGTTTGGGTTAGTCGGGGTTTTGTTGTTGTTCCAAGTAAATTTTAAAATTCTAGTTTCTAATTCTATGAAAATATCATTGGCAATTTGATAGGAATAACATTGAATGTGTAAATTGCTTTAGATGTATAATTATTTTAATAGTGTTGATTTTTTTAATCCAAGATTATTGAGTTTTTTTCTATTAATTTGTGTCATATCTGATTTTTTAGCAGTGTTTTCCACTTAATGGAATTGTGTTCTTGATTTGGCTCTAAGATTGGATGTTACTTAGGAATAGAAATGCTATTGACATTGTACATAGATTTTGCATCCTGAAACTTTGCTGAAGTTGTGTTTTAAAAATCAGTTTTAGTCACCTGTGGGCAGAGACACCTGTGGGGTTTTCTAAGTACAAAATAAATATAATCCGTGAAGAGAGATAGTTTAACCTTCTTTATTTCTTAACAAAGCACAAGAGGTTTGGTCTAGGTCCTACTGCTTGCTGCACAGAAAGCCAATCATAGAGACAGTAAGTATTGCCAAGGAAGAAGGCGCTTTAATTAGATGCTGCAGGTGAGGAGAAGGAAACCCAGTTTTAAGTTCGTCTGCCTGACTTACTAAAATGAGGGAGAAAATGTAACAATGTGTAAGAGAACCAGAACCAGGAAGAGACAAGGAATAAATCATGGTAAATGAGGGCTCTAGTAATTTGTTGAGTTTCAGTTATTTGATACTTGCTTGAGCAACCTGAACCTCATTTCCTGAGGAATGGACTCAAATAAGCTGTAAGACCAGAAGGTCAATTTTTATGTATAAAAAAGAATAGTCTATAGTCCCATTGGGTCCTTTTCACATTACTATGTGGATACAGTTTAATTTTCTTTAGTGATTGCTCTGACTAGGACTTCCATCACTGTGTTGAATAGGAGTGATGAGAGTGGTCAGCTTGGTTTTGATTCCAATATCCTCAAAGAGAAGGCTTCCAGGTTTTGCCTATTCCTTATGATTCAGACTGTGCATAATTAGTAATAAACTTTTTAAATTTCTGCCTTAATTTTATTATTTAGCCAAAGTTTAGCAGCAGCAAATTGTTTAATTTTCATATAACTGTGTAATTTGGAGATATTCTTCATATGATTTTTATTTTTATTGCACTGCATTTTGTAGATGTGGCTGTTTACATTTTGAATTTTTTTTATTTATTTTATTTATTTTTTTATTTTTTTTGAGGTGGAATTTCGCTCTTGTTGCATACTCTGGAGTGCAATGGTGCTATCTCAGCTTCACCACAACCTCTGCCTTCCAGGTTAAAGTGATTCTCTTGCCTAAGTCTACCGAGTAACAGGGATTACAGGCATGTGTCACCATGCCTGGCTAGTTTTCTGTTTTTTAGGAGAGATCAGATTTCTCCATGTTGGTCAGGATGGTCTCGAACTCCCAACCTCAGGTAATCGGAGTGCTTGGCCTCCCAGAGTGCTGGGATTATAGGCATAAGCCACTGTGCCCTGCCCATTTTGATTCTTTTGAATTTTCAAGGAATTGCTTTATGGCTCAGTTTATAGTTGATTTTAAATATGTGCCATGTGTAAATCAGAGGAATGCATATTCTGATGTTGATTGGTAACGTATTCTGTCAGTATCTGTTAGGCCAGTTTGGTCAAGTGGCAGGTTTTGATTCTGATTGTATTTCTGTTTTCTGCCTCATTCTAATACAATCATCTGCATGTTGAAGTCTTTTACTTTTTTTATGGGGTAGGGTATGGAGTTTTGCTCTTGTTGCCCAGGCTAGAGTGCAGTGGTGCCACCTCAGTTCACTACAACCTCTGTCTCCCAGGTTTAAGCGATTCTCCTATCTCAGCCTCCTGAGTAGCTCGGATTACAGGCACCTGTCACAACGTCCAGCTAATTTTGTATTTTTAATAAAGGCAGGGTTTTGCCGTGTTGGCCAGGCTGGTCTTAAACTTCTGATCTCAGGTGATCTACCTGCCTCAGCCTCTCAAAGTACTGGCATTTTACAGGCATAAACCACTATGCTCAGCCAAAGTCTTTGACTATTAATAATGTGGTTTTGAAGTATACTTATGTGTGTCTAAGAACTTGTTTTATTAATCCAGTTATTCAGGTACATTTATATTTAGGATAATTAAACTTTCTGTTAAAATCATCATTTCCTTATGTAATGTTTTCTTTGTCTTTTTGATCGTTGTTCATTTAACTTTAAATTTACTTCAAATTTACTGTTTTGTCTAAAATAACCCATCCTTTGATGCTGAGCCCCTCCTGAACCATAGGGGCCAATGTGTTCCCGATCTGCTGACGACACCTCTCCAATGGGTATGCTGCCAAAGTCCTTCATCAGGGCAGTGGCCATGGAATCTCTGCTTGCACATGTGTGACAGTGGTGTCTTGGTGGTGGCACATCTGGGTCCATATAAACATGCCCCCTGGCAGTGGCAGCATAATGTGAAGTAAGGATGCACCCACATACGTGAGATTCATATGCAAATGCACCAGCACAGTGGTGGTGGAAAAGGGTGTGGGCAAGTATGAATCAGCAGTGTAGTGGAATCTGAGGGCAAAAATAGACCAGCCTTGTTCCATTCCTAAGGACAGCCCTGCTCAGTTTAGTTCTTTCAGTCAACGAAGGCTGAAGTCCTTTGTAGGAGAGTGGCAAATGTTGGAGGATGGACTTCCTGACTGTGGCTTCAGCCATCAACTTGCTAAACTCGCTGGAGTTATGACTGTATCAACTCTACTACCAGTTTTCCCTACCAATCCAAATATTTATGAGGCTTATGATATCTGCTAAAGCTAGAATTCCCCAGGTCTATGGTAAGAGCAGGCATTACAGACCTATTTTACTCTCTTTTCCTGAAGGCACTAAGGACCAGGAAGTGGTGCTCAGTAATCCTGTGCAGGGTTTCCATCTTCCTTCTCCTTCAGCCCAGCATCTGCATTCTTCCTCAGGTGAATCCCAATGTCTTTATTATGAAAATCTGTTCATAGTGTACCAATCTTTTTGATGATCTCGGTGAAGGAAGTCTTTCTGGCTTCTTTTCATCAGCCAATTTGACTCTTGTCATCCTCATGTGCAATATTTGTTGGTAATATTTGCTTTGTTTGCTTTTAGATTTAAGAACGCCCTTTAAAATTTCTTTTATGCTAGTTCTGTTTGTGGCATTCTTTAGCTTTTGTTTGTCCAGGAAAAGTTTATTTCTCTTTCATGTTCAAAGAACGTTTGATAAAATGCTCTGTGCTGGAAGCGTTTGTTTCTTTACCACTTTGAATGTGTCATCCTGCACTTTTTTGGCTAAAGTTTTCAAATTCTCGTCAAATGTATGAGAGTTATTTTATGTTATTTGAATTTTTGTTTTGTTTTGCTATGTTTTTCTTAAAAATAAAAATAAAAATTGGCTGGCGCAGTGGCTCATGCCCATCACAGCACTTTGTGAGGCCAAGGCGGGCAGATCATAAGGTCAGGAGATGGAAACTATTCTGGCCGACATGGTGAAACCCTGTTTCTACTAAAAATATAAAAATTAGGTGGATGTGGTAGTGCCTTCCTGTAATCCTAGCTGCTCAGGAGGCTGAGTTAGGGGAAATCGGTTGAATCAGGGAATCAGAGGTTCTGGTGGCCTGAGATTGAGCCTCTGCACTCCAGCCTGGAGGCAGGGTGAGACCCCATCTCAAATAAATAAACAAATAAATTTGGCTCATACCATGTCTCTACTTTTACATTTTCCAGAGTTAGGATAATTTGTATTTATAATATCATAATATAGCAAATCTCTAGGGTATAATATCTGGTTTAATTAGAATATTTGAGTTACTTGGTGTTCACATATATGAGACTTATGTGAAAGACACAGATAAAAATTAATGAGAGAAATATGATTTGTGGACATACTTCTACTTCTAGGGTATAATATCTGGTTTAATTAGAATATTTGAGTTACTTGGTGTTCACATATATGAGACTTATGTGAAAGACACAGATAAAAATTAATGAGAGAAATATGATTTGTGGACATACTTCTACTACTTTGACCTTGAGTTAAGAACTACTTCTTTTAAATCTTTATTCTGAGATGTACTATGTTATAAGATAAACTATCATGAATATAACATCATCCATTTCATAAAATTTAAATATATCACTACTGTATTTGATTAGATGTCAGTATACTCCCCGTTAATGTGGAGTAAGATAATACTCCATGTAGTTGAATTTTTTTTTTAATCAATTCAGTCACTTTTGGGGAACAGCTGACGTTTAGGTACTTGAATAAGTTATTTAGTGGTAATTTCTGATATTCTGATGCACTAGTCACCTGAACAGTGTCTTCTCAAATCATTGTGTAGTCTTTCATTCCTCACTCCTCCGCACTTCCCCCCATCCCCTGAGACCATTGCATTATTCTTATGCTTTTCTGTCTTTATAGTTTAGCTTCCACTTGTAAATGAGAACATAAGATGTTTGGTTTTTCATTCCTGATTTGTTTCACTTAGAATGATGGTCTCCAACTCTACTCGGGTGCTGGGGAATGTCTGCAGAGTCCTAAAATGTGATTTGTATTCAGGTCTCCCAGCTATAGCTAGCAGTACCTGCTCTGGTGAAGGTGGGAGAGGAGTCCTTCGTAGTAGATTTTTTAGTGCACTGTTTTTTTTGAATTCCGATTATGATAGCAATGAAGCTGTGACAGGGACAGACTCAGGACTTGGGTTGTTAGCCAGGGCTTTGCTGGCAGTGGCATTAACTGTGCTTTTCCTCTTTTTAAAAACAGGGTTATTCTGTTCTTAGTTGCTGTAATGGCTTCAGGTGGTTGGTTTCCACCTGGGACACTTCAAAGACAGCATCAGCTGCAGTAGGAGAAGGGGCATTTTCTTACCCTACATTTGCCCTGTTGAGTGCTGGGGTTTCTAAGGTGGTGGGTAGATTCCTAAGAGATTATGTCTTTTGTCTTCAGCTACCAGGGCTGGGAGAGAAAATCATCACGGAGAGCAGGGTTAGGCAGGTTTGAGCTCAGATTCTCCTTGGGCTGATTTTGCTATGGCTACTGTGGGAAGCGGGAATGGGAGAGTGGTTCTCAGGTCAATAGAATTCTGTTCCCAAGGGTATTATGGCAGCCTATGCTGCATTATACAGGCACAAGGGAACTGTGAAAAAGCCAGCAGTGATAGGCGTCACCTAGCTTTTATGCAGCCATCAAGGTCAATCTCACTTACACCATTGCCCCGTAGCTACATTGTTTGTATTTAGACAACCCATGAACAGGGCTGCGATCCTGCTCCAGGCGACAAGCTTCCCCACTCAGAAAGCAAGCAGGGATGTCTGGCCTCACCCACCTGCTAGCACCATCATTGCCTGACTTCTGCATTTGTTTCTACACTTTTGTTGTTGTTGTTGTTGTTGTTGTTGTTGTTGTTGTTGTTGTTCTTTTGAGACGGAGTTTCGCCCTTGTTACCCAGGCTGGAGTGCAATGGCGCGACCTCGGTTCACTGCAACCTCTGCCTCCAGAGTTCAGGCAATTCTCCTGCCTCAGCCTCCTGAGTAGCTGGGATTATAGGCACGCGCCACCATGCCCAGCTAATTTTTTGTATTTTTAGTAGAGACGGGATTTCACCATGTTGACCAGGATGGTCTCCATCTCTTGACCTCGTGATCCACCCGCCTCAGCCTCCCAAAGTGCTGGGATTACAGGCTTGAGCCACCGCGTCCGGCTCCACACTTCTTTCTTATCTCCTCTTCCCCCATGCAGATTCTGCTCAGAAAGTTTATGCTGAGTCAAAATTATTACAATGCTCAGCTAAGAACTTTCTTCATCCTGTGCCCCCTCCCAAATTTTACTGCCTTCCCTACCCCGAGGATCTCAGTTAGAAATAGCTTCTTTGGGCTTCACATGGGAACTGTAGTGCCTGCACCGCTCTTCTGGCTACCTCCTTATGTATTTTTCTTGGCTCTCTAAATTTGTTTTTGCCCTGTGTAAGGTTAAATTCTTTTGAGTTCTGCATTTTTGGTTTCCCCAGCTTTCTTTTACCCCCTCACACTTTAGCAACTCATAGGTTTGGTGTTTTTTGTTTGTTTGTTTGTTTTGTTTTGACTGCCTTAATGGCATTTGCAGTGGCAAGCCATTTCTTTCAGAGGATCTGTGATATTTTTAGTTTTTCTAGTATGTTTCTGCAAGAGGTTCTGGAACAAAAAGTTCACAAAGTGAGTCTCCAGTTGCTGCGCCATCTGTGCAAAATTTTTATGTTAGTCTTGTCTCCTATCCATCATTTTTCTCACAACTCTGTTTTGCTATTTTTAAAAACTTGCCTTCATTCTTTACCTTTCAGAATTGATTAAACTTGGAGGTAGTCTTATGGAAGTTAAATAATTTGTGGTCTTTGACCTTCACATACCTCAGTGTATGAAGTAGTTTGTGTTCATTATAGTTTGTGTTCATTGACCTTCATGTACCTGGGAAATCATATCTTTCTCTATGTTTGTAAACTAATCTATTTTTTTTTTATTTCAATAGTTGTAGGTTGATATGGTTTGCCTGTGTACCTACCTTAAATTCATCTTGAATTATAGCTTCCATAATTTCCATGTGTGTGGGGAACAGATCCACCCAGTGGGAGGTAGTCGAATCATGGGAGGACTTTTTATGCTGTTTTTGTAATAGTGCATAAGTCTCATAAAATCTGATGGTTTTATAAAGCAGGGTTCCTCTGCACAAGTACTGTTTTCTCTGACACCATGAAAGATGTGACTTACTCCTTTTTGCCTTCTGCAATAATTGTGAGCCCTCTCCAGCCATGTGGAATTGTGAGTCAAATAAACTTATTTTCTTTATAAATTACCCAGTCTCAAGAATGTCTTTATCAGCAGCATGAAAATGGACTAATATAAGGGTACACATGGTTTTTTGTCACACACACACACACAGAGAGAGAGAGAGAGAGAGAGAGAGAGAAAAACAGAGACATGCACATGCACACACCACATTTTCTTTCGGCATTTTAGCGATTCTGTGTCTATGCAATTGTGAATTGTGCTGTAATGAACATGTAAATACTGCTGTCTTTCTGACAGAGCAACTTCTCTCTTGGATATATAGCATGCCATTTGCTGAATCAAATGGAAGATGTACTTTTTATTATTTGAGAAATCTTCATAGAATTTTCTATAAAGTTTGTACTTATATTCCCACCAGTAGTCTATAATATATATTCCTTTTCTACCATATCCATGATAACTCTATCCTTTTTTTTAAATTTTTTAATAATTTTCATTCTGGCTGAGATAGGATGGTATCCCACTGTTGTTTTAATTTGCCTGATGACGAATGATACTGTGCATTTTAAAATGTGTTTGTTGGTAGTTGTTTGTTGTGTGTCTTTCCTTCAGAAGTAGCTACTCATGCATTCACTCATGTTTTAACGATCTTAATGAAATCATTTTTCCTTTCTGGCTGACTCGAGTTCCATGTTGATTCTGGATATTTGTTCTTTGTCAGATGTATGATTTGCAGACACTTTCTCCTATTCTGTAGGTTGCTTGTCCTCATAAATATTTCTTTTGCTTTACAAAGTTTTTTAGTTGTATTACATCCTATTTATTTACTTTTACTTCTGACGCATTTTCCTTTTTTAATTTTTAATTTTTTTCATATTTTATTTTAAATTCTGGAGTACATGTGCAAAATATTCAGGTTTTTTGCATAGGTATACACATCTCATGGTGGTTTGCTGCATCCATCACCTTGTCATCTACATCAGGTATTTCCCCTAATGCTATCCCTCCCCTATGTCCCCACACCCTACTATCTTTCCCCTAACCCCTACCCCCTTTCAGGCCCTGGTGTGTGATGTTCCACTCCCTGTGTCCATGTTGTTCTTGCTGTTCAACACCCTCTTATGAGTGAGAGAATGCAGTGTTCTTTTCCTGTTCTTCTGTCATTTTGCTGAGAATGATGGGTTTCAGCTTCATTCATGTTCCTGCAAAGGACCTGAATTCGTCCTTTTTTATGGCTACATAATATTCCATGGTATATATGTGCCACATTTTCTTTATCCAGTCTGTTATTGCTGGCCATTTGGGTTGGTTCCAGGTCTTTGATATTGTAAACAATACCACAGCAAACATACTTGTGCATATGTCTTTATAATAGAATCATTATAGTCCTTTGGGTATATACCCAGAAATTGCATTGTTGGGTCAAATAATATTTCTGTTTCTAGGTCCTTGAGGAATCATCACACTGTCTTCCACACTGGTTGAACTAATTTACACTCCTGCCAACAGTGTAAAAGCATTCCAGTTTCTTCACATCCTCTCCAGCATTTTTGTCTCCTGGTTTTTTAGTGATTGTCATTGTAACTGGTGTAAGGTGGTATCTCAATGTGGTTTTGATTTGCATTTCTCTGATATCAACTGATGATGAGCTTCTTTTCATGTCTGTTGGCTACATAAATGTCTTCTTTTGAGAAGTGTCTGTTCATATCCTTCACCCACATGTGATGAGATTGTTTATTGTAAATTTATTTAACTTCTTTGTAAATTCTGGATATTAGCCCTTTGTTAGTTGGGTAGATTGCCAATTTTTTTTTTTTTTTTTTTTTTTTTTTTTTTTTTTTTAATTCTGGTTGCTGGTTCTCTCAAATGATAGTTTCTGTTCAGAAGCTCTTTAGTACAATTAGATCTCATTTGTCCATTTTGGCTTTTGTTGCCATTGCTTTTGGTGTTTTAGTCATGAAGTCCTTGCCCATGCCTATTTCCTGAATGGTATTACCTAGCTTTTCTTCTAGGGTTTTTATGGTGTTTGGTCTTATGTTTAAATCTTCAATCCATCTGGAGTTAATGTTGGATAAGGTGTAAGGACGGGGTTCAATTTCAGCTTTCTGCATATGGCTAGCTGGTTTTCTCATCACCATTTATTAAAAAGGGAATCCTTTCCCCACTGCTTGTTTTTGTCAGGTTTGTCAAATATCAGATGGTTGTAGATGTGGGATATTATATCTGAAGACTCTGTTCTGCCCCATCAGTCTATATCTCTGTTTTGGTACCAATACCATGCAGTTTTGATTACTCTAGTCTTGTAGTATCATCTGAAGTTAGGGAGCACAATACCTCCAGCTTTGCTTTTTTCTTTCTGTTTTGTTTCATGTTGCTTTTGCTTAGGATTATCTTGGCTCTGTGGTCTCTTTTTGGTTTCATGTGAAGTTTTAAGTTTGTTTTGTTTTGTTTTGTTTTGTTTTGTTTGTTTTGTTTTGTTTTGTTTTGTTTTATCAATTCTATGAAGTAAGTGAATGGTAGCTTGATGGAGATGGCATTGAATCTATGAATTACTTTGAGCACTATGGTGATCTCAACGATATTGATTCTTCCTAACCATGAAAAATGGAATGTTTATCTATTTGTGTCCTCTCTTATTTTCTTCAGAAGTAGTTTGTAGTTCTCCCTGAAGAGATCCTTCACATTCCTTGTTAGTTGCATTTGCAGATATTTAATACTCTTTCTAGCAATTGTGAATGGGAGTTCACTCATGATTTGACATTCTGTTTGTACATTACTGGTGTATAGGAATGCTTGTAATTTTTGCCCATTGATTTTGTGTCCTGAGACTTTGCTAAAGTTGCATATCATCTTAAGGAGAATGTGGGCTGAGATGATGGAGTCTTCTAAATACATAATCATGTCGTCTGCAAATAGAGACAATTTGACTTACTCTTTTCCTAATACCCTTTATTTCTTTCTCTTTCCTGATTGCCTTGCCAGACTTTAAATATTATGATGAAGTGGTGTGGTGAGAGAGGGCATTCTTGTCTAGTGGCAGATTTCAAAGGGAATGCTTCCAGTTTTTGTCCATTCTGTATGATACTGTCTGTGAGTTTGTCATAAATAGCTCTTTACTATTTTGATATGTATTCTATAAATACTTAGTTTATTGCAAGTTTTTAGCAAAAAGTCTGTTGCATTTTGTCGAAGGCTTTCTCTGCATCTATTGAGATAATTGTGGTTTTTGTCTTTTGTTGTTTATGTGACGGAAAAATTAAGTTTATAGATTTGTGTATGTTGAACCAGCCTTGCATCCTAGGGATTAAGTCGACTTGACCATGATGGATAAGCTTTTTGATGTGCTGTTTGATTCTGTTTGCCAGTATTTTATTGAGCATGTTGCATCAATGTTTATCATGGCTATTGACTTGAATTTTGTTGTTGTTGTTGTGTCTCTGCCAGGTTTGAGTATCAGGTTGATGTTGGTCCCATAAAATCAGCTAGGGAGGTTTTTCTTTTTTTCTATTGTTTGCAATAGTTGTAGAAGAAATGATATCAGCTTTTCTTTGTACTTATGGTACAGATTCAGCTGTGAATCCATCTGATGCTGGACTTTTTTTGTCCGGTAGGTTATTGCTGCCTGAATTTTAGACCTTCTCCTTAGACTATTCAGGGACTGAGTGTTTCCTAGTTTATTCTTAGGAGGCTTTAAGTGTCCAGAAATGTATCCATTTCATCCATATTTACTGGTTTATGTGTGTAAAGGTGTTTGTAGTATTCTCTGATGTAGTTCGTATTTCTGTGTGATCAGTGGTGATATTTTGTATCGAATGTATTTGATTCTTCTCTCTTTTATTCTTTATTAGTCTGGCTAGCTGTCTCTTATTTTGTTTTTGTTTTTGTTTTCTATAAAATCATCTCCTGGATTCATTGATTTGTTATTTCTGGTTTTATTCTAGCTTTTGAATTTGTTTGCTATTTCTTCTCTAGTTCTTTTAATTGTGACATGAGGGTGTTGATTTTTTATGTTTACTACTCTCTGATAAAACAGACTTTAAACCAACAAAGATGAAAAGAGACAAAGGGCATTATGTAATGGTAACGGGATCCTTTTTTTTTTTTTTTCTTTTGCTCTTCTTTGCATGGTAAATCTTCCTCCATCCCTTTATTTTGAGTCTATGTGTGTCTTTGCACATGAGATAAGTCTTCTGAATACAGCCCAGCAATTGGTCTTGACTCTTTAGTCAAATTGCCACTTTGTGTCTTTTGATTTGGGCATTTAGCCTGTTAGGTTAATACTGTTATATGTGAATTTGATCCTGCCATTTTGATACTAGTGGGTGGTTTCGGCCATTAGTTGATGCAGGTTCTCCATTGTGTCAATGGTCTTTACTGTTTGGTCTGCTTTTGCACTGGCTGCTGTTGGTTGTTCCTTTCCATGTTTAGTGCTTCCTTTACAAGCTCTTGTAGGGCAGGCCTGGTGGTGACAAAATCAATTAGCAATTGCTTGTCCTTAAAGGATTTTATTTCTCCTTCATTTATAAACCTGAGTTTGCCTGGTTATGAAATTCTGGGTTGAAAGTTATTTTCTTTAAGGATGTTAAGTATTGGCCCCCAATCTTTTCTGACTTGTGGGGTTTCTGCCTAAAGATCTGCTGTAAGTCTGATGGGCTTCCCTTTGTGGGTAACTGGACCTTTGTCTCTGGCTGCATTGGGCATTTTTTCCTACATTTCATCCCTGGTGTATCTGATGATTATGTGCTTTTCAGTTGATCTTCTTGTGGAATATCTTTTTGGTGTTCTCTGTATTTCCTGGATTTGAATGTTGGTCTGCCTTACTAGGTTCAGGACATTCTCCTGGATAATAGGCTGAAAAGTGTTTTCCAACTTGGATTTATTCTCTCTGTCACATTCAGTACACTGATCAAATGTAGATTAGATCTTTTCACATAATCCCATAGTTTTTGGAGACTTTGTTCATTTCTTTTTACTCCTTTTTCTCTAATCTTGCCTTCTCCTTTTATTTCATTGAGTTGCTTTTCAATCTTTGATATCCTTTCTTCTGGTGATCCGATTCAGCTATTGAAACTTGTGTTTGCTTTGTGAAGTTCTCATGCTGTATTTTTCAGCTCAATCAAGTCATTTGGGTGCTTCTCTAAGTTGGTTTTTCTAAATAGCATTTTCACCTTTATTCAAGGTTCTTGTTTCATTTCATTGGGTTAGAACATGTTCCTTTAGCTCAGAGAAGTTTATTATTATCCACCTTCTGAAGCCTGCTTATGTAAATTCATCAAACTCATTCTCCATTATATTTTTTCCCTGTTGTGAGGAGTTGTGATTCCTTGGAAGAGCATAAGCATGCTGGTTTTTGGTGATTTCATCATTTTTGTGCTTGTTTCTTCCCATGTTCATGAATTTATCTACTATTAGTCTTTGAAATTGGTAACTTTCAGATAGGGTCTTTGAGTGAATGCCCTTTTTGTTAAATGTTGAAACTATTTCTTTCTGTTTTTTAGTTTTCCTTCTAATAGTTAGGTCCCTCTACTCTAGGACTGCTGGAGGTCCACTCCAGTCCCTGATTGCCTGGGAATCACTCACAGAGGCTACAAAAAAGCGAGGATTGCTGCTTGTTTCTTCCTCTGGTAGCTTCATCCCAGAAAGGTACTCAGCAGATGTTAGCCCAGAGCTCTCTTGTATGAGGTGTCTCTTTGGATATACAGGGGTCAGTCAGGAAGCCTCTTGAGGAGGCAGTTTGTCTCTTATCAAAGCTTAAGTGTTGTACTGGGGGATCTGTTTCTCCCTTCAGAGCTGCTGGACAGAGACGTTTTAAGTCTGCTGCAGTGGAACTCACTACTGCCCCTTTTCCCAGGTGCTCTGTCCCAGGAAACTGGAGCTTTATTTATAAGTTCCTGATCTGCTGCTGCCTTTTTTGAGAGATTTCCTGCCCATTAAGGAGGGAGTCCAGTCACAGTCTGCTGGCAGAAGTATTGCTGAGCTACGATGTGCTCTGCCCTGCTGCTATGTAAACCTCATGATTTTGTTTATACAGGTAATGTTAGAACTACCTCGATAATTGCAGACTGCCTCGGTAATGGAAGATAATCTTTCTCCTACTGGGACGGTTGTGGTCAAACTGCTGTGCTGGCTGCAAAACTCTCAAGCCAATGGGTTTCAGTTTGCTAGTCTATGTGGGAGGGCATCACCAAGCCAGATCACTTGTCTTTAAGCCCTCTTTTTTTTTTCAGGGGAATGGGTGGCTCCATCTCACAGGTGTTCCAGGAGCCAGTTAAAATGGCCACCCAAATTTGTGCTGGAAACTTGTGGCTCTTGCCTTCCCAGCAGAAATCTCATGCTCTGTGGGCTGTAAATTCTGTGGGAGAAGTGCAGTATCTGAACCAGTGTGCCCAGTAGCTGGAAAACATGCTTGATGGCCTCCGTTGGATCAGAGGCGGGGTTCTTAAGATCATTGTACTTCCAGGGTGAGACAGCGCCCCACTCTGCCTCAGTTTGCCCTCCTTCAGCTACACCCACTGTTCAACCAGTGTCATTGAGATGAACCTGGTATCTCAGTTGGAAATGCAGCACTCACTCACCTGCGTTTCTCTCACTGGGAACTGCGCTCCTGAGGTGTTTCTATTCAGCCCTCTTGTGACTTCTACAAAATAGTTTCTTAAAACATGTTTCTGAACAGAAAATGAATAAAAGGAGATTAAAAGGAAAAAAGACAAATAATACCTTGAGATTAGAAAAATGGACATAAATTATGCCAAACTAATGAAATACAGCAAAAGTAGTGTTGTAGGGCAAGTTTATAGCAATAAGTGCCTACATAAAAAAGAAATATTTTATATAAGCATTCTAACATTATACCTCAAGATACAGTAAAGTAAGCCAAAAGTTTAAAGTGGTTAAAATAATCAAGATAATCATAAATAAAAGAAAACTAAACACTAGAAAAATAATTAAAAATACAAAGCGGAGTAAGAATTGATATTTGAAAACTATAGAAAAAATTGACAAACCTTTATTTAAATTAATAAAGAAAATGGGGCCGGGCACGGTGGCTCAAGCCTGTAATCCCAGGACTTTGGGAGGCTGAGACGGGTGGATCACAAGGTCAAGATATTGAGACCATCCTGGTCAACATGGTGAAACCTTGTCTCTACTAAAAATACAAAAAATTGGCTGGGCATGGTGGCACCTGCCTGTAATTCCAGCTACTCAGGAGGCTGAGGCAGGAGAATTGCCTGAACCCAGGAGGCGGAGGTTGCGGTGAGCCGAGATTGCTCCATTGCACTCCTGCCTGGGTAACAAAAGCTAAACTCCGCCTCAAAAAGAAAAAAAAAAAAGAAAAGAAAATGACTCAACTAAATCATATTATAAATAGAAGAACAGCTATTACAACTGATAACACATAAATCCAGAATTATAAGACTATACTATAGCAATTTTATAATAAAAAATTACTATAGCAATTATATAATAAAAAGAGTGGATTACCTAAAGTTAATGAACAAAATTTTAGACATATAAAACATGCGAAACTCAGTCGTAAGAAATAGGAAATCTGTAAATACCAATATTAAACAAAAAGATTAAATTAGAAGTAAAATTTATCTGACTTAATTAAAATCCTAAGAGGTACTATAGCAACAAGACAGCGCAATAGGACAGTGAAGACCAGGCTGTACATTATTACATAAAAATTTGAAACTCACTGAAGACCAAAGCAAAGATCATCTTTTGTATGGTTTTGCTACATGCCTGTCTTGATTGTCTCTATGCCATAGGGCTTTCTGGAATGCTTATTTAGGATTTATGAGGTGTTCTTCAGAAGAAATTTCTAAGCAACAAAGCATTCAAGATGTAGTGTGGTTGCTTTTAATAACCTATAATAAGATAGGAGAGCAAAGAAGTGACTAATATTGAAACTTATAATTAAAAGAGAAAACAAAATTTTTTAAAAAAATTGCAGGTTGGCCATGTGATAGAGAAGAAAAGAGGATTTTCAGATCGGGGATCTAGGTATAGCTGTAAAGCAACCGCTTGCTAGAGACATTAAGTATAAGGAAGCCAGGTGCTAATATCAGAATAATAAAGAGACACTAAAGGTATTTCAGAAATGTTCCAAGCTGCATTTTCCATGACAGGTCAAAGGAGTTAAGAGAACAAGCTGGTTTTGAGGGGTTTGTCTAGTACACTGTGTTTCTGTGCCACCTCAATGTGCTGCTTCCCACATCATGGTCAATCTATCTCCAACTCAGGCTCAAAGGGCCTGAGATGCAGTTCAGCCTGTCACTCTGGGTAGTACAGGTTATAAGACTTGGTGCTTTAGATGAAGCATTAGATTATAGTGGTGAGGGTTTTGAAGCTTTCACCTAGATTTCAAGATAATATGCTAACAAACCTAAGTGCTAAAGCATAAGCCTTTGATAGTTGGAGAAATCCAACATAGAGACTCAGTAAAAGTACCGAAAAAGGGGAAATATGTGATTGGAAGCCTCACATGCAGTACCCACCAATGCACTGCCTAGTGGAGATGTGGAAATGGTACTGCCTCTTTACGGACTTAAGAATGGTAGTACCACTGGCAGCTTTTATCTTCAGCCTGGAATAACCGCATGCATTTAACTCCCTCTTTTGAGAATTGTCCTGTGAACTGCACACAGCAGAGCCATGGTAACAGGGCTGCCCAAGATTTTGGGAATTCCACTCTGTGACAAGTGTGTATACATTGTCTAGACGTTGAGTCAAAATATATCATTTTGAAACCTTTTCAAATTTTTCTTTTGTTTTCATTCATTCTGAGAGTCTCATTCTGTCACCAACCCAAATGCCCTGGAACCAACCCAAATGCCCATTGATGATTGACTGGACAGGGGAAATGTGGCACATATACACTATGGAATACTATGCAGCCATCAAAAACGATGAGTTCGTGTCCTTTGTAGGGACATGGATGAACCTGGAAACCATCATTCTCAGCAAACTGACACAGGAGGAAAAAATCAAACACCGCATGTTTTCACTCATAGACGGGTGTTGAACAATGAGAACACATGGACACAGGGAGAGGAGCACTACACACTGGGGTCTGTTGAGGGGAAAGAGGGGAGGGACAGCACAGGTGGGGAGTTGGGGAGAGACAGCATGGGGAGAAATACCAGATATAGGTGATAGGAAAGGCGGCAGCAGATCACATTGCCTCGAGTGTATCTATGCAACAATCTTGCATGTTCTTCACATGTACCCCCAAAACCTAAAATGGAATTTTAAAAAAATAATAAGAAAATTCACAACTTAGCAATAAAAACAAAACCAACTAACAATTCAATTTTTACTTTTTATTATCATTATACTATAAGTTCTCAGGTACACGTGCAGGTTTGTTACATAAGTATACACATATCATAGCGGTGTACTGCATCCATCGCCCTGTCGTCTACGTTAGGTATTTCTCCTAACGACATACCTCCCCTAGCCTCCTATCCCTGCTATCTATCTTCTAACTCCAAGCCCTGACAGATCCTAGTGTGTGATGTTCCCCTCCTTTTGTCCATGAGTTCTCATTTTTCAACACTCACTCATGAGTGAGAACATGCAGTGTTTGGTTTTCTGTTCTTGCATCAGTTTGTTGAGAATGATGGTTTCCAGATTCATCAATATCCTTGCAAAGGTCTTTATCCAGCCCATCATTGATGGGCATTTGGTTTGGTTCCAAGTCTTTACTTTTGTCAATAGTGCAGCAATAAACATACAAATGTATGTGTATTTATAATAGATCCATAATCCTTTGAGTATATACCCAGTAATGGCATTGCTGTGTCAAATGGTACTTTATTTCTGGATCTTTGAGGAATTGCCACACTGTCTTCCACAACAGTTGAGCTAATTTACACTCTCACCAACAGTGTAAGAGCATTCTTATTTCTCCACATCCCCTTCAGCATCTGTTATCTCCGGATTCTTTAATGATCGCCATTGTTACTGGTGTGAGATGGTATGTTAGTATGGTTTTCACAATACTACTTTTTTTATAGACAAAACATTTTAACAGATATTTCTTCTTAAAAAGACATATAAATAGCAATAAGTATATAAAAGTGTTCTATATCACTAATCATAAGAAAAATGCAAATCAAAACCACAGTCACATTTTATCTCACTGCATTAAGAAGAAAAAATAAAAAGTGCTGGTAAGACTGTGAAGAAAAAAAACATGTTTTTGATGGGGAAATTAGTATAAGACTTTAGGAAAAGAATACAGATCTTTCTCAAAAAGTTAAGAACAGAACTTGTTCACAAATATGCAGTTAATTTAATTGCTACATATGTGTATATATATGGGTATGTGTACACACACACATCACATGTAGCAAATAAATACATATATATTATTTATATAGTATGTAAAATATATATACACACATATGAAAAATATATATACACATATATTATGAATATTTGAGCAATAAACTTGTCAGTGCAGATGTTTGTTTCACTATATATATGTATATGTGTATATATGTATGTATATATACATATTTATGTATACACATATAGGTAGTATGTATGTAAATATATACATATATACATATATACACACACGTATACATATATATAAATATACTCAAAGACATAAAACATTGTACAAAAATTAGAGTATATGTATATGTGTGTGTGTTTATATAGTCTATATACATACATGTGTATATGTATATATATACACATACATATAAATACATATATGTGTGTATATATGTGTATATATGATATACTGTATATGTATATACATATATAAACATGCATATATATGTATATATGTATATGTATATAGTATGTACTATATACATATATACTCTTAATTTTATGTATGTTTTATATATGTATATACACATATATTTGTATATACATATACATATATATGTGTGTGTATATATATGTGTATAGAGACTATATACTATATGCATATATATGTGTGTATATATGTTTATATATACTATATATGTGTGTGTATATATGTGTGTATATGTTTATATGTACACTATATACATATATATATGTGTGTGTGTATATATACTATATACATATTTATGCTATATACTATATATGTATATAGTATACATATATGCATATATGTGTACATACATGTATAGACATGTATTTGTGTATATATATATTTATATGTGTGTGTATATACACACACATGTATACACACATATATATAATGCAACAAGGAAGTATCTACATTGACAAGTTTATTGCTTTACTATTGACAATAATGATATTAAGTCAACCTAAATGTACATTAGAAGATGAATGAAGAAAACATAGTATATATAGTCAGCCTAACATTATTCACATAATAATAATACAATTCTGTATATTTTTTCACAGAAAAATAATACAATTTTCTTTAGTGACACATGAATAAACCTCAAAAACATTTGCTATATGAAGTAACACATGAAAAGAAGGGGTAATATTGTATAATTTTACTCATATGTCGAATCTAAGAAATTTTGATTTCACAAATGTAGAGTAAAATAGTGCATAAGTGAGGCTAACATTTAATGGGGGAAGAAGGCAATAAAAATAGACAAGACAAGAAAAAAAATGGACGTCTCAAGAGTACATGATCACATTTAATTATATGCAATAAATATAAGAATTATATTGTACAGAACCATGCAACTAATCATGACATAATTATACTCTTGAAAAGTGGGGAATAATTATTAATTGTCATTACAAAAAGTAATAAATTATGCAAGACTTTTCGTGAATACGCTAAAGTTAACCACTCCATAATGTATATATGTACCTCAAAACATCAAGCTGTACATGATAAATAATACAATATTTTTGGTCAAACTTAAAAATTGAATACCAAGAAGATATAGAATTGTTCTTTACCTGATGGGTTTCCTACTGAATTGTACAAAATATATATATATATATTTTTTTTTTTTTTTTTTTTTTTGAGACGGAGTTTCACTCTTGTTACCCAGGCTGGAGTGCAATGGCACGATCTCGGCTCACCGCAACCTCCGCCTCCTGGGTTCAGGCAATTCTCCTGCCTCAGCCTCCTGAGTAGCTGGGATTATAGGCACGCGCCACCATGCCCAGCTAATTTTTTGTATTTTTAGTAGAGACGGGGTTTCACCATGTTGACCAGGTTGGTCTTGATCTCTCGACCTTGTGATCCACCCGCCTCGGCCTCCCAAAGTGCTGGGATTACAGGCTTGAGCCACCGCGCCCGGCCTGTACAAAATATTTAAAAAATGAATATCAGTTGTAAAAGATTTACAAATAACTAAAAAGAAAGAAACGTATTTTCAGACGTATTTACCAAGGCCATCATAAAAAAAAACTGAAGAAATTTAAAACTTAATATCAATAAAACAAACCAACTAACCAATTAACAACCCAATTTTTTTCCTTTGGTTTTTTATTGCATTTTAGGTTTTGGGGTACATGTGAAGGACATACAAGATTGTTACATAGGTACACACATGGCAGTGTGGTTTGCTGCCTTCTTTCCCCTCACCTGTATCTGTCATTTCTCCCCATGCTATCTCTTCCCACCACCCCAACCACCCGTCCCTCCCCTATATCCCCCAAACGGACCCCAGTGTGTAGTGCTCCCCTCCCTGTGTCCATATGTTTTCATTATTCAACACTCGCCTTTGAGTGAGAACATGCAATGTTTGATTTTGTGCTTTTATTTTTTTTATTTTTTTATTTTAATCTGACAATCTCAGCCTTTTATTAGGGTATTCACATCTTTTACCTTTACATGTCATCTAATTATTAACATGGTTAGATTTTATTTTATTTTTTTCTTTTTTCTTTCTTTTTATTTATTTATTTATTTATTTATTTATTTATTTATTTTTTAATTGCATTTTAGGTTTGGGGGTACATGTGAAGAACATGCAAGATTTTTGCCTAGGTACACACATGGCAGTGTGGTTTGCTGCCTTCCTTCCCCTCACCTGTATCTGTCATTTCTCCCCATTCTACCTCTTCCCACCACCCCACGTCCCAGTCCCTCCCCCATGTCCCCCCAACAGACCCCAGCGTGTAGTGCTACCCTCCCTGTGTCCACATGTTCTCATTGTTCAACACCCGCCTATGAGTGAGAACATGCGATGTTTGATTTTCTGCTCTTGTGTCAGTTTCCTTAGAATGATGGTTTCCAGGTTCATCCATGTCCCTACAAAGGATGCAAACTCGTCATTTTTGATGGCTGCGTAATATTCCATGACATATATGTACCACATTTTCCCTGTCCGTCTATCATTGATGGGCATTTGGGTTAGTTCCAGGTCTTTGCTATTGCAAACAGTGCTGCAGTGAACATTTGTGTGCATATGTCCTTATAGTAGAATGATTTATAATCCTTTGGATATATACCCAGAAATGAGATTGCTGGGTCAAATGGGATTTCTATTTTTAAGTCATTGAGGAACCGCCACACTGTCTTCCACAATAGTTGAACTAATTTACACTCCCATCAACAGTGTAAAAGTGTCCTATTTCTCCACATCCTCTCCAGCATCTGTTGTCTCCAGATTTTTTAATGATCGCCATTCTAACTGGTGTGAGATGGTATCTCAATGTGGTTTTGATTTACATTTCTCTGATGACCAGTGATGATGAGCATTTTTTCATATGTTTGTTGGCCTCCTGTGTGCCTTCTTTATTACAGTGTCTGTTCATATCCTTCACCCATTTTTGAATGGGATTGTTTGTTTTTTTCTTGTAGATCTGTTTTAGTTCTTTGTAAATTCTGGATATCAGGCCCTTGTCAGATGGGTAGACTGCAAAAATTTTTTCCCATTCTATTGGTTGCCGATTCACTCTACTGACTGTTTCTTTTGCCGTGCAGAAGCTGTGGAGTTTGATTAGGTCCCATTTGTCTATTTTGGCTTTTATTACCCTTGCTTTTGGCATTTTGGTCATGAAGTCCTTGGCTATGCCTATATCCTGAATGGTTTTGCCTAGATTTTCTTCTAGGGTTTTTATGGTGTTGGGTCTGATGTTTAAGTGTTTAATCCATCTGGAGTTAATTTTGGTGTAAGGTGTCAGGAAGGGGTTCTGTTTCTACTTTCTGCACATGGCTAGCCAGTTTTCCCAACACCATTTATTAAACAGGGAGTCCTTTCCCCATTGCTTGTTTTTGTCAGGTTTGTCGAAGATCGGATGGTTGTAGATATGTTGTATTTCCTCTGAGGCCTCTGTTCTTTTCCATTGGTCTATATGTCTGTTTTGGTACCAGTACCATGCTGTTTTGATTTCTGTAGCCTTGTAGTATAGTTTGATGTCTGGTAGTGTGATGCCCCCTGCTTTGTTCTTTTTGCTTAGAATTAACTTGGCTACGTGGGCTCTCTTTTGGTTCCATATGAAGTTTTAGGTGTTTTTTTCCAGTTCTGTGAAGAGGGTCATTGGTAGCTTGATGGGAATAGCACTGAATTTGTAAATTACTTTGGGCTGTATGTCCGTTTTCATGATGTTGTTTCTTCCTAACAATGAACATGGAATGTTTCTCCATCTGTTTGTGACCTCTCTTATTTCATTGAGCATTGGCTTGTAGTTCGCCTTGAAGAGGTCCTTTATGTTCCTTGTTAGTTGCATTTCTAGGTATTTTATTCTCTTTGTAGCAATTGCGAATGGCAGTTCGTTCTTGATTTGGCTCCCTTTAAGTCTGTACTGGTGTATAGGAATGCTTTTGATTTTTGCACATTGATTTTGTATCTTGAGACTTTGCTGAAGTTTATCAGTTTCAGGAGATATTGGGCTGAGATGATGGGGTCTTCTAGATATACAATCATGTCATCTGCAAGTATAGACAATATGATTTCTTCCTTTCCTATTTGAATACACTTAATTTCTTTTTCTTGCCTGATTGCCCTGGCTAGAACTTCCAGTATTATATTGAATAGGAGTGGTGAGAGAGGGCATACTTGTCTAGTGCCGGATTTCAAAGGGAATGCTTCCAGTTTTTGCCCATTCAGTATGATATTGGCTGTTGGTTTGTCGTAAATAGCTTTTATTATTTTGAGATACGTTCCATCAATACCTAGTTTATTGAGGGTTTTTAGCATAATTGGCTGTAAAATTTTGTCAAAGGTCTTCTATGCCTTAATTGAGATAATCATGTGCTTTTTGTCTTTGGTTCTGTTAATTTTTTTATTTTTATTTTTTATTTTTTTTATTGCATTTTAAGTTTTGGGGTACATGGGAAGAACATGCAAGATTGTTGCATAGGTACACACATGGTAGTGTGGTTTGCTGTCTTCTGTTCCCTCACCTGTATCTGTCATTTCTCCCCATGCTATCTCTTCCCACCTCCCCACACCCTGTCCCTTCCCCATTTCCCCCCAACGGACCCCAGTGTGTAGTGCTCCCCTCCCTGTGTCCATGTGTTCTCATTGTTCAACACCCGCCTATGAGTGAGAATATACGGTGTTTGATTTTCTGCTTTTGTGTCAGTTTGCTGAGAATGATGGTTTCCAGGTTCATCCATGTCCCTACAAATGACATGAACTCATCGTTTTTGATGGCTGCGTAATATTCCATGGTGTATATGTACCACATTTTCCCTATCCAGTCTATCATAGTTGGGCATTTGGGTTGGTTCCAGGTCTTTGCTATTGTGAACAGTGCTGCAATGAACATTAGTGTGCATGTGTCCTTATAGTAGAATGATTTATAATCCTTTGGATATATACCCAGTAATGGGATTGCTGGGTCAAATGGGATTTCTATTTTTAGATCCTTGAGGAATCGCCACACTGTCTTCCACAATGGTTGAATTAATTTACATTCCCACCAACAGTGTAAAAGTGTTCCTATTTCTCCACATCCTCTCCAGCATCTGTTGTTTCCAGATTTTTTAATGATCGCCATTCTAACTGGTGTGAGATGGTATCTCAATGTGGTTTTGATTTGCATTTCTCTGATGACCAGTGATGATGAGCATTTTTTCATATGTTTGTTGGCCTCCTGTATGTCTTCTTTTGTAAAGTATCTGTTCATGTCCTTTGCCCATTTTTGAATGGGCTTGTTTTTTTCTTGTAGATCTGCTTTAGTTCTTTGTAAATTCTGGATATCAGCCCCTTGTCAGATGGGTAGACTGCAAAATTTTTTTCCCATTCTGTTGGTTGCCGATTCACTCTACTGACTGTTCCTTTTGCCATGCAGAAGCTGTGGAGTTTGATTAGGTCCCATTTGTCTATTTTGGCTTTTGTTGCCATTGCTTTTGGCGTTTTGGTCATGAAGTCCTTGCCTACACCTATGTCCTGAATGGTGTTGCCTAGATTTTCTTCTAGAGTTTTTATGGTGTTAGGTCTGATGTTTAAGTCTTTAATCCATCTGGAGTTAATTTTGGTGTAAGGGTTCTGTTTATATGGTGAATTACGTTTATGGACTTGCGTATGTTGAACCAGCCTTGCATCCCTGGGCTGAATCCTACTTGATTATGGTGGATAAGCTTTTTGATATGCTGTTGCAATCAGCTTGCTAGTCAGGTTGAAATTTTTTTGAAAATTTATTGAAAATGTTTGCATCTATGTTCATCATGGATATTGGCCTGAAGTTTTCTTTTCTTGTTGAGTCTCTGCCGGGTTTTGGTATCAGGATGATGTTTGTCTCATAAAATGATTTGGGAAGGATTCCCTCTTTTTGGATTGTCTGGAATCGTTTCAGAAGGAAGAGTACCAGCTCCTCTTTGTATGTCTGGTAGAATTCAGCTGTGAACCCATCTGGACGTGGACTTTTTTTGGGTGGTAGGCTCTTAATTGCTGCCTCGACTTCAGACCTTGTTATTGGTCTATTCAGGGTTTCAAGTTCTTCTGGGTTTAGGCTTGGGAGGATGCAGGTGTCCAGGAATTTATCCATTTCTTCCAGGTTTACTAGTTTATGTGCATAGAGTTGTTTGTAATAATCTCTGATGATGGTATGGATTTCTGTGGAATCTGTGGTGATATCCACTTTATCGTTTTTTACTGCATCAATTTGGTTTTTCTCTCTTTTCTTTTTTATTAATCTGGCTAGTTGTCTGTCTATTTTGTTGATCTTTTCAAAAAACCAGCTCCTGAGTTTATTGATTTTTTGAAGAGTTTCTTGTGTCTCTATTTCCTTCAGTTATGCTCTGATCTTAGTTATTTCCTGTCTTCTGCTAGGTTTTGAGTTTTTTCGATCTTGCTCCTCTAGCTCTTTCAATTTTGATGATAGGGTGTCAATTTTAGATCTCTCCTTTCTTCTCATGTGGGCACTCATTGCTATATATTTTCCTCTAGAGACTGCTTTAAATGTGTCCCAGAGACTCTAGTATGTTGTGTCTTCATTCTCATTGGTTTTGAAGAACATCTTTATTTCTACCTTCATTTCATTGGTTATCCAGTCGACATTCAAGAGCAAGTTCAGTTTCCATGAAGCTGTGTGGTTCTGAGTTAGTTTCTGCATTCTGAGTTCTAATTCGTTTGCACTGTGGTCTGAGAGACTGTTTGTTATGATTTCCATTCTTTTTCATTTGCTGAGGAGTGATTTATTGCCAATTATGTGGTCAATTTTAGTGTAGGTGTGATGTGGTGCTGAGCAGAATATATATTCTATGGATTTGGGGTGGAGAGTTCTGTAAATGTCTATTAGGTTTGCTTGTTCCAGGTCTGTATTCCGGTCCTGGATATCCTTGTTGATTTTCTGTCTGGTTGATCTAATATTGACAATGGGGTATTAAAGTTTCCCACTATTATTGTGTGGGGTCTAAGTCTCTTTGTAAGTCATTAAGAATTTGCCTTATATATCTGGGTGCTCCTGTTTTGGGTGCGTATATATTTAGGTTCGCTAACTCTTCTTGTTGCATTGATTCTTTTACCATTATGTAATGTCCTTCTTTGTCTCTTTTGATCTTTGTTGCTTTAAAGTCTATTTTATCAGAGATGAGAATTGCAACTCCTGCTTTTTTCTGCTCTCCATTTGCTTGGTAGATCTTCCTCCATCCCTTTATTTTGAGCCTTTGTATATCCTTGCATATAAGATGGGTTTCCTGGATACAGCACACTGATGGGTTTTGGCTTTTCATCCAATTTACCAGTCTGTGTCTTTTGATTGGGACATTTAGTCCATTTACATTTAGGGATAGTATTGTTATGTCTGAATTTGGTACTGTCATTTTGATGCTACCTGGCTGTTTTGTTAGTTGATGCAGATTCTTGTTGTGTTGATGCTATTTTACTATTTGGTATGTTTCTGGAGTGGCTGGTACTGGTTGTTCCTTTATATGTGTAGAGCCTCTTTCTGGAGTTCTTGTAGAGCAAGTTTGGTGGTGTTGAAATCTCTGTGTACTTGCTTGTTCACAAAGGATTTTATTTTTCCTTCACTTTATGAAGCTTAGTTTCGCTGGATAGGAGATTCTGGGTTGAAAGTTCTTTTCTTTAAGGATGTTGAATATTGGCCCCCCACTCTCTTCTGGCTTGTAGGGTTTCTGCTGAGAGACCTGCTCTGAGTCTAATGGGCTTCCCTTTGTGGGTAACCAGACCGTTCTCTCTGGCTGCCCTTAGCATTTTCTCTTGCATTTTGACCCTGGTGAATCTGATGATTATATGCCTTGGAGTTGCTCTTCTTGAGGAATATCTTTGTGGTGTTCTCTGTATTTCCTGGATTTGAATATTGGCCTGCCTTGCTAGGTTGGGGAGTTTTCCTGGATAATATCCTAGAGAGTATTTTCCAGCTTGGATTCATTCTCTTCATCACATTCAGGTACACCTATCACACGTAGATTAGGTCTTTTCACATAGTCCCACATTTCTTGAAGATTTTGTTCATTCCTTTTTGCACTTTTTTCTCTGTTCTTGCCTTCTCTTTTTATTTCATTGAGTTGATCTTCGACCTCTGATATCCTTTCTTCTGCTGGTCAATTTGGCTGTTGAAGCTTGTGCATTCTTCACGAAGTTCTGGTGTTGTGTTTTTCAGCACCATTAATTCACTTATATTCCTCTCTATGCTGTCCATTTTCGTTAGCATTTCGTCCAATCTTTTTTCAAGGTTCCTAGTTTGTGTTGGGTTAGAACATGTTCTTTTAGCTCACTGTAGTTTCTTACTACCCACCTTCTGAAGTCTGATTCTGTCATTTCATCACCCTCCTGCTCCATCTGGTCTGGTTCCCTTGCTGATGAGGAGTTGTGATCTCTCTTAGGAGGAGAGGTGTTCTGGTTCTGGGAGTTTTCATTTTTTTTTTTTTTTGCGCTGGTTTCTTCACATCTTTGTGGGTTTATACACCTGTTGTCTTTGTAGTTACTGTCTTTCAGATTGGGTCTCTGAGTGAGCTTCTAGTTCGTGGATACTGACGTTACTTCTTTTTTTTTCAAGCTTTCCTTCTAACAGTCTGGCCCCTCTGCTGTAGGACTGCTGAGGTCCTCTCCAGGCCCAGCTTTGCCTGGGGATTACCTGCAGCAGCTGCAGAACAGTAAGGGTTGCTACGTTTCCTCTTCCGCTATCTTTGTCCCAGAAGGATGCTCACCAACTGTCAGTTCGTTCTCTCCTTTATGAAGTGACTCTTTGAATCTATGGGGGGTCAGGGAGCTACTTGAAGAGACAGTCAATCTTTTATTTGGGCTTAACTTTTGAGCTGTGAGCTCCATAGTTCATTCAGAGCTGCTGCGCAGGTACGTTTAGGTCAACTGCAGCTGAACTCATAAAGCACTTTTTGTTCCTAGGTGCTCTGTCCTGGGGAGTTGGGGCTTTATGAGTTTCCGTCGTGCTACTGCCTTTTTTGTTTTTTCTTTTAGGTCTGCCCCTCCCAGCTGGCAGCCCACCTAGCCACTGTCTGCCTACAGAGGCTTTGCTGAGCTGCTGTGGGCTCTGCCCAGCTTCCCTGTGCTCTTCCCTGCAGTCCTGTTTATATGGGCATAGTTAGAACTGTCTTGGCAATGGTGGCCCTGCCTCTGTTATGGCGGACTCTCTCTATTGTGGCAGGTTGCCTCGGCAACAGTGGGTTGCCTCAGCAATGGCGGCCTGCCTCCACAGTGGTGGAGAGTCTCAGTAATGGCAGACGCCCCTCCCCAACTGAGCCGGACCGCCCCGAGTTCAGTGTGCTTGCTGTGAAACACTCAACCCAGAGAGTTTTCAATTACTGTTTTTATTTTCTTTGTTGTTTTGGGGGGTGGGGGGTGGGATCAACCGAGCCTGATCACCTGGCTCCCTGATTCAGAGTCTTTTTTTTTTAATTTTTTAAGTTGAATGACCCAGCATTCCAGTCGCTTGTTTAAATGGCGCCAGGATCTCCCGTGCTGCAACTCACTGAGTCGGCTCAAATAGCGGTGCCTGCTGAGGCTCCTGGAGGTTTTTTGCCTAGGAATCTCCTGGCCTGGCTCGCTATTTCAGATGAATGGGCAACTCTGCCATCTCAGGGATCCCATCGCCAGCTAAGAGGGCTCCCAGACCAGTGGCTTTTGTACGGAGAACCGCCACAACAGGGTGTGGTCAAAGCAGGCACGCGGGCTAAATCAGCCCTGCGGGGGCCAAAACAGCTGCACCAGCCGGGAACTGTGGCGCTGGCGACTCCTCTGCCTGGGTATCTCCTGGTCTGTGGGCAATAAAAATTCGTCTGGAAATGTGGCGTCCACTCACCCTCTGCACTTTCATTGGGAGCTGAAGTCCTGAGCTGTTCTTAGGCGTCCATCTTCCCAGCATTCTCTAACCCAATTTTTTTAAAGATGAAATATTTTGACATATTTTTCTGAAGAAGGCATATAAGTAGCAATATTATATAAAAATAGCAAGGCCAGAAACCTATTATTAAAGTCAGGAAAACACACACACAGACAGGCACAAACAGACAACTACAGACCAATGTTTATTCTAAACAGAGATGCAAAAATATTCAACCAAATACTAGAAAACAAAATGTAATAACATTAAACAAATTTCTTTGCTATGGTTATGTAACATTTATCTCAGGGATGCAAATATGGTTTAATATACTTAACTATATAAATGAATATACTGTATTTATTAACCAAAGACAGAAATTATGTGATTATTTACAGGTATTGGGAATAAACACTCACATAATCATAATTTTGTTTCTCAATACTGTCAAAGTACTACATATAGAAGGAATGTATATAAACACAATAAAGGCCATATATGATGAATTTTTTTTAATCTTGTTTCTGCATTTTTTAAATTGCATTTTAGGTTTTGGGGTACATGTGAAGAACATGCAAGGTGTTTGCATAGGTACACACATGGCAGCGTGATTTGCTGCCTTCCTCCCCTTCACCTATATCTGGCATTTCTCCCCCTTCTGTCTCTCCCCAACTCCCCAGCCCCATCCATCTTCTGTTTCTCCCCAACAGACCCCAGTGTGTGATGCTCCCCTCCCTGTGTTCATGTTTTCTCATGAGTGAGGACATGTTCTCACCCATCTATGAGTGAGAACGTGTGGTTTTTGATTTTCTGTTCTTGTGCCAGTTTGCTGAGAATGATGGTTTCCAGGTTCATCTATGTCCCTACAAAGGACATGAAATCATCGTTCTTGATGGTTGCATAATATTCCATGGTGTATATGTGCCACCTGACGAATTTTTAATTGAAAGGTTTTTTTCTAAGATTAGAAACAGAACCGGAATGTCAATTCTTAACAAATACTCTTTTACATAGTACTAGAATTCCTGCCAGAGAATTTAGGAAAAAAAATAAGAAAGACGAAACATTCTAATAGAAAGGAATAAGTGAAGTGTATTCCAGTTGCCGATGACATAATGTTATATTTGGAATCTCATAATCTTATATTTAGAAACTCTAATGATTCCATCAGAAACTCATGAGAGTTTGAAAAACAAACTAAAGTTACAAGTAATAAGATCAGCATACAAAGAGTTGTGGTTTTCTTTTATTATTTTTAATTTTCTTATATATATTAGATACCTACAGGGTACTAAGATGTTTTTATACAGAAACGTAATATAAAACAGACACTTTATGGAGAATACAATAACTATCTCCTAAAGCATTTATTCTTTGAGTTAAAATTTAATGACTATCTTTCAATTATATAAAAATATGCAATTAAGTTATTATATATATTACAGCCACCCTTTTGTGCTGTCAAATATCAAACTAGAAACAGCTAGGGTTTATGGCTTTCATGGAAAATAATGAAAAGAGTGAGTAAATACAGCACCTTCAGCTGAAACATCTAGGAGCCAAGGGAAACTTTCCCACCCAGCGAAGTGGTGAGTGAATGTATAACCCTAAAAAAGTACACTTTCTCTGCAAATGTTTGTAATCCTCAGGCAAGAAAATCTCTTTGTAAGTTTATTCCACCTGTGTGCTTACTATGACAGACAGAGCTAAGTGGAGTATCCACAAAGAAGGCATGAAAGAATCCATAAAGATCCTAGAGTCTTAGATACTCAGGCTTTCGACAACCATAGCTACAGCTCCAATAACGTAGGAGGTTAGGGCTGAGTAAAGTGGCTCAACGATGTAATCCCAGCACTTTAAAAGGCCGAGAGGGCAGAACACAAGGTTAGGAGTTCGAGACCAGCCTCGCCAACATGTTGAAGCCATAGCTTTACTAAAAACACAAAAGTTACCTGGGTGTGGTGGCAGCCACCTGTCATCCCAGCTACTTAAGCTGAGACAGAATTGCTTGAACTCAGCAGCCAGAGATTGCAGTGAGCCGACATCACAACTGCACTTCCAGACTGATGATGAAGTGAAACTGAGTCCTAAAAAATGAAGGAAAAAAAAATGGAGGTTCTATACATAACTTTAGGAAAGAGGCTGAATGCAGGAACTGAGCCACTGCTCAGCCTGCAGGCCCCACTTCCAAAGTACCTCAAAATGTAAGCCACACTGATGGAATTCCAGCCAGTCACTCAGAAGTGGCTTCATTGTCTGGGGGTGAAACATGAGGTTCATTATCACATGGCCATGAAAAACTGGGATGCAAATACATAGAAGAAGTGGGCTTAAGAATGGAATTTAATAGGCAAAAAGAAGAGCTTTCTGCTGCACAGTGTGGGCCTGAAAAAAATGGGTTGCTTGTTTCATGCAGGATTTTGTATAGATGAGCTTGAGGATTAAGTGTCTGATTTACATAGGGCACAAAAGATTAGATGAACCAGGTGTTTCATTTGCATAGAACATAAGAAACTGTTGGGAGTAGGGGTGCCATTTTCATAGAGTGCAAAAATGCTGGCCACTTTTACCCCAATTTTTCACAATTGTAGATGGGATTTTGCCTAGCAATGCCATGTTAACTGTTTCTTTACTGTATGCATGGTAATGAGAATAACATATAATAGTGTCTTCATGGTGGTATGCCTGCTGCCCAGGCAGCCCTTTTCTGTTGGAACAGCTGCTAGCGTTCACTCATGTAAGTTTCTAGGTTAATTATCTGTGAGATAGATGAAGGAGATCCCTCAGCACAGCACAGCTGCTCAACCAAAATGTACCCAGGTTGCTTTTCATAGTGGGTCCCTGATCCTATGTATCTTCACTTTATATATTGTTATTCAGTTTTCAGCTGGATTGTTTCGAGTGCTCTTTGTGAGAACAAATAATTTATCAAACTGCTTTTTGTTAGAAGGGGAGCCTTGCTGAGGACTCTTTTACCCTCACTGCCTGCATAAATAATTTCTTTGTACTTTCTATGTCAACTTTTAGTGTCATCTCACCGCCTAAGAAGGAAGTATCAAACAAAAATGTGGACTACCATCATTTTTGGTTAGGCACCTTCACAATATTTTAGGCCTCAGGCTCTAGAGACTCTGAGACAACTGGGGTGGAAGGAATCCCTCAGCATAGCACAGCTGGCCTTCCAAAATGCTGGTTTAAGCGGTCCTGATCCTGTTTCTTCTTACTAATTGGAATCTCACAAGTGAGACGTGTAGCCTTCCTCACCGCTGTTCTTCAGCCAACAAAGACTTGAATTTCCCCTGAAACAGCAACTCCAGAGTAAGAGTTGGGTTGCCATCTTTGTTCTTTGGGTGACTTAGACAATTCAGCCTTTATGTTTTTATGATTCTAAGCCTACTAGACATAGGTGAAGGGGACCGCTCTGCACAGCACAGCTGCTCTACCAAAATGTACCCATGTTGCTTTTTATAGTGGTTTTCTGATCCTATTTCTCTTCACTGAGTGAGTCCTCCCAGTGGGGCCTGACACCTATCCACAGTGGTGTTCACCAACCAACAGAGATTTGTATCCTCCCTGAAATGGAGCTGTAAGAGAGGGTGAGCTACAAATTTCATTGCTTAGGTTATTTAACTGTTTGAGATGTCAAGCTCTGAAGTATCTGAGGCAACCAGGAACTGAAACAAACCCTTTAGCACAGCACAGTTACACTATAAAAGTGGTCAGGTAGCTTTTTAAAATGGGTGTCCAGTCCCATTATTATTCAGAGGTGTGTTTTTCAACCATGATACCCAGTCCTCTGATACAGGTGCCTTCAGGTTAGCAATAGGCTCATACCTCCCTGGGATCAAGCTCCCAGAGAGAGAAAAAAATGCTGCCATTTTTGCTGTTTTTCAGCCTTCACTAATGAAACATCAAGATTGAACAATTGGTGTGAGTAGGGACTGGAATGAGCCACAGGCATATTAAAGCAGTCCTATAGAAGAGCAACCAAACTATTATGTGATAGCCTAGTCCCATATATTCTTGCTGTGCATGTCTTCCAGACCTGGACCTCCAGAGCTAAGTGAGTGTCTACAGAGTCACACTCATCAGAGCTATCAACTAGTAGCAACTTGGGAAAACCTTGGACAGAGCATCCAGAGGTAACTAAAAACATTTCTGCTGCAACCTCTGAAGTGAACTGCCTTTGACACTCTGAAACTAACAATGGAGAAAAGAACTCAAGTCCTTATCTACACCTCCAACATGCTCTCGGTTGACTCAAGAAGAGGAGACTAGTCCTACTCCCTTAAGTTTCACACACCCTACATAGCTGATTATCGGACAGAGAATCCGTGGCTTGTGCCTATAGCATGAGCAATCCATCCAGGGCTGATTACATTGAGAGACTGATGACCATCATTTCCCTGTGGCGGAGACCCTAGGAAACAAGCAAACAATTCTTATCCACAGCCACTACTAAGATTCTTTCATCTACTGCTCCAAGATAGGAAGAAATAAAAACACAGAGATAGCTTCAGGGCAGTACTGTGTAGTCCAGGAGTAAAAGTCATAACCTACACTCAAAAGTTAGTAAGAAAAAACCCACACTTTCAGATAATTAAGAATAAACACAGATGCAGCTGTGGGGGAAAAAAAATTACAAATTAGCAGGTGTTTACCAAGTAATCAGTAAGCCCAAGTGTCACCTGCTGAATCACATTCCAATGTTTCAGCACCAAAATTAGTAACACACCCTTTGTGTAACAAGAGACAAGGAACCAGGTTTAAATAAAGACCTTGCAAAAAACATTGGTCCAGTGAAATTCAGAATAGGACTATGGACTGTACTCAGTCTACACTAGAGTTAAAAATATAACCACTTGCAGAGATAAGAATCCAAATAAGAACTCTGGTAACTTAAATGACCAGACTGTCATATGTCCTTCAAATGTCAACGTAAGCCCTCCAAATATTTTTTAACTATGCTAACCTGGGTGAATTGACAGAAGTAAAATTTAGACTATACATAGAAATTAGGATCATTAAGATTAAAGAAAATCAAAAGCCAATCTAAGAGAACTAAAAGTCAGAAACCAACACAGAAGCTTAAGTACAAAGTAGCTGCTGTAACAAACAACCTAATGTGTCGGACAGCTGAATAACACTGTACAATAATTTCAATATGCAACTATAAGAATTAAAGCAGAGAAAACAAGCTGAGGAAATAATCTCAGAACCTGATGCCTGGGTCTCTGAAACAATACTGTAAGACAATTTTTTAAAGGAATCTCCATTGTGTTATTATGTCTCATTTGTAACATTTACTGGAAATTAGCATATTGTCATAATTGATAGTAATGCAATATGTAACATCTTTCACTAAACTTAATTTTTTTTTATATACTTTAAGTTCTGAGATACATGTGCAGACGTGCAGGTTTGTTACACAGGTGCCATGGTGGTTTGCTGCACCCATCATCTACTTTGGGTACTTCTCCTAATGATCTCCATCCCCTACCCCTAAATCTTGAAGAGGCCCCAGTGTGTGATGTTTTCTTCCTGTGTTCATGCATTTTGATTGTTCCAGTCCCACTTGTAAGAACATACAGTGTTTGCTTTTCTGTTCTTGTTTCAGCTAGCACACAGGATAGGTTCCAGCTTCCTCTATGTTTTTGCAAAGTACATGAACTCATCTTTTTTTATTACTGCATAGTACTTTATGGTGTATATGTGCCACATTTTCTTTTCTTTTTTTTTTAATTACATTTTAGGTTTTGGGGTACATGTGATGAACATGCAAGATTGTTGCATAGGAACACACATGGCAGTGTGGTTTGCTGCCTTCCGTCCCCTCACCTGTATCTGTCATTTCTCCCCATGCTATCTCTTCCAACCTTCCCACCCCCCGCCCCTCCCCCATTTCCCCCAAACGGACCCCAGTGTGTAGTGCTCCCCTCCCTGTGTCCATATGTTCTCATTGTTCAACACCCGCCTATGAGTGAGAATATGCGTTGTTTGATTTTCTGCTCTTGTGTCAGTTTGCTGAGAATGATGGTTTCCAGGTTCATCCATGTCCCTACAAAGGACGTGAACTCATCGTTTTTGATGGCTGCATAGTATTCCATGGTGTATATGTACCACATTTTCCCTATCCAGTCTATCATCGTTGGATATTTGGGTTGGTTCCAGGTCTTTGCTATTGTAAACAGTGCTGCAATGAACATTCGTGTGCACGTGTCCTTGTAGTAGAATGATTTATAATCCTTTGGATATATACCCATTAATGGGATTGCTGGGTCAAATTGGATTTCTATTTTTAGGTCCTTGAGGAATCACCACACTGTCTTCCACAATGGTTGAATTAACTTACATTCCCACCAACAGTGAAAAAGTGTTCCTATTTCTCCACATCCTCTCCAGCATCTGTTGTTTCCAGATTTTTTAATGATAGCCATTCTAACTGGTGTGAGATAGTATCTCAATGTGGTTTTGATTTGCATTTCTCTGATGACCAGTGATGATGAGCATTTTTTCATATGTTTATTAGCCTCCTGTATGTCTTCTTTTGTAAAGTATCTGTTCATATCCTTTGCCCACTTTTGAATGGGCTTGTTTGTTTTTTTCTTGTAGATCTGCTTTAGTTCTTTGTAAATTCTGGATATCAGCCCCTTGTCAGATGGGTAGGCTGCAAAATTTTTTTCCCATTCTGTTGGTTGCCAATTCAATCTATTGACTGTTTCTTTTGCCATGCAGAAGCTGTGGAGTTTGATTAGGTCCCATTTGTCTATTTTGGCTTTTGTTGCCATTGCTTTTGGCGTTTTGGTCATGAAGTCCTTGCCTACACCTATGTCCTGAATGGTTTTGCCTAGATTTTCTTCTAAGGTTTTTACGGCATTAGGTCTGATGTTTAAGTCTTAAATCCATCTGGAGTTAATTTTGGTGTAAGGTGTCAGGAAGGGGTCCTGTTTCTGTTTTCTGCACATGGCTAGCCAGTTTTCCCAACACCATTTATTAAACAGGGTGTCCTTTTCCCATTGCTGCTTTTTGTCAGGTTTGTCGAAGATCAGATGGTTGTGGGTATGTTGTATTTCCTCTGAGGCCTCTGTTCTGTTCCATTGGTCTATATCTCTGTTTTGGTACCAGTACCATGCTGTTTTGGTTACTGTAGCCTTGTAGTATAGGTTGAAGTCCCGTATTGTGATACCTCCTGCTTTGTTCTTTTTGCTTAGAATTGACTTGGCTATGCGGGCTCTCTTTTGGTTCCATATGAAGTTTAAGGTGTTTTTTTCCAGTTCTGTGAAGAAGGTCATTGCTAGCTTGATGGGAATAGCGTTGAATCTTTAAATTACTTTGGGCAGTATGGCCATTTTCACGATGTTGATTCTTCCTAACCATGAACATGGAATGTTTCTCCATCTGTTTGTATCCTCTCTTATTTCGTTGAGCAATGGCTTGTAGTTCACCTTGAAGAGGTCTTTTACGTTCCTTGTTAGTTGTATTCCTAGGTACTTTATTCTCTTTGTAGCAATTGTGACTGGCAGTCATTCTTGATTTGGCTCTCTTGAAGTCTATTACTGGTGTATAGGAATGCTTGTGATTTTTGCACGTTGATTTTGTATCGTGAGACTTTGCTGAAGTTTTTTATCAGTTTCAGGAGATTTTGGGCTGAGATGATGGGGACTTCCAGATATACAATCATATCATCTGCAAATAGAGACAATTGGATTTCCTCCTTTCCAATTTGGATACCCTTTATTTCTTTTTCTTGCCTGATTGCTCTGGTTAGAACTTCCAGTACTATATTGAATAGGAGTGGTGAGAGAGGGCATCCTTGTCTAGTGCCAGATTTCAAAGGGAATGCTTCCAGTTTTTGCCCATTCAGTATGATATTGGCTGTTGGTTTGTCGTAAATAGTTTTTATTGTTTTGAGATATGTTCCGTCAATATCGAGTTTATTGAGGGTTTTTAGCATAAAGTGTTGTTGAATTTTGTCGAAAGCCTTCTCTGCATCAATTGAGATAATCATGTGGTTTTTGTCTTTGGTTCTGTTTATGTGGTGAATTACGTTTATGGACTTGCGTATGTTGAACCAGCCTTGCATCCCTGGGATGAATCCTACTTGATCATAGTGGATGAGCTTTTTGATATGCTGTTGCAATCGGTTTGCCAGTATTTTATTGAAGATTTTTGCATCTATGTTCATCATGGATATTGGCCTGAAATTTTCTTTTCTTGTTGAGTCTCTGCTGCGTTTTGGTATCAGGATGATGCTTGTCTCATAAAATGATTTGGGAAGGATTCCCTCTTTTTGAATTGTCTGGATTAGTTTCAGAAGGAATGGTATCAGCTCCTCTTTGTATGTCTGGTAGAATTCAGCTGTGAACTCATCTGGACCTGGGCTTTTTTTGGGTGGTAGGCTCTTTATTGCTGCCTTGACTTCAGACCATGTTATTGGTTTATTCAGGGTTTCTGTTTCTTCTAGGTTTAGGCTTGGGAGGATGCAGGTGTCCAGGAATTTATCCATTTCTTCCAGGTTTACTAGTTTATTTGCATAGAGTTGTTTGTAATAATCTCTGATGATGGTTTGGATTTCTGTGGAATCTGTGGTGATATCCCCTTTATCGTTTTTTATTGCATCAATTTGGTTATTCTCTCTTTTCTTTTTTATTAATCTGGCTAGTGGTCTGTCTATTTTGTTGATCTTTTCAAAAACCAGCTCCTGGATTTATTGATTTTTTGAAGAGTTTTTTTGTGTCTCTATTTCCTTCAGTTCTGCTCTGATCTTAGTTATTTCCTGTCTTCTGCTAGGTTTTGAGTTTTTTTGATCTTGCTCCTCTAGCTCTTTCAATTTTGATGATAGCGTGTCAATTTTAGATCTCTCCTTTCTTCTCATGTGGGCACTCATTGCTATATATTTTCCTCTAGAGACTGCTTTAAATGTGTCCCAGAGATTCTGGTAGGTTATGTCATCGTTCTCATTAGTTTCAAAGAACATCTTTATTTCTGTCTTCATTTCATTGTTTATCCAGTCAACATTTAAGAGCAAGTTGTTCAATTTCCATGAAGCTGTGCGGTTCTGAGTTAGTTTCTGCATTCTGAGTTCTAACTGGATTGCACTGTGGTCTCAGAGACTGTTTGTTATGATTTCTGTTCTTTTGCATTTGCTGAGGAGTGATTTATTGCCAATTATGTGGTCAATTTTAGAGTAGGTGTGATGTGGTGCTGAGAAGAATGTATATTCTGTTGATTTGGGTTGGAAAGTTCTGTAAATGTCTATTAGGTTTGCTTGTTCCAGGTCTGTATTCAGATCCTGGATATCCTTGTTGATTTTCTGTCTAGTTGATCTGTCTAATATTGACCATGGGGTGTTAAAGTCTCCCACTATTATTGTGTGGGAGTCTAAGTCTCTTTGTAAGTCATTAAGAACTTGCCTTATGTATCTGGGTGCTCCTGTATTGGGTGCATATATATTTAGGATCATTAGCTCTTCTTGTTACAGTGATCCTTTTACCATTATATAATGTCCTTCTTTGTATCTTTTGATCTTTGTTGCTTTAAAATCTATTTTATCAGAGATGAGAATTGCAACTCCTGCCATTTTTTGCTCTCCATTTGCTTGGTAGATCTTTCTCCATCCCTTTATTTTGAGCCTTTGTGTATCCTTGCATATAGGATGGGTTTCCTGGATACAGCACACTGATGGGTTTTGGCTTTTTATCCAATTTGCCAGTCTGTGTCTTTTGATTGGGGCATTTAGTCCATTGACATTTAGGGATAGTATTGTTATGTGTGAATTTGATACTGTCATTTTGATGCTACCTGGCTGTTTTGTTGGTTAGTTGATGCAGATTCTTGATTGTTTTGATGCTCTTTTACCATTTGGTGTGTTTTTGGAGTGGCTGGTACTGGTTGTTCCTTTATATGTGTAGATCCTCTTTCTGGAGTTCTTGTAAGGCAGGTTTGGTGGTGATGAAATCTCTGAGTGCTTGCTTGTTCACAAAGGATTTTATTTTTCCTTCACTTACGAAGCTTAGTTTGGCTGGATAGGAGATTCTGGGTTGAAAGTTCTTTTCTTTAAGGATGTTGAATATTGGCCCCCAATCTCTTCTGGCTTGTAGGGTTTCTGCTGAGAGATCTGCTGTGAGTCTAATGGGCTTCCCTTTGTGGGTAACCCGACCTTTCTCTCTGGCTGCCATTAGCATTTTCTCTTTCATTTCAACCTGGTGAATCTGATGATTATGTGCCTTGGGGTTGCTCTTCTTGAGGAATATCTTTGTGGTGTTCTCTGTATTTCCTGGATTTGAATATTGTTCTGCCTTGCTAGGTTGGGGACGTTTTCCTGGATAATATCCTGAAGAGTATTTTCCAGCTTGGATTCATTCTCTTCATCACATTCAGGTACACCTATCAGACGTAGATTAGGTCTTTTCACATAGTCCCACATTTCTTGAAGATTTTGTTCATTCCTTTTTGCGCTTTTTTCTCTGTTCTTGCCTTCTCTTTTTATTTCATTGAGTTGATTTTCGACCTCTGATATCCTTTCTTCTGCTTGGTCAATTCGGCTGTTGAAGCATGTCCATGCTTCACGAAGTTCTTTTGTTGCGTTTCTGAGCTCCATCAATTCACTTATACTCCTCTCTATGCTGTCCATTCTCGTCAGGAGTTCGTCCAATCTTTTTTCAAGGTTCCTATTTTCTTTGCGTTCGGTTAGAACATGTTCTTTTAGCTCAATGTAGTTTCTTACTACCCACCTTCTGAAGTCTGATTCTGTCATTTCATCACCCTCCTTCTCCATCCGGTCTGGTTCCCTTGCTGGTGAGGAGTTGTGATCCCTTTTAAGAGGAGAGGTGGTCTGGTTTTGGGAGTTTTCATCCTTTTTGCGCTGGTTTCTTTCCATTTTTGTGGGTTTATCCACCTGTTGTCTGTCTCTGCCCCAGGGAGTTGGAGCTTTATGAGTTTCCGTTGCACTACTGCCTTTTTTGATTTTTCTTTCAGGTCTGACCCGCCCCGCTAGCAGCATGCCTAGCCACTGCCTGCCTGCAGAGGATTTGCTGAGCTGCTGTGGGCTCCGCCCAGCTGCCCTGAGCTCTTCCCTTTAGTCCTTTTTATATGGGCCTAGTTAGAACTGTCTGGGCAACGGTGGCCCCGCCTCTGTTATGGCAGACTCTCTCTGTTGTGGCAGGTTGCCTCGGCAGTGGCGGGTTGCCTCGGCAATGGCAGCCTGCCTCTGTAGCAGTGGAGAGTCTCAGTAATGGCGGAAGCCCCTCCCCCACTGAGCGGAACCATCCTGGTTCAGCTGTGCTTGGTTTGAAGGGCTCAACCCAGAGGGTTTCCAATTACTCTTTTTGTTTTCCTTGTTGTTGTGGGTGGAGGGGTGGTACCAACCGATCCTGATCACCTGGCTCCCTGACTCAGAGTCTTTTCTTTTAAGTTGAACAACCCCGCATTCCGGTCGCTTGTTGAAAAGGCGCCGGGATCTCCTGTGCTGAGACTCACTGAGTCAGCTCGAACTGCAGCACTGGCTCCTGGTGGATTTTTTGCCTAGGAATCTCCTGGCCTGACTCACTATTTCAGATGAATGGGCAACTCTGCCATCTCAGGGCTCTGATCGCCATCTAAGAGTGCTCCCAGACCAGTGGCTTTTGTACGGAGAACAGCAGCAACAGGGAGTGGTCACAGCAGCCGCACGGTCGGAATCAGCCCCGCGGGGTCCAAACCAGCCGCAGCGGCTGGGACTGCGACGCTGGTGACCCCTCTGCCTGGGTATCTCCTGGTCTGTGGGCAATAAGAGTTCATCTGGAAATGCGGCGTCCACTCACCCTCTGCACTTTCACTGGGAGCTGAAGTCCTGAGCTGTTCTTAGGCGGCCATCTTCCCAGCATTCCGCCACATTTTCTTTATCCATTCCATCACTGATGGACATTTGGATTAGTTACAAGTGTTTTGTTTTGTTTTGTTTTTTAATTGTGAACAATGCTGCAATAAACATACATGTGCATAGTAGAATGATTAATAATCCTTTGGGTATATACCCAGTAATGGGATTCCTGGGTCAAATGGTATTTCTGGTTCTAGATCATTGAGGAATTGCTACATTGTCTTCCACAATGAACGACTTTATACTCCCACCAGCAGTGCAAAAGTATTCCTAGTTCTTCAAATCTTTTTCAGAATCTATTGGTTCCTGACTTTTTAATAACTGCCATTATAACTGGAGTAAGGTGGCATCTTATTGTGGTATTAATTTGCATTTCACTAATAACCAGTGATGATGAGCTTGCTTGCCTTTCCTTTCTCTCGCTTTTTTTCTTCCTTCCTTCCTTCCTTCCTTCCTTCCTTTCTTTCTTTCTTTCTCTCTTTCTTCCTTTCTTTCTTCCTTACTTTCTTTCTTTCTTTCTTTCTTTCTTTTTCTTTCTTTCTATCTCTTTCCTTCTCTCTCTCTCTCTCTCTCTCTGTCTGTCTCTCTCTATCTGTCTTCCATGTGTGTATAAGTGTTCCTATTTCTCCATATTCTCTCCAGCATCTACTGTCTCCAGATTTTTAATGATCACCATGCTAACTGGCATGTGATTTTGGTTTGCCTTTCTCTAATGACCAGTGATGACTAGCATTATTTTATGTGTTTCTTGGCCACATAAATATCTTATTTTGAAAAATGTCTGTTCATATCTTTCATTCAATTTTGAATAGTTTTGCTTTTGTTTGTTTGTTTGTTTCTTGTGAATCTGCTTTAGTTCTTTGTAGACTCTGTATATTAGCCCTTTTCCGATGTGTAGCTTGCAAAACTTTTTTCATATTCTCTTTATTGCTATTTCAGTCTGATGATTTTTTTTCTTTTGCTGTGCAGAAACTCTTAATTGGATTCCATTTGCTTATTTTGACTTTGTTTTCATTGTTTTGCTGTGTTAGTTATTAAGTCATTGTCTATGCCTATGTCCTGAATTGTTTTGCTCAGGTTTTATTCTAGGGTTTTTATGGTGTTAGGTCTTATCCTTAAATATTTAATCCATCTGGAGTTAATTTTATTGTAAAATGTGAGGAGGGGTCCACTTTCAGCTTTCTGCACAAGGCTAGCCAATTTTCCCAACACCATTTATTGAACAGAGAACCTTTTTCCTGTTGTTTGTTTTTATTAGGTTTGTTAAAGATAGATGGTTGTAGATGTGTGATGTTGCTCCTGATGCCTCTGTTACTTTGCAGTGGTCTATGTCTCTGTTTTGGTACAAGTACCATGCTGTTTTGATTACTTTAGCCTTGCAGTATAGCTTGAAGTCAGGTAGCATGATGCCTCCATCTTTATTCTTTTTGCTTAAGATTGTCTTGGCTCTTTGAGCTCTCTTTTGAGTTCATAATGACATTTAACGTTTTGGGTTTTTCTTTTTTTTTTTTAATTAATTCTGTGAAGAAGGTCAATGGTAATTTGTTGGGGATTAGCATTCAATCTATAATTACTTTGGGCAGCATGGCCATTTTCACAATATTGATTCTTCCTATTTATGAGCATGGAATTTTTTTTTTCATCTGTTTTTGTCTTCTCTTATTTTCTTGAGCAGTGATTTGTAGTTCTGCTCGGAGAGGTCCTTCACATCCTTTGTTAGTTGTATTCCAGGGTATTTTATTCTCTTTGTAGCAATTCTGAATGAGAGTTTACTCATGATTTGGTTGTTTGTTATAACTGTATAGGAATGCTTGTGATTTCTGCACATTCATTTTGTATCCTGAGACTTTGCTGAAGTTGCTTATCAGTTTAAGGAGATTTGGTGCAGAGACAATGGGGTCTTATAAATATACCATGTTATCTGCAAATACATACAATTTGACTTCCTCCTTTCCTAATTGAATATGCTTTATTTCTTTTTCTTGCCTATTTGTTCTGACTAGAACTTCCGATGCTATATTGAACAGGACTCTTGTCTAGTGCCAGATTTCAAAGGGAAAGCTTTGAGTTTTTGCCCATGCAGTTTGATATTGGCTTGGGTTTGTTGTAAATAGCTTTTATTATTTTGAGATACATTCCATCAATACCTAGTTTACTGAGAGTTTTTAGCATAAATGATTTTGAGTTTTGTGGATAGCCTTCTCTGCATTTATTGACATAATCATGCAGTTTTTGTCTTTGGTTCTGTTTAGGGATTACTTCTATAGATTTGTGTTTGTTATACCATCCTTGTATGCCTGTGAAAAACCTACTTGATTGTTTTGGATAAGCTTTCTGATGTGCTGTTGCATTCAATTTGCCAGTATTTTATTCAAGATGTTTGTATAAATGTTAATCATGGATATTTGCCTGCAGTTTTCTTTTTATTTGTGTCTCTGCTGGGATTTTGTATTGGGATGATGCTGGTCTCATAAAAATGAGATAGAGAGGATTGCCTGTCTTTGTATGATTTTGAATAGTTTCAGACAGAATGATACCACCTCCTCTTTGTACTTCTGGCAGAATTTATGTGTAAACCTGTCTAGACCTGGACTTTTTTTTATTAGTAGGCTATTAAATGTTGCCCCAACTTCAGACCTTGTTATTGGTCTATTCAGGGATTCAACTTTTTTTTCCTGGTTTAGTCTTGGAAGGATGTAAGTGTCTAGGAATTTATTGATTTCTTCCAGGCTATTACTAGTTCATATGTCTAGAGTTGTTTGTAATAATCTCTGATAATAGTTTGTATTTCTCAAGAATCAACGGCAACTATTCAATTCTTTTCTCTTTTTTTTTTTTTTTTTTTTTTACTAGTCTGGCTGGCGGTCTATTTTGTTGATATTCTCAAAAAGCAAGCTCCTGGATTTATTGATTTTCGAAGGAGTTTTATGTCTCTATCTCTTTCATTTCTGCTCTGATCTTAGTTATTGCTTTTCTCCTAGCTTTTAAATTATTGTTTTTTTGTTTTGTTTTGTCTTGTTTTGTTTTGTTTTGTTTTTTGTTTTTTAATCTTGCTCCTCTAGTTCTTTCAATTTTGAACATAGGATATCAATTTTAGATCTTTCCTCACTTTTCATATCGGCATATATTGCTATAAATTTCCCTCTAGACACTGCTTTAAATGTTTCCCAGATATTCTTGTATGTTGTGTCTTCATCCTCATTGGTTTCAAAGAACATCTTTATTTCTGCCTTTATTTCACTGTTTATCCAGTCGATATTCAGGAGTCAGTTGTTCAGTTTCCTTGAAGTTTTTGTGGTTATGAGTTAGTTTCTTAATATTGAGTTCTAATTTGATTGCACTGTGGTCTGAAAAACTCTTTGTTATGATTTCCATTCTTTTGCATTTTCTGAGGAGTGATTTTCTTTCAATTATGTGGACAGTTTTAAAGTAAGTGTGATGTGGTGCTGAGAAGAATGTATATGCTGTTGATTTGGGGTGGAAAGTTCCATAATGTCTATTATGTCTGCTTGGTCTTGATTTGCATTCAAGTTTTAAATAACCTTCTAGAATTTTTCTCTCATTGATCTGTCTAATATTGACAGTGGGGTGTTAAAGTCTCCAACTATTTCTGTGTGGGAGTCCAAGCCTCTTATTAGGTTGTTCCGATCTTGCTTTATGAATCTGGGTGCTCCTGTATTGGATGCAGATTTTTTGGGATAGTTAACTTTTCTTCTTGCATTGATCCTGTTACCATTATGTAATGCCTTTCTTGTTCTCTTTTGATCTTCATTGGTTTAAAGTTTGTTTTATCAGAGACTAGGATTGCCACCCTTGTTTTTTTGTTTTGTTTTGTTTTGTGTTTTGTTTTGTTTTGTTTTGTTTTGTTTTGTTTTTGGCTCTCCATTTGCTTAGGAAATCTTATTACAGCCCTTATTTTGAGCCTTTGCATGTGTTTGCATGTGAGATGGGTAACCTGAATACAACAAACCAATGGTTCTTGACTTTTCATACAGTTTGTCAGTCTGTGTCTTTTGATAGGACATTTAGACTGCTTACATTTGTTATGTGTGAATTTGATCCTGTCATTTTTTACTGACTTGTTTTGCCTGTTAGTTGATGCAATTTCTTCATTATGTCATTGGTCTTTACCATTTGCTACATTTTTGAGGTGGCTGTTACTGGTTGTCCTTTTTCAAGATTAGTTTTTTCTTCAAAAGCTCTTGTATGGCGGGTCTAGTGGTGACAAAATCTCTCATCAATTGCTTGTTTGTAAAGGATTTTATTTCCCTTTTACTTATGAGGCTTAGTTTGGCTGGATCTGAAATTCTTGATTGAAAGTTCTTCACTTTAAGGATGCTGAATATTGCCACCACTCTTCTGGCTTTCAGGGTGTCTTCTGAGAGATGTGCTTTGAGCCTGTTGTGCTTCCCTTTGTGGGTGATTCAACCTTTCTCTCTGTCTGCCCTTAGCATTATTTTTTTTTTCTTTTTCAATCCTGGTGAATCTCATGATTATTTTCCTTTGGGATGTTCTTCTTGAGAAATACCTTTTTCATGTTCTTTCTATTTCCTGGGTTTGAATTTTGGTCTGCTTTGCTAGGTTGGGGAAGTTCTCCTGAATAATACCCTGAAGAGTATTTTCCAGCTTGAAGTCATTATGTCTGTCACATTCAGGTACATCTATCAAACATAGATTAGTTCTCTTCACATAATCCCATAATTCTTGGAGGTTTTGTTCATTGCTTTTCCCTCTTTTTTTTTTTTTTTTCTAATCTTGCCTTCTTCTTTCATTTCATTGAGTTGATCTTCAATCTCTGATATCATTTCTTCTGCTTAATTGATTCAGCTGTTGAATCTTGTGTGTATTTTGTGAAACTCTTGTGCTGTATTTTTCAGCTTCATCAAGTCATTTATATTCTCTTCTAAGCCAGTTATTCCATTTAGCATTTCATCTAACCTTTTTTTCCAGGTTTTATTTTCTTTACATTGGATTAGAACACGTTCCTTTAGTTTAGAGAAGTTTCTTATTACCCACTTTCTGAAGCCTGCTTCTGTCAATTCATTAAACTCATTATCCATCCAGTTTTGTTCCCTTTCTGGTGAAGAGCTGTGATCCCTTGAAGGAGGAAAGATGTCACCCCAGATCTGTGCCAACAACCCGTGGCTCCAGCTGTAGCTACCATTCATATCTGTACTGGCAATCTGGGGTGCTTTTCAGTCCATAAGGGATCTACTGATCTATTGGTTGCAGAGGTCATGGGAGAGTGCAGTATCTGAAATGGAGTTCCAGGGGTGTGGGGAAGTCCCCCAATCCTCTGGTCAGTTGCACTTTCTGGGTGAGACAGCACCCCACCCTGCCTTCATTTCCCTCCTACTGTCCAACCAGTTCCATTAAAATAAACCTGGTACGTCAGTTGGAAATGTGGAGATCAGTTGCCTTCTGCATGTCTTTTGCTGGGAAGTGCTATCCAGAGCTATCTCTATTCAGCTATCTTGGTGAAATTCTGATTAGCTCTTTTATATATGTTTCTTGTCCACTTAAGTGTCTCTTTTGAGGAGTGTTTGTTCATATTCTTTGTCCACTTCTTGAGGGGATTGTTTGCTTTTTATAAATTTGTTAATGTTCTTTGTAGATGTGTATATTAGCCCTTTGTCAGATGGACAGATTGCAAAAATTTCTCTCATTCCGTAGGTTTGCTGTTCACCCTCATGATAGTTTCTTTAGCTGTGCAGAAGCTCTTTAGTTTAATAAGATTGCATTGGTAAATTTTGGCTTCTGTTACCATTGCTTTTGGTGTTTTAGTCATAAAGTCTAATTTTTTAAAAGGAGTAAACAAAACTCTGGAAAGAATGGGATTAACTAAAGAGGCAAAGTTTATAAAATATTGGAATTCATGAAAAAGAGTATAAGAACGTAAAAAACTTGAAATACATATTTCAGAATATTATTCTTGAAAACGTCTGCTATCTTGCTAGAGAGGCCAACAGTCAAATTCAGAAAATGCAGAATACTCCTGCAATATTCTACACACACACACACAAAAAATCTCAAGACACATACGTATCAGATTTTTCAACGTCAAACTGAAGGAAAATTGTTAAAAGACATCTAGAGAGAAAAGGCATGCCACTAACAAAAGGAACTAAATTAGACTAACAGCATACCTCTCAGCTAAAACTCTATAGCCAGAAGAGATTGGGGCCTACATTTAACATTCTTAAATAAAATAATTTAATTGCTAATTTTACTTAAAGGCAAACTAAAGTTTGTTAAGGAGAATTTTTTTTTTTTAAAGATAAGTAAACACTAAGGGAAATTACTGCCACCAGATGTATCTCACAAGAGATGTTAGAAATATAACTAAATATAGAAAAAATAAATCACTGCCAGAAAATACAAGAACACACTTGTACACAAACATCAGTGTCATGATAAAGCAACTACACAAACAACAAACATAATAACTTTATTTACACAGCAATGTTTACATGTTAAGAGCACACTATCAAGATTAGATACAGATATTACTAACCTTACATGTAAATGACCTAAATGTCCCACTTAAGAGGTACAGAGCAGAGTTGCAAGCTGGATAAAAAAATCAAGACTCAGTTGTGTGCTGTCTATAAGATAGCCATCTCACATGTATTGACACTTACAGGCTTAAAATAGGAAAAGGGCCAGAAGCATTGGTTCACACCTGTAATCCCAGCACTTTGGGTGTCCAAAGCAGGTGGATCATGAGGTCAGGAGACTGAGACCATCCTGGCTAACATGATGAAGCCTTGTCTCTACTAAATGGTAAATATAAAAAATTAGCCATGTGAGGTGGCATGTAGTCCCAGCTACTTGGGAGGCTGATTCAGGAGAATTGCTTGAACCTGGGAGGCTGAGATTGCAGCAAGCCAAGTTTGCACCACTGAAGTCCAGCCTGGGTGATAGAGTGAGACTGTTTCATGCAATTAAAAAAAAAGAAAAAGAAAGGAAGAAAATTGAAGAAAATCTACCAAGCAAATGGATGACACAAAAAGCAAAACTTGCAGTTCTAATTTCAGGAAGGAAAAAAGAAGAGGATTTAAAACCAACAAAGATAAAATAAAACAAATAAGGGAATTACATAATGGTAAAGAGTTCAATTCTAACAACGATCTTTCTAAATATCTGTTCTTACTGTATGTACCAAAGACAGAAACACCTAAATTTATAAAACAACTTTCTAGAGACCTGCAAAGAGACACAGACTCCAATACTATAATAGTGGGAGACTTCAAAACTCTACTGATAGCGTTAGATCATTGAGGCAGATAATTAACAAAGATATTTAAGATGTAAACTCTACATTAAACCAAATTTACCTGACAAATTTTGACAGAGCTCTCCACACAAAAGGAACAGAATATACATTGTTTTCATTGCCACATGTTACATACTCTAAAATTAATCATAATTGGACATGAAACAATCCTTGGCAAATGTGAAAAAATCCAAAATCATACAAAAGAGTCTTGAACCACCATGCAATAAAAACAGATGTGAAGACTTCAAAAATTACTCAATGTCATTCGATTACATATAAATTAAGCAACATGCTTTTGAATCTATTCAAGACAGAAATTAATTTTTTTAAAAAAATAGCTTTTAAAACTTTTTTTAAAAAAACATGATACAACATTCTAGGTTCTCTGGGTTACAGCTAAGTCAGCATTAAGAAAAAAATTTATCAGAACCAATATGCACATATACAGTATGGAATACTATGCAGCCATGAAAATGATGTGTTCCTGTCTTTGCAGGAACATGGATCAAACTGGAAACCATAATTATCAACAAACTAACTCAAGAACTGAAAACCAAACACCACGTGTTCTCACTCATAAGTAGGAGATGAACAATGAGAACATATGGACACTAGGATGGGACAATCACACACTGAGTGTACCAGGGAGTGGAATCCTAGAGGAAGGATAGCATTAGGAGAAATACCTAATGTAGACGATGGGTTAATGGGTGCAGCAAACCACCATGGCAAGTGTATACCCAGGTAACAAACCTGCATGTTCTGCACATGTATACCAGCACTTAAAATATAATTCAAAAAAAGAAAAAGAAAATTTATAGCATGCAATTTTTTTTTTTTTTTTTTTGAGACGGAGTTTCGCTCTTGTTACCCAGGCTGGAGTGCAATGGCGCGATCTCGGCTCACCGCAACCTCCGCCTCCTGGGCTCAGGCAATTCTCCTGCCTCAGCTTCCTAAGTAGCTGGGATTACAGGCACGCGCCACCACGCCCAGCTAGTTTTTTGTATTTTTAGTAGAGACGGGGTTTCACCACGTTGACCAGGATGGTCTCGATCTCTCGACCTCGTGATCCACCCGCCTCGGCCTCCCAAAGTGCTGGGATTACAGGCTTGAGCCACCGTGCCCGGCAGCATGCAATTTTTTATATTAAAAATTTAGAAATAAATCAATATGGGGAGGGGCGCGGTGGCTCAAGCCTGTAATCCCAGGACTTTGGGAGGCCGAGGCGGGTGGATCACGAGGTCAAGAGATTGAGACCATCCTGGTCAACATGGTGAAACCCTGTCTCTACTAAAAATACAAAAAATTAGCTGGGCATGGTGGCGTGTGCCTGTAATCCCAGCCACTCAGGAGGCTGAGGCAGGAGAATTGCCTGAACCCAGGAAGCGGAGGTTGCGGTGAGCCGAGATCGCGCTATTGCACTCCAGCCTCGGTAACAAGAGTGAAACTCCGCCTCAAAAAAAAAAAAAAGAAAGAAAGAAAGAAAGCAATATGTGATTCACAACTGAAAGAATTAGAGATGCAATAGCAAATCAACCTCAAATCTAGCAGAAAGCAAGAAATAACAAAAAATAGAACGGAACTGAAGATGTAAAAACCTTTAAAAGACCAGTGAATCCAGGAGATGATTTTTTTTTAAAAAAAGAAACATAATAAAATAGTCCACTAAGTGGAGTAGTATATATTTTAAAAAAGAGACAATCCAAATAAACACAATTAAAAAGAATCAAGCAAATGTTACTGCTGACCCCACAGAAATAAAAACAATAATCAGAATCTGCATCATCACTTCTATGCACACAAATTAGAGAAACTAGAAGAGATAAACAAATTACTGGACACATGCATCTTTCCAAGACTAAGCAAGGAAGAAACTAATTTCTTGAACAGAACAGTACAAGCTCCAAAATTAAATCAGAAATAGCCTACCAACAACAACAAAATCACAAACTCATAAATTGGCAACCAAGAGGAACTGCTTCTATACCTACTCAAACTATTCAAAACAATTGAGAGGAAACCTTTCCAATTTAATCTGTGTGGCTAGCATTATCTTGATACTAAACGCTACAGAGATACAACAAATAAAACTTTATAAATAAATAAAACTTTAGGCCAACAAGCTTAATAAAAATCAATGCAAAAATCCTCAAGTCCTCAATAAAATGCTTGCGAACACAATCCAGCATACATTAAATAACGAATTCAACATTATCAAGTAGGCTTCAATGCCAGGTAAGATTTAATCTTAATATATGCAAAAAATGCTTTCAACAAAATTTATCACATCATGTTATTAACTCTCAATAAACTTGATATTAAAGAAATACATTTTAAAATAATAAAACCCATCTATTACCAACCCATAACCAACATTACACTGAATGAACAAAAGCTGAAATTCCTTCCCTTGAAAACTAGTACAAGACAAGAATGACTTTGTCGTCCCTTCTGTTCAACATAGTATTAAAAGTTCTAGGATCAGAAGTTGAATCAAGCAAGCAAAAGAAATAAAATGCATCAAAGTAGAAAAAGAGGAAACCAAACTATTCCTGTTTGCGTTTGCATGATTCGATAACTTGAAAAGCTCATAGCCTCCGCCGAAAAGGTACTTCAGCTGATTAGCAGCTTCAGAAAGCTGCAGAATACAACATCAATGTACAAAAATCACCAGCAATTTTATCTATCTATCTATCTATCTATCTATCTATCTATCTATCTAAATATATAATCACTACATGAATGCAAATAAAAATCACAATAAGGAACCATCTCATACAGGCAGAATGACTATTGTTTAGAGGCAAAAATTAACAAATTCTGCTTATTTCTGGTTATTTCTGCTTAAGATTAAATGAAACGCTTACACATTATTTGTCAAATTGTAAATTATTTGAACCATTGTGGAGAGTAGTTTGAGGATTACTCAAACAGATAAAAGCAGAACTGTCATTCATTCCAGCAATCCCATTACAGTTATATACCCCCAAAAATATAAATTAGTCTACCCTAAAGATTCATTGCCAAAAATTTTTACTGCAGCACTACTCACAATAGCAGAAATGTGGAATACAAATACATGCCAATCAGTGAAAGATTGAATAAAAAGGTGATATGTATCTTCTGTGGATTGCTAGGCAGCCAATAAAACAAAGGAGCTCATACCTTTTGTGGGAATATGGATGAGCTGAAGGCTATTATCTGTAGCAAACTAATGCAGAAACTGAAGACAAAATGCCTCATATTTTGCTATCAGTGGAAGATAAATAATAATAACTTATGAACACAAAGAAGAAAATAGACATTATGGTGTGCTTGAGGAAAAAATGTGGGGAAAAAGAGAGAAGACAAAATAACCATTGGACACTGGACTTCATATTTATGTGATAAAATAATATGTACAACAAACCCCTGTAACATGAGTTTACCTAAATAACAGACATCCACATGTGCACCCTAAATTAAATGTTAAAAATTATGTATGATTCAATACATGTCAAAATATATTTATGAAATGCTAAAAATATTATTAATAAAATACTCATAATGCCTTTCATGATCTACAGATCTAAAGCAACTTATATTTCAATGACATTTTGTACAGAAATGATTATCTAAACAGAATAGAGACACACACAAAAAGAATAGTCAAAGCTATGAAGAGCTGAGCTTGTGGCATTTTACAATCAAACTTTAAAATATTCTACAAACCTATCATAATTAAATCAGCACACTGTTTATATTAAAACAGATACAGAAATTAATGGAACAAAGTGAAGTGCCATACAATCTTTCCATGTAATTTTTAGTCAAGTTTATTTGACAATGCCAAGAAAGTATGTTAGGAAAAGGACAGTCTCTTTAATGCATAATATTTGAAATCTTGATATCTACATGCAGTACAGTATAACTATACCCTAGTCTCACACTATATGTGATAATCATTCAACTTAGAATTGATTAAAAATTTAAATTTGAGACTTGAATTCATAAGATTATTTAAAAAATAGAAAAACCTCCATGAGATTGCATGTGCAATTATTATATACACTGAATAAAGGAGGCAACAAATGAAAAAAGATAAATTAAATTACAATAAACTAAACAGCTTCTGCATAACAAAGGTATAGTAAATGGTAAAGAAACAATACCTAATTTTTTTTTTAAATGCTATTTACACTTCTGATAATTTGAGGGTGTTCATATGGTAAAAGAAGCTTCTAACTATAGTAATTTTAAATGGCACAAACTATCAAGCAAATCTGGGAAATGAAAGGAAGCTGATGCAGAAAAACGTGCAGAGGCCAAAGAAATAGGTTAGGGTCACTGGTCTTATTTTCTGAGGTGTTTGCTGAGCTCATTGTCTCATAGTAAAGAAAACTGAGACATTGAGACATGTAGACATAAATGGTGAGGTTGAAGCAAAAGTTAAAAAAGCCAAAAAAGAAAAAACTCCATGCAGCAAAGAAGAGAGCCAGACTAAGTTGCTATTTTTTGCAGTTGAATTCAGGAACTTTTATGAGAAACTCCTATATCTGTAGCTGCTTGAGTGACTTGTCTTATAAGAAAGAGGGTCTGTACAAATACATTTTATGTAGTGGTGGGTAGCTCTCTAGGCAAGCACAAAGAGTTACTTCTCTTATTTATATACAGTTGTAAACATTTCTTCTGTGGGTTTGTTTTAGGTAAGTCTTCCACCAGTTCCAGGGCTAGCTTCCAGTGTTGAAGATGCAAGTAGGAGAAAAAGTGACAGGAGAAGAAGCCAGAAGCTTATGTTATTTATTCCAGGGAACGCTATATCAGGAGCACCAAGTATTAGAGGAATAAATCAGTTTCCAAAGGCCCAAATTATGATTGGTATGACTACAAAGAAGATTACAGTGAATGTGTGGGCAGTGACAATAACATTATAAACATGGTCCTCTTCTATTAGGCTTCCTGGTTGACCCAATTCTGCTAGAATTAGGAGGCTTAGGGCTGTTCCTACTTCTGCTCGTGCACCAAATAATAGGTATAATGTTCCGATATCTTTATGGTTAGTTGAAAATAGTCAGTGGTTTATGAACATAGGTAAAGAAAGGTAAAATGGCTGAGTAAGCATCAGACTGTAAATCTAAAGACAGAAAAATAGTCCCCTTTTTAACAGCTCCGAGGTGATATATCATATTGAATTGCAAATTCAAATGAGCAGCTTAAATCCTGCCTGGCCTTCTCCCCTGTTTTGTTTTCTTATGGTGGGAGAAGTATATTGAAGCCAGTTGATTAGGTTGTTTAGCTGTTAACTAAATTTTTGTGGGTTAAAGTCCCATCAATCTAGAATGGGCTTAGCTTAATTAAAGTAATTGATTTTCATTCAGTTGATTTGAAAGAAAGTTTTGCCATCCTTAGAGTAACACAAAAATTAACTACAATCTAATTACTGAGGGCTTTGAAGGCTTTTGATCTTTTAAAACTAAATTTCTCCTTTATTAACATTAATCGGGATGTGGGCAGGAGGAAGATGGAAGAAGTAATAAGGCGGAGGAGAAATGGTATCGGCTTTATGTGTTTGAGCTGTCAATTAATTTTTGTATTATTAGATGTAGGAAATACTCTTATTGAAATGGAGTATGTTAGGTGTATATAAAACCATAAGTTTAGCAGAGTTAGTATAGCTATGGTAAGGTGGATAAGAAGATTATTATTTTTTGTAAGCTCTTCTATGACGGCTCATTTGGGAGAAAAACCTGTTACTGGGGGTAAGCCTCCTAAAGATAGTGTCATTAGTGAAATTTTGTGCATTGTTCATGTAATTTTGTTTCAGGTGTGTGATAGTGATAGGGTTGTTATGTTTGAATTTAAGTAAAATATTATGAATATACAAATTGTTAGATAAATGAGTAGGCTTAGAATGGTACTACTTGGGTTGTAATATAGTACTACTACTATTAACCCTATATGAGTGATTGAGGAGTAAGCTAGGATCTTGCACAGTTGTGTTTGGTTAAGTCTTCCTCAACTGCCCGTTGTAATTGAAAAATTTGAGATTATTAAGACCTTGTTTATATTGATTGATGGGAAGATTTGTCGTTTAATTGACATAGGGCTAGTTTTTGTCATGTGAGGATAACAATGTTGGGTATTAGGGGAATATGTTGGGTCTTCTGGGAGTCAGAAATGAAGTGGGGCTATTCCTAAGTTTATTGCTAGGGCTACTAATATTGTTGTAGACATAATTTGATTTAAAGATGGGTTAATTGCTTATTGTCTGGAGAATAAATTATTGAGGAGAATAGCTATTATTAGAATTCTGAATACAGTTGCCTGTATTAAAAAGTATTTAGTGATTGCTTCCTTGGAGTGGAGGCTTGTGTTTTTGACTAGTATTGATATAGTAGCTACTATGTTTACTTCTAAGCCTATTCAAATGAGAAATCTGTGTGAGCTTAGTATTGTGATTATGATACCAGTTAAAATTGTAAGGGAAATAATGAGGTGGGCTAAAGGATTGATTAGTATGGGAGGGGTTGAACCAGCATTTTCAGGGTATGGGCCCAATAGCTTATTTAGCTGACCTTGCTTAGAATATGGTCTAATAGGTAGCACGGAAAGTTCTGAATTCTAAGATATGGATTCAATTCCTATACTTCTAGAAATAAGAGGATTTAAACCTCTGTAATTTACTCTATCAAAGTAATTCTTCTGTCAGACATACTTCTTATGTTTGGGGTGGGATGCCAGATGTTAGGATGGGTATTGAAATACATCATATGCATAGTGCTAGTGTAAGTGGTAAAAACAATTTTCATAGGGGATGTATTAGTTGATCATATCAGAATCGAGGGTATGCTGTTCAAATTCATAAAAACAGGGTGGTTAAGAGGAGGGTTTGAGCTATAAAATAGATTGTATAGAGTTCTTGTATAGCTGTAGTGTAGGGTGTTGCTAAAAAGATAGTAATAGTTAAGCATTCATAATGACAGTGTTTATATACTCTGCTATAAAGAACAGAGTGAATGAACCTGCAGTATATTCAATGTTAAATCCTGAAACTAGTTCTTACTCCCCTTCTGTTAGACCAAAGGGAGCTTGGTTGGTTTCTGCTAATGTGGAAATAAATCATATCATGTCTAGGGCCCACGATGGTAGTAGAAATCAAGAGTGTTCTTGTGTTGTAATAAGTGAATGTAAATTAAGTCACTTATTAGTAGGGTTGATAGTGGAATAATAGCTAGGGTAACTTCATATGCGATTGTCTGAGCTACAGCTCGCAGAGTGCCTATTAGTGCATAATTTGAGTTGGATGCTCATCCAGATCATAAGATTGAGTGAACGGCTAGGCTTCATATTGCTAGTATAAATAAAAGGCCTAAGTTAAAGTTAACTAGGAGGTCTACTGTGGGGAGGGTGGTTCATAAGAGAAGAGTGATGAAAAGGGCTAGGTTTGGGGCAGTTATGAATAGGGTTTTGTTGGATGTGTAGGTAGTAGGGGTTCTTTTGTGAAAAGTTTTATTGCATCAGCAATTGGCTGAAGTTTTCCATAGGGTCCTACAATGTTAGGGCCTTTACAAAACTGTATATAGCCTAAGATTTTTCATTCTATGAGTGTCAAGAATGCTATAGTGACTAAGGCAGAAATAATTAGTAGAAGTAAAATAATTATAAACATATTGTTAAAAAGAGGAATTGAATCTCTGATTGTAAAGTTTTAAGTTTTATGAATTGCTGGGTCTGCCATCTTAACAAGCCCTGTTCTTGGGAAAAGATAATAACATAAAAGATTAAGATAATAATCATCTGATTTGTGAGGGTGTTTTGTGAAATAGGCTCTATTTCTCTTGTCCTTTCATAATGAGCGAAATGTTTAACAGATAGAAACCAACCTGTATTTCTCTGGTCTGAACTCAGATCACATAGGACTTTAGTCATTGAACAAATGAAATGTTAATAGCGGCTGTACCATTAGGATGTCCTGATCCAATATCGAGGTCATAAACCCTATTGTTGATATGGACACTAGAGTAGGATTGCACTGTTATTCCTAGGGTAACGTAGTCCGTTATCAAGTTATTGGGTCAATAAGTGTAGATTTAATTAGACTAGGAGGTCTTGGAATACGTTTTTCAGGGGACTATGTTGTACTCCAAGGTAACCTCTTCCAAAATTTATAATACATAGGCAGTGGGTTAGTGCCTGTGGGTTTTTAAGATATTAGTTTGTATTATTAAATTGAAGCTCCATAGGATCTTCTTGTGTTATTTAGGTATACCCGCCTCTTCACAGATAGGTCAATTTCACTGATTAAGAGTAAGAGACAGTTAAACCTTCGTGTGTCCATTCATACAAGTCCCTATTTGGAGAACAAGTTTATGCTACCTTTGCATGGTCAGGGTACTGTGGCCATTAAACCTATGTCACTGAGCATGCAGTGCCTCTAATACTGGTGAGGCTAGAGGTGATGCTTTTGGTAAACAGGCTGAGGTAAGTTTTGCCAAGTTCCTTTTACTTTTTTAAATCTTTCCGGGAGGCATTCCTGTGTTGGGTGAACAGTTTGGGTAATATATTAGTTAAGTTGTAGGATATAATGATTGCGCTGTTAACTAACAGTAGTTGTTTCGGTCTGAAATAAGCTTATGTGGGGAGAATAATTTTATGTAACTTATACTAACGTTGATGCTTATATTAAGTAATAGATTAGTCCAATGTGTTTTAGGAGTTCAGTAAGATGGGTAAGAATAAGAATAATTGCATATTGATAATTGAGTATTAATAATTTATATTGAGCTTAAACACTTTCTTAATTGGCAGCTGCTTTTAGGCCAACTCTGACAGTAAAATATTTTACTCTCTATGAAAGGTTATTTCCTAAGGTCTAAAGAGCTTTCCCTCTTTAGACTAACAATTAAATTTATGGGGGGATTAAATAGTTCTGTAAGTAAATTTAAGGTTAAACTAAGATTCCGTCTTGGACAACCAGCTATCACCAGGCTCGGTATCACCATTACCCATAGATTTTCCCACTATTTTGCCACATAGACGGGTGTGATCTTTTAGTTCTTCTTGGGTAGCTCACTTGGTTGTAGTGCTGAAACTGGAGTAGGCTCTTCTATAGTGGGTGGCAGTCAAGAGTGAAGACCAAATTGGGCTGATTTTCCTGTTGCAGCTAGAAGGAAGCTTATTAGTGGGATGGAGTTTGGGGTAGAGTTAAGGATAAATATTTGTTGAACATCTCATGAGTTGAAGTATACAAAGAATCATGCTATTGCTAGAATAAGACCATTATCACCAATATGATTGCACAGGATTGCTTGAAGGGCTATTGTGTTGTTGTCTATTTGGCAGTGCCATCAATTGATTAGTAAAATAGATACAATACCTATTTCTTCTCACCGAATAAAAAGTTGAAAGATGTTGTTAGCAGTAATTAAAATTAGTATTATAATAAGGAAAATGAGTAAGTACTTAAGGAATTCATTAATATTTGGGTCTGAATTTATATATCGTATTGAGAATTCTACAATAGACTGACGAATAATGCTACAGGGGTAAATATTGTGGAAAAGAATTCAGTTTAAAACTTAGTGATAATATGAGATTTTGAAATGATATTCAAAGTCAGTTTGAAATTAAAGATTCTTGGCCTGTAAAAATGAATATTGTTATAGATACAAAGCTAATGGTAAAGACATATGTGATAGCTAATTTTACATAATGTGGTTATAAAAACTTTTTACAGGGGATAACTAGGGTACTTATGAATTAGAGGATTAGTGTTATTAAGGTGGTGGAAGAATGCATTTTTTACTTTTATTTGGAGTTGCAGTAATGTTTTTGGTTCCTAAGACCAATGGATAACTGCTATCCTTTAAAAGTTAAGAAAGCCAAGCTGTTAGGGGTAATGAATTAGCAGTTCTTGCATACTTCCCCAGTAGGTAAGAAGTTATGGACTTCTATTGCTAGATTCACAATCTAATGTTTTGATTAAACTATAGCTACAGGGCATAAGTCCTATGATTGTTTTAGGATTTAGGGTGAGGAGGATTGGTACGATATGCATTAATATTAGCATGCTTTCTTGTGTGAAGAGGGGTGTGACATTGCTAGTACTATACATTAATGATCCTCACCATGTTGAGATAAATATATGTCATGAATATAGGGCTGTAATTAGTATATTAAGTCCTGTAAATATAATAGTAAAGTTAGATCAGGAGAAGGAAGCTATGATTGTGAAGAGTTCTCCTATTAGGTTGATAGCTGGAAGTAGGGCTAGGTTGGCAAGATTTGCTAAGAGCTATCAGAGGGCTAGGAGTGGGAGTAGTGTTTGGAGGCCTCAGGTAAATACAGTTTGACTATGAATTATTTCATAGTTTGAGTTTGCTAGGCAAAATAGTAAAGATGAAGTAAGTCCATGGGCAATTATAAGGATAATTGCACCAGTGAAGCTTCAGGGAGTTTGAACAAGGTTGGCTAGAATAACAAGTGCTATCTGGCTTATAGAAGAGTAGGTGATGAGTGACTTTAGGTCAGCTTGTCATAAGCAAATAGAACTTGTTATAACTATTCCTCAGAGGGATAGAATAAGAAAGGGGTAGCTTATGTTTTCTGTTAGGGGATTAAAAACAGGAGTAATTCATATTATGCTGTAACCACCTAGTTTCAGTAGTACTGCTGCAAGTACTATTGAGCTGACAATGGGGGCCTCAACATGGGCTTTATAAAGTCATCAGTGAAGTCCATAGAGGAGTATTTGGACTATAAAAGCCATTATGCACCCAACCATGTAATGATATTTGTTCAGGAAAGCAACATTTATTTAGTAGTGATTATTGTTACTAGTATATTTAATGATTCTGGGCTGATTAAGCAGTAAAGGAGTGTAATGAGTAATGGAAGAGATCCTGCTAATGTATAAAATAAGAAGTATGAACCTGCATTGAGGCATTCTGTTTGGTATTCTCAGCTGGTAATAATGATTAGAGTAGGAATGAGAGTGGTTTCAAATAGTATGTAAAATAAAACTAGTTCTGTGGCAGGAAATGTTATAATTAAGGAGATTTGTGGAAAATTAATGTTGATATGTACTTTTTTTTCACAGGAGGAAATTATTGTAAAGATGATGTTGGGTTGCTAAAATCATTAGGGGTAGTAGTCGGGCTGTTAGGATTAGAAGGGGAGATGTCAGTGGGTCTGAGAAGAAAATTAATAATAAATTACATGAGTTATTTGGGAAGTGTAAGAATAGAAGGGTGAGGGCACTAATTGATAGGCTATAGGTCATTATAGTCATATAGTTTTTTGAAAGTCATATTATTGGAAGTAACATGATTGTTTGAAAAATAATTTTTAATGTTGAAGTAGATTTAAGTTTTGCACATAGTGTAGATCATATAAGTTAGAAACTAAAATTAATAGGGCTGGACCTATTGCAGCTTCACAGGCAGTGAATGCTAGAGTAATAGGTACTATAGATATTAATATAAAGTACATTTATATTAATTATAGATATTAATATAAAGTACATTTATATTAATTATAGATATTAACATAAAGTACATATTTAAGGTTATGAGTATAGCTATGATAAATAATGATAATATACCTTCCAAACATAGTAGGGATGATATTAGGTGGGATCGATAAACTAATAACCCTAGTAAAGATATAGAATATGCTAGTGTGGTACTGAGAAAGGCATTTGGTAAACATGATTTATCAGAATTTAATGAGTCAAAATCATTTGTTTTGATTAAATTTTTTACCAATTTGACTTGGTGTAACCCCGTTGAGTTCATTCATAGGATAATCCTGTCACTAGAAAACCACTAGTGCAAGAATTATGTTGATTTTCCGTATTAAATTACTTATTTGAGTTGCTCATGGTAGAGTTAATAGCAGGGCAACCTCTAGGTCAAATAGAAGAAATGTAATAGCGATTAAGAAAAATTTTATGGAAAAAGGTAGGCAGCCAGTGGTTGTAGGATCAAACCCACACTCACAGGGGTTATCTTTTTCTGTATAGATATTTAACCGTGGGAGTCTGAACATGATGATAATTGGTAGCAGACCTAGAAGAATATTAGTCACTGAAGTTAGTGCCAGGTTTATCACTCTCTCTCTGGTCTATTGAGGCTTATTAATTGGAAGTCAATGGCACTGTTTATACTAAGAGAGTAAGATCCTCATCAGTAGATAGAGATACAGAGGAATAGTCATACTAAGTCTACAAAATGTCAGTATCATGCGACGGCTTCAAAGCCAAAGTGATGGTTGGATGTGAAATGATATATTAGCTGGTGAACAAGGCATGTGACAAGGAATGTGGACCCAATGATGACATGAAGGCCATGAAATTCTGTAGCTATAAAGAATGTAGAACCATAAATTCCATCAGAAATAGTGAAAGAAGCTTCAGAGTATTCTGAGATTTGTAGACGAGTAAAGTAAATGCCTATTGCAATAGTTACGGTTAGTGCTTGAAATTATTCTTTTCAGGTAGCTTCTATTAGGCTACAATGTGCTCAAGAAATTGAAACTCCTGATGAAAGTAGAACAGATGTATTTAGAAGTGGTATTTCTAGAGTGTTAAGGGGAAAGATACCTGTGGGGGTCAATGCCCCCCTGATTGTGGGTTGGAGCTAAGCTAGAATGTTAAAATGCTCAGAAGAAGCCGGTGAAAAAGAAAACCTCTGAGATAATAAATAGGCTTATTCCACATCAGAGGCCTTTTTGAACAGAGATAGTATGATGGCCTTGATATGTACATTCTTGAACCATGTCATGTCATCATTGAAATATTGTTGTTATATTGGTTAATAGTCCTGCAGTAAGGAGAAAAGTATAGTTGAAGTGAAATCATATAATTAGACAGGAGGTTATTAGAAAGGTGGACAGGGGTCCTGTTAGTGGTCAGGGACTTGGGTTAACTATATGATAAGTATGTGTTTGTTGTGTCATTATGAATTTTTGTGTAAGTAAAGGCTGACTAAAAATGTGAAAACATAGGCTTGAATTAGAGCTAAAGATAATTCTGAGATAATTAATTGGATGAGAATAATTAATAGTGACTGTTGCAGAGGAGAGATAAATAGATAGTAGAGCTAATGTGGCTCCTCCCATTAGGTGCATTAGTAGATGACCTGCTGTGATGGTAGCTGTTAATCACAAGGCTAGTGCTACTGGTTGAATAATGATAATTAGCATGGGAATAAGTGGCATAGATGTTTCTCGAGGTAAGAAATGGGCTAGCGATGCTTTTGTTTTAAATTGAAATCCTATGAGTACAGTGGTACAGTGGCTGCTCATAGAAGAATTGCTATGCCTAAATTTATTGATAGTTGAATTGTTGGTGTGAATGTGTAGGGTGCAAATCCGAGGAGATTATTTAGGGTGATGAAGTTAATTAGAGCTAAGAGTATGAGAGATCAAGTTTGTCCTTTAATAGTATGTACTGTTATTATTTGTTTTAGTGTAAGTTGAACTAATCATTGTTGGAGAGAGGAAAGTCGGCTGTTGATCAGGCTATTAGAGGGCATAACGAATGTGGTAAGAAATATAATAATTAATATTGCCAGGCAGATTCCTAAGATTGTTGGGATATTGAAAGAGGAGAATAGATTTTCATTTTAGTTCTCAAGTGTTTATGTTTTTGTGTTTTAATTAATTTTGATGATGGGGTGGTGTGGAAAGTAAAGTTCAGTATTTTTAATTGAATAACATAGAATAGGGCTACCATAATTATTGTTATTCCCACCAGCGTACAAGTCTTTAGCTGATCAGCTAGATTGCAAGGCGACAATATTAAATGATCTCCCACAATATTCTGAGCCCTGGGCTTTATTTTCCTTTTCACTGTAGATGGGCTAATGGAAATTCTACTAGCCAACTCATCGTTAGATATTGTCTTACACAGCTAATTAGCAAGCGAGACAGTTAATTACACAAAGAACCAAATGTTCTGTGCTGGACTCTGCTTTCTTCCCTGTGTAGATTCAGCCTGAGTTTTCCCCGGGTTTCTCTATATTCGCCAAATGTGATTTTTTAGGCAGGCTACTTCTCTGGTAGCCTTCTCTTTGGAAGCCATAGTAGTCTACCAAACTGATTTTTTTCTTTTCTTCTCCATCATTATGCCCCCTCAGCAGTAGAAACCCTTATTGCTGTTAGGGAAATTGGATGCTGATTTTTCTGTTCCACACTTTGAATAGGAAACATCATCCAAGATTCCACCCAGGCCTGGTTTATTAATTTCTCGAATAAAGTCACATTAATGTATGGTTTTGTTTGTATTGCCATTGGAAGCTTGCTATATTCTTGGTGAAAAAAAAAAGTTTAGTTTACCAAAAGATATGTATTAAAATGTGAGAGGGGGTTAACAACAGCTTGCAGATTTTGGGGCTGCTGAAATGCTGTGATGCCTAGTGGCTATAGTTAGGCCTGTTAAGATTCGTGTGTCTGTGTCTTGGCTGTGGTTAGCTTCCTTGGTCTTATTTCCCAAAAAGAAAACCTCCGTGTTATGTAGGTCTATTTACTCTATGATCTGGCAGGATTTGTAGAATAGCTGCCCAGAACTAGAAGTGTATTCCACATTTTTCCATTAACTATCTTAATCTGTCTTTTTTGAGCTGCAGCTGGAGATTGCTGGTTTGTTCACAGAAATAGCCTGCATTAGTTTAAAATGTAGTTGAAAACACAAAAACAAGTAATGAGACTGCAAATTATGACAGACAGTAAACATGACAAAGGCAGTCCATTACTGAGGCTGTCCACCATTAGTGAGGCAGACTGCCATTATCGAGGCCGTTCTAACTGTACTTCTGTAAACAAAATGGCAAGAAAGTTTACACAGCAGCTGGGTAGAGCCCATGTCAGCTCAGCAATGCCTCTGCTGGCAGACTGTGACTAGACTAGCTACTTGCTGTGTATGGCATCTCCAAAACAAGGCAGCAGTATGTCAGGAATTTATAAATAAAGCTCCACCTTCCCAGGACAAAGCACATGGGAAAAGAGGTAGTTATGAATTTCACTACAGCAGACTTAAACAAATATGCCCAGCAGCTCTTAAGTGAACAGCAGAGTTCCCAGGTCAGCACTTGAGCTGTTTTAAGGGACTGACTGTCTCCTCTAGCAGCTCCCTGACCCCAGTATACCCAAAGAGACACCTTATAATGGAGAGCTTAGGCTGACATCTGCCAAGTACGCTTTTGGGATGAAGACAGCTGAAGAAGAAACAGCAGCAACCCTTATTGTTTTGCCCCCACCACAGGTGATCCCCAGGCAAATAGGGTCTGGGGTGGACCTCTAGTAGTCCAATAGCAGAGGTGACTGACTGTGAGAAGAAAAACTACAAAACAGAAAGAAGTAACTTCAACATCAACAAAAAGGGCATCTACTCAAACCCCATTTGAAAGTCGCCATCTACAAAGACCACAGATGTAGGGCTGTGGAGGCCTCACAGGATCGTGGGATGTCCATTATGCTGTGTTGAGGAGCAGAATTCAAGAAGTAAAGAGACAGGACACTGCAGAAGTGGCGAAGAGCATCTAGATTTGGGGAGCCACACCACCTGTGAGCAGAGATCAGCAGTGGCCCCCAAATGCATACAAACATCTTTATATATTAGGTGCAAGAAGGGACAGGGTCATGAGTGAGGTTATCCATAGGCTTAGTAATAGGGCATACATTATCATATGAGTCTCAAGTGAGGGTGCCACTCCATTATGTCATCTGGACAGAGAGGTGGTTTGGGCACAACGGGGCCATGAGGTGCACAGTAGTAGAGGGTCATGTGCAGAAAAGGGATCCAACCCCATTAGGTCACTGAGGTAAGGAGGTGGGCTATGTGCAACAATTGTCATGAAAAACGTTTCTTTTCTGAGGGCTAAAGACTTCAAAGAATTTCTAGTAGAAGAATACTATAAGCTTAAAGTAGTGGGAGCTGACAGACTTGTACACTTATCTTTAGATATTTATGGGAGGATTCTTTGAGCTAGCACAGAAATGAGAAAAGACTGACAGGGTGTACAACCACCATGACTGGTCACACCAGAAGGGGTTCTTCTCTCTCAGTTACTTCCAGGATCTCAGGTCTGAGACCTACTTTCCCCAGAAGATGGATACGAGGTACTACAACTCCTTTATCAGGAGGAGAGTCACTTGCTCCAAGTCAGCTACAGCACAGGCCCTTTCAGGCGGAGACATCACCACCTGGGTCTTTGGTTCTTGTCCTGGTCTGGCTGTTTTCCCATGTACTGCTTCTGTTCTGTGACTAGGCATCCTTCTACTGCAAACTACTATATGGTTACATAGAAGAATTATGTAATCAGCACTATATATGTTAGTACAGCTCTGACTACAATACCTATACAGCTAGTGCTTGACTTATGACCATGATCGGGATCACGGAACAGTTATAAGTTGAGTAGGCTATATGTACAATTGAAATGGTGCATGCGGAGATGGTAGTGCTGCCAGAAGCTGGTTCGCACTGTCATACACACAGCTGGGCAACATTTGTTCTGCCAGATGCCAAGCAGTCGTGTCTAGCGATTGTGGACGTAAAGTCGAATGGTTGTAAGTTGCATAGGTCATAAGTCGATCAATGCCTGTATGATTATATAGAAAGATTATATTGAACTAAGTATGCTAGATATAAGTATTAAATATGATTATATAAATGATATATGTAAGCAGTAAGTTGCACTTCAAGCACTAATATATGATTATATATGAAGGATTATGTAAAGGAAACCTCTGAGCAATAACACTATAAACTAAGATATTCTACAGGCACTAGCAGTGCCTGGGGTCTAGACAGTTCTCCATCCTCAGTGCCCATGGGGTTTATTACCCACATACAGGTAGATACATTTATGAAGATGGGGAGAAAGCCTCATAAAAAGGATGAAAACACCAAAAACCAGAATGCCTCCCCTCCATGGGATCACAGCTCCTCACCATCAAGGGAACAAAACTGGATGGTGAATGACTCTGATGAATTGACAGAAACAGGCTTCAGGAAATGGATAATAACAGACTTCTCAAAGCTAAAAGAACAGGTTCTAACTCAATGCAAAGAAATCAAGAACCTTGAAAAAGGTTACATGAAATGCTAACAAGAATAAACAGCTTAGAGAAGAATACAAATGACCTGATGGAGCTAAAAATACACAAGAACTTTGCAAAGCATACACAAATTTCAATAGCTGAATCAACCAAGCAGTAGAAAGTATATCAGAAATTGATGATCAACTCAATTAAATAAAATGAGAAGTCAAGATTAGAGGAAAAAAGAGTGAAAAGAAATGAAAAGGGCCTCCAAGAAATATGAGATTATGTAAAAGGCCTAATCTACATTTGATAGGTGTACCTGAATGTGATGGAGAGGATGAATCAAAGCTGGAAAACACTCTTTAGGACATTACCCAGGAGAACTTCCCCAAGCTAACAAGGCAGGCCAACATTCAAGTCCAGGAACTACAGAGAACACCACAATGATATTGCTCAAGAAGAGCAACCCCAAGGTACATAATTGTCAGCTTCACCAGGGTTGAAATTAAGAAAAAAATGCTAATGGCAGCCAAAGAGAAAGGTCAGTTTCCCACAGAAAGAAGAACATCAGACTCACAGCAGATCTCTTGGCAGTAACCCTACAGTGAGGGCCAATATTCAACATCCTTAAAGAAAAGAACTTTGAACCTAGAATTTTTATATCCAGCCAAACTAAATTTCATAAGCAAAAGAGAAAATCATTTACAAACAAGCAACTGCTGAGAGATTTCATCACCACCAGGCCTGCCTCACAAGAGATCCTGAAAGAAGCATTAAATATAGAAAGGAACAACCAGTACCACCTACAGGTTTATTGCTGAGGTAAAATGAGGAAACTGAGGCAAGTAGAAAATGAGAAGCTAATTTATTCAGCTCCTGGGCGAGGTTCTGTGGTCCAAGAAGGGGTCAATGAAGTCACTCTTGGCTGTTCAGGGCGAGGGGTTTTATACGGAGGGGAGGCAATTGATTGGCTATTGGGGAAACAAAGTGAAGGGAATTTCACTAGCTGTTGAGAAACAGGACATGTATGGAGCAAGCTGTCATTGGTAGGTGGGCAGGACTTTGGGTATGTGGACCTGCTGGGGGCATATGGGGCAGACTGCTATTGAGCAGGAATTGATGGGGCTTCTTTAAAATTTTTGGCAGCGTTTTTCAACAGCGGCCGGGTGATTGAGTGCATGGTTTGGTGCTGATTGTGAGCTTGGGTATGGTATGTAGAGGCGGGTGCAGGGAAGCCATGTGGAGAGACCAGATAATGAGCTTGGGGTGATGACATAGTTATCAGGCATGGAGAGGGATGGGTGTGTCCATTCAGCTCCCAGCGAGGCAATGGCCTTACACCACCCACTTCAAAAACATACCGAATGATAAAGCCCTTTGACACAATGAAGAAACTGTGTCAACTAAAGGACAAAACAACCAGCTAGCATCAAAAACTCAGGATCAAATTGACACATAACAATATTAACCGTAAATGTAAAAGGGCTTAATGCTCCAATCAAAAGACACAGAATGACAAATTGGATATAAAGTCAAAGCCCATCAGTGTGCTGTATTTTGGAAATACATCTTAAGTGCAAGGACACACGTAGGTTCAAAATAAAGGGATAAAGGAATATATACCAAGTAAATGGATATAGACAGAAAAAAAAAAGCAGGAGATGAAATCCTAGTCCATGATAAAATAGACTTTAAATCAACAAAAATCCAAAGGGAAAAAGAAGGGTATTATATAATGGTAAAAGGATTAATGCTACAGAAAAGCTAACAATCCTAAATAAGCATTTAATACAGGAGCACCCAGATTCATAAAGCAATTTCTTAATGACCTACAAAGAGACTTAGAATCCCACATAATAATAATAGGAGATTTTAACACTGCACTGTCAAACAGTGATTTTTTTTTTTAATTGCATTTTAGGTTTTGGGGTACATGTGAAGAACATGCAAGATTGTTGCATAGGTACACACATGGCAGTGTGGTTTGCTGCCTTCTTTCCCATCACCTGTATCTGTCATTTCTCCCCATGCTATCTCTTCCCAAATTCCCACTCCCCGTCCATTCCCCATTTCCCCCCAACGGACCCCAGTGTGTAGTGCTCCCCTCCCTGTGTCCATGTGTTCTCATTGTTCAACACTCGCCTATGAGTGAGAACGTGTGGTGTTTGATTTTCTGCTCTTGTGTCAGTTTGCTGTGAATGATGGTTTCCAGGGTCATCCACATCCCTACAAAGGACACAAACTCATCATTTTTGATGGCTGTATAATATTCCATGTGTTTATGTACCACATTTTCCCTGTCCAGTCTATCATCAATGGGCATTTGGGTTGGTTCCAGGTCTTTGCAGTGCTGAGATTTGTGAGGCTTTTTTTGCCCAGGAATCTCCTGGACTGGCTCCCTATTCAGTCCCCTCTTTAATCAGGTGAATGGGTGACTTCCCAGGGCTCCAATTGCCAGCCAGAAGGTCACCCAGACCAGTGTATTTTGTATGAAAAACCACCATCCGGGGCGCCGACAAAGAAGCTGTGCAGGTCAATGCAGCGGAACCAATCAAGAGAACCGCACTGGCCAAAACAGCCAAGCTGGCAGCCGGTGGGGCTTCTCTGCCTGGGAATCTCCTGGTCCATAGGCAATAAAAATATAGCGTCCACTCACCCTCTGCCCTTTCACTAGGAGCTGCAACTCTGAGCTGTTCCTAAACGGCCATCTTGGATCGTCCCCCTGATTTTTTATATACTGATTTTCTTTCTTCTATGTATATGACCAGCACTGGGATTGCTGAATTATATCATAGCAATATTATGATATAATTATTTTTTAAAAACTGATAACAAACTCTTTAGCATTATACTCTGCTTTTTAATACTTCGTTGTTTTTGTTCTTCATTTTATACTGTCTTTCAAAGTTGTGGTTGTTATTTTTAATTGATTGACCATTATATCTTTCTACTTACAACAGTAGTTTATACACCTCAGTTGTAGTGTTATGATATTCTGTGTCTTTCTGTGTACTTAATATTAGCAGTGAGTTTTCTTGCTGTCTGAAAGTTTCTTTTAGCCCATTAATGTTAGTATTAAGTATTCTTTAAAAGATAAAAGGCCTTAAGGTAATAATGGAAAGAATAAAGAATGCCTGTATTTTATATGATCAGTGGCTTTACGTAATCCCATACTTCTCAAAGCCTTTGTTCTGTTTTTATATATTTTTTGTTTTTCATTTATTTTTAAACATTTGTACTTTTCTACAGGGTTAGCTTTAAAGTCTTGTTTTCAAGTTCTATTTTTTTTCTGCTTGGTTTAGTGTATAATAGCTTTCAATAGTATTTTTTAACTTGTGAGTAAATTTTTTTTTTTTTTTTTTTTTTTTTTTTTTGAGACGGAGTTTTGCTCTTGTTACCCACGCTGGAGTGCAATGGCGCGATCTCGGCTCACCGCAACCTCCGCCTCCTGGGTTCAGGCAATTCTCCTGCCTCAGCCTCCTGAGTAGATGGGATTACAGGCATGCGCCACCATGCCCAGCTAATGTTTTGTATTTTTAGTAGAGACAGGGTTTCACCATGTTGACCGGGATGGTCTCGATCTTTTGACCTCGTGATCCACCCGCCTCGGCCTCCCAAAGTGCTGGGATTACAGGCTTGAGCCACCGCGACCGGCTACTTGTGAGTAATTTTAAATTTTTTTTTTTTGTTTGGTTATTACCAATTTATTTTTTCTGTTATGTCTGCATTTTTTCTCATTTATTTGTGTTGATATCGGACTTTCTAATGGATCTTACTGTTTTTTCCTATAATCTGTATTTTTACTTTTAAAAATTGGTTTTATGGAATTTTTATTTTAGTTAGAATTCATAGCTGGAGACCTAATATAATTTTTCTCTTTATCCATTAATGCAGAAATAACTGGATACTTTCCCGCAGTAGTCTGACATTATATACCTATAGCTCTCTGGAACTCTTCATAGTAACATATCCCCAAAGAAGAACATTCTTCAGATTTAGGCTTGTCTGAAAGGTAGAGTAAAAATTTATACCTACTTGAAATGTCGACATGCCTGCAGATAAAAAATGGTATGTGTCCATTCTGAACCGTCAGAAGCCTTGTTCAATACATGTTCCCGTTGCCATGGCAAAGGAACTTGGCTGTTTCCTCCCTTTCCTGAATAAGATGTCAGTGTGTTTACCCAGAGCTCTCTCAGCAACCATCACCAATCTTCTGCTTAGTATTAAGTATTTTACCTACCAACTTGCTTCACCTACAACCAGTTTCTACATAGTGAGACCTCCACTACAGCCATGAAGGCTAAACTTTTCAATACAGTAAATAAAATGGAAACAAAATAAATGTTAAAAATATGCATGTTTCTGGTGGAACAAGGTAAGCTTAAAGAGATTCTTGACATTTTAACTTCATAGGAGACTGTGAATTTGCTATCACATTGAGTACATTGAATACACATTGAGTACAACTAGCATCCAAGAAAACTATCACAAAGAAATTTTCTATAACCAAAAACTTAAGAGTCTGCCCCCTTGAAAGCAGCAAAGGCACAGTTAGGCTATAATAAGTTATAAATATTAAAAAATAACATCCTTAAGGGGAAAACATTTTAAATACACTAATTAGAAAATTTTTTTAAATATAATTTGTCTAACCAAATGAGAAGGAACTAGAAAAATAATTTTGGCAATGTTAAAAAAAAAAAAAAAAAAAAAAAAAAAAAAAAAAAACAGGATTCTAAAACACTTAGAAAACAATTACACTAGATCCTGAGCAAGAGAGCCAAATTAAGATCAATATTCTTTAAAATACTAGGTAAAAAATTCAAAAGCCTGAGAATTAAGCCACTCAAGGAGATAACAGAAAAAAAGGATTAAAAAAACACATAAAATTTTTTGAAAAATTCTGGGTATGAATAAAATATTTTCTGAAAAGGCAGCTATTCTGCAGAAAAATCAATTGGAACTTTTGGAAATAAAAATGCATTCAGGGAATAAAATATAGTGGAAAACTTCAGCAATAGATTAGACCATGTAGAAAAAAGAATTTCAAAGCTCAGATGTAAAAATTAAAATTAACTGAATCAGAAATCATAATAAATAAACTACCTTTAAGAAATATGGGATGTGTACAAATTAAAATTAACTGAATCAAACAGAAATCAAAAGAAGTAAACTGTCTTTAAGAAATATGGGATTTGTAAAATAGCCGAAGCTAAGAATAAGTGTTGTTCCTGAGGGAGAAAAAAATAAAAATTTGAAAAATTTGAGAGAATAATTAATAAGGAAATTTCTTGGCTGGCTAGAAATATAGATTTGCATATCGAAGAATCTCCAAAAAATCCTGAGTTATTTATTTTAAAAAAATGACTTTATTAAGGCATATAGTCATTGGTCCATCTAACGTCAACCTGAAAAAAAATTCAGATATGAGTGCGACAAATTCATCAGGAAACTTCTCGACAAAAACTATGCAAGCCATAAAGAATTAGAGTCCTATTTCTAACTTTCTTAAACAGAATAACTAACAGTGCCAAATTTTTTATCTACTAAATCTAAGTTTCCTCTATGAAAGAAAAATGAAGTTATTTTCAGACTAATAAATATTGAAGGAAGTAATTACTGTCAAACCAACCATGCAATAATGCTGAAATAGTTCTAAGTCATAAAACAAAAGATTGACATGCACCAGAATAGAACTGAAAGAGAGAGAGGGAGAGAGGGACAGGGAGAGGTAAAGGGGAAGAGGGGGAAGGAGAGGGGGAGGGGGAGGAGGAGGGGGAGAGGGAGAAGAAAGAAAGAAGGAAAGAAAAAAAAGGAAGGAAGGGGGAGAAAGAAATTCACAGGATCTGTTAAACATTAACAATAAAATAACAAAGTAGGTCACAAGCAGCATAATTATTGCAATAATGCCTCCTGTATCAATATTAATGTTGAAAGTAAATGACCTAAAGAAAAGGGTGGAACAAGATTTTCCATGCAAATAGAAATCAAAATTGAGTAGCAGTATCCTTGCATCAGATGAAAAACTTTTAAGGAACAACTTAAATAAAAAGACAAAGAATGTAATGATAAAAGGATCAGTCCAATAAAAAATTATGTCTAAATTTATATGCACTTTATGTTCATAAAGAGGTTTACTTCTAAACTTAAGAAATCAGATAGAGAGCAACACAGTTACAGTAGGGAACATCAATAATCCACTGACAACATAGAGCAACACAGTTAACTGAGATAAGAAGTCAACAAAGAAACAATACACTAAAAATACTCTAGAAAAAAATAAATTTAATAGAAATTTAAATAGCAATCTAGCTAAGAAGTGAAGAATATACATTCTTCTCATTAGTACATAAAGCATTCTCAAGATAGACCATATGATAAGCCACAGAACAAATATCAATAAATTTAAAAAGATTAAAATTATATCAATTATCAGACCACAAAAAACAAAACTAGGAATGAAATTAAAAAAAAAAAAACCCTCAAAAATATACAAATGCAAGAAAATTAAACGATCTGCTCTTGAATTATTTTTTGGTTAACAATAAAACTGAGTGAAATTTTTAAAATTATTAGAAATCAGTAGTAGGAAGACATAACTATTACAACTTCTGAGAGTCAACTAAAGTAGTGCTAAGATGAAGGTTCATAGCACTAAATGCCTACATCAAAAAGTCTGAAAGGTTACATATTTATAACCTAACTTTACACCTCAAGAACTAGAGAAATAGGAAAAAACTAAACTGATAGCTAACAAAAAATAAATAACAAAGGTCAGAACAAAACTAAATAAAATTACAACAAAGATACAAAAGATTAGTAAAATAATAATAAAGCTGGTCATTTAGAAAGATAACGTTTATAAGCTATTAGCTAGTCTAAACAAAAAAGAGAAATATACAAAGTCATTTGGGAATAAAATTAGACATTATACTTAACACCATATAAAAAGAAAATTCTTTTTTGAGACTTTTATGAAGACTTTCATGTACATAAACTAGAAAATCTAAAGAAAATGAATAAAGTATCTAGAAACACATAATTCTAGATTAAATTAGAAAGAAATGTAAACATAAACAGATCAGTTACAAGCAGTTAGACTGAATCAGTAATTTAAAAATTGCAAATACAAAAAGCTCAGAGACAGACAGATTTACAGTTGACATCTGCCCGAAATTTTAAGAAAAGTTGGTGCGAATTATATTGATACTATTTCAAATTACTGAGGAAAAAATAGATTTGTACCTAACTCTTCTTATAAAGCCAGTATTACCCTGATATCCCAAACTGGAAAGGACATATAAACAGGATGCTAGAGACAAATATTTCTTATCAACATGGCTGCAAAAATTCTCAGAATACTAGCTAACTAAATATAACAGCACATCAGTAAGATTAATATACCATAATCAAGTGAATTTTATTCAGGGATGCAGAAATAATTTAACATGCATTAGTAGACTGCAAAAAAATATTTTACACTAACAGAAATAATAACAAAAATGATTATTTCAATAGACGCAAAAAGCATGGATATAATTTATCACTCCTTTATGATAAAAACACTCAACAACATAGGAATAGGGAAATGCTCATCTAAAAAAAAAAGCCGTATTTGACAAGCCCACAGTAAAAATTACATTGAATGTGGAAAAATTCAAGGCATTTTAATTAGAACAAGAAAATATGACCACTTTCATCACTTCTATTTAACATAGTACTGAATGTCATAGCCAGGATAACCAGGCCAATGAAATAAATAAAGGGAATCTAAATTGGAAAAGAAGAAGTTACACTATTGTTTAGTTCACTATATGATTGTATACTGAGAAAATTCTAAAGACAAGTGTTCTAAGTTTGATAAACAAATTCAGAAGTGTCAAGCTACAAAATCTATATACAAGAATTGGCAGCACTTCTATACACCATCTACAATAACTGAGAATCAAATTGAGAACTCAGCCTCTTTATAACAACTTCTGCCCATTAGAAAAACACAGCAGGACATTAGTCTTTGAAAAAATATTGGTAAGCTTAAAAAGCATAGACAAATATATATATATATATATTCATGTAAGAACATATCAAACAAAAGCTTCTATACTTCAACAATCAACAGAAAAGATAGACAACTTACAAAATGTGGAAAACATTTTCAAAGCAAAAAAAAAAAAGGAAAGATTCTTTAAATTAAATATAGTTAAATGTTTGAATAGACATTTTTTCAATAAAGACAAATATTTAATAAGTTGTACAATTTGGTTTTGTGTTCCCATGCAAAACTTATCTTGAATCGTAATTTTCATGTATTGAAAGAGAGACCTGATATGTGATTAAATTTTAGGAGCAGTTCCCCCACCCTCAGCCCTTGATATTGAGGGAGTTCTCACAAAATTTGATGGTTTATAAGTGACAGTTTCCCCCGCACTACCTACTTTCTACTGACACCTTATAAAGAAGGTTCTTGTTTCCTCTTTACCTTCTGCCATGACTGTAAGTTTCCTGAGGTCTCTCCAGGCATGTGAAACTGTGTCTCAATTAAGACTCTTCTCTTGATAAATTACTTAGTTTCAAATAGTTCCTTATAGCAGTGTGAAAACAGATTTATACAAGAATTTTAAAATTTATCTACATAATCAGAAAAATGCATATGAACACTACAATAAAATATCTTACTGACATTAAAAAGTGATATTTGAAAGTTAGACAAGTATAACTACTGAAGAAGGTGCAGAAAGAAGAAAAATTTTATGTCTTTGGTGAAGTAAAATGTAGAGCTATTTTTAAATTAGTAAAAACAAATAACTCCTAAAATAAAATAGAGCTATTATATAATCCAGCAGTTTCAGTAATTGGTATGTTACTAAATGAAAAAATATATATTATGTTGAAGTGATAGCTGCACCCCTAGGTTTATTTTAGCAATATTTACAATACCTAATATATAGAATCCATCTAAATGCCAATCAAAACATTATACAAATAATGAGATACTTTTCTATCATTAAACAGCAGTAAAATCTTTTCATTCAGACAACATACATGAGCTTGATAGAAATAGCATTAAGTTAAATAAGTCATGTAAATTCAAATTTAGTGAAATGAATATGTTAGGTTTATCTAACGTATGTAGAAACCTTAAGAAGAACCTAAGGTAAAATTTGAAAAATAAAATAAGAAATATTATGCTGTCATTAAAATTTATAATTATTAGGATATATCCTAAAATAGAAAATGTCTATAATATAATATCTATGAGGAAAAATAGGATACAAAGTTGTATATGCAGTATGATTATCATTATGTAAAAAGATGCATAAAAGAATTTCAAAATAATAATCATGTTGAGATTTTATTTAAAAACTGAATTCATTGAAGTAGAGAGTAAATTTTGGTTAATGTTTTCTAATGCTTGGAAAGTAGGATTTTGTATATTAATAAAAATACATAATAAAGGTTTGATATGGAGAATATGCTAATTTCCTGGATATAATTAATTACCCATTTTCTCTATGTATTAAGACATGATTCAATATGTGAAAATATGTACAATTAGTATATTTCATGTAAAAATAAAACTTTATAAAATGAATGGATCTAATAAGTGTATTGAACATTGTATCTAACACCTGCATAATGGAGATTATTGTGTATGTAAATCATTATCAAGGATAGACCATATGTCAGGACAGAAAGCAAATCATTAAAAATTCAAAAAAAAATATGAAATTATATTAAATATCTTCTCTAACCACAGTGAAATAAAACTAGAAATTGATAACAAGAGAAGCTGTGTAAACTATAGAAACATGAAATTAAACAATATATTTTTAAGTGAATAGATTAATAAAAATGTTAAGATAAAAATATGAAAAAATAAAGCAAATAAAATGGAAGCATAGTATACCCAAACCTATGAAATACAGTGCACACAGTATGTTATAAAATAAATGTTGATAGTAATAAGCTATTGTATTTTAAGTAATACTTAAAAATTTTAATAATCTTCAAATAACCTAATGATGCATTTATTCTTTTATTTTAGATTCAGAAGATATATATCTAGATTTCAGACATGTGCACATTGTATGATTCAGAGGTTAAGGTACCAATAATAATGTTACACAGGTAGCAATTACTGTACCCAGTAGGTAGTTTTCCAACCCTTACTCTTCTCCTTCTCTCCCTTCTTTAATGGCCTCCAGTGTCTAATTCATCTTTTATTTATGATCATGTGTACTCAGTAGTAAGCTGTGACTTATAAGTGAGAATATGCAGTATTTGGTTTCCTGGTTCTGCATTTATTTAGGATAATGACTTTTGCCTGATGCATCTTCAAGAACTAGAAGAAAAAGACCAAACCAAATCCAAAATCATGTGAAGAAAAGGAAAATAAATATTAGAGCATTAATAAAATTGAAGCAAAAATAAAAAGACACTCCAGATTGAGAAAACAGACCTCTGATAGTTACTGATTGATAAATACTTAACAAAATCCTAACAAATTTAATTCAATGACACCTTGTAAAATTTTTTAACATGCACAAGTGGAATTAGTTCCATGTTAGTAATGAGGATTCAAGATATGCAAATCAGTTAGGAGATATGTCACATTAACAGAATAAAGGACAAAAATTATATGATCATTTCTATTGATGCCAAAAATTTTAATAAAACATTGCTTCATAATAAGAAAAAAACATACAAAAAGCATATATAGAAGAACTAAAAGCCATATGCAACAAACTCACAGCTAATGTCATAGTAAATGGGAAAAGTATTTACTCTAAGATCTTTTTTTTTTTTTTTTGAGGCAGAGTTTCACTCTTGTTACCAGGCTGGAGTGCAATGGCGCAATCTCGGCTCACCGCAACCTCCGCCTCCTGGGTTCAGGCAATTCTCCTGCCTCAGCCTTCTGAGTAGCTGGGATTACAGGCACGTGCCACCATGCCCAGCTAAATTTTTTGTATTTTTAGTAGAGACGGAGTTGCACTATGTTGACCGGGATGGTCTCGATCTCTTGACCTAGTGATCCACCCGCCTCGGCCTCCCAAAGTGCTGGGATTACAGGCTTGAGCCACCGTGTACTCTAAGATCTAAAAAGAATAATATCGTCACTTTTATTCACTATAATACTGGAAAATTCTAGCTAGAGAAATTTTTTAAAAAGAAAGAAAATATATTATAATTCCAAAGTAAGTTATAATTTCCTTTCTTTTAGATGACATAACCTGATCATAGGAAAAACCTAAAGCCTCTACCAAAAATAATTAGAATTAATAAACATCTTAAAGTTTCAGGAGACAAATCAACATTCAAATATTAATAGCACTTTCATATGTTGATAGTGAGTCATTTGATGTGGGCATCAATAGCCACCATTTTGTGATCTGCTCAGCCATGTTCAGTTTCCTGTTTTCCCTGCTGATAAGTTTCAGTAAAGTTTGTTTCTGTTTCCCTGCCCATAAGTTTTAGTTTAATGTTTCCTGTTGACAAGTTTCAGTCTTTGTTTCCCCCACTGATAAGTTTCAGCAATGTTTCACTTTCTGTTTCGCCTGCTGATAAGTTTCAGTTTCTGTTTCCTGCTGGTAAGTTTCAGTTTTGAAACTTATGAAGGCCGGAATTTCCCAACTGCAAGCTTCCTTTGCCCGGCCTCCCTGACTGGTCTATTTAAACTGTGAGCTCAGCCTCCCTGACTGGTCTATTTAAACTGTGAGCTCAGCAACAATAAACGAGACTTGATCAGACTCCTGTCTTGTCTCCATTCTTCGCATCTCCTGCCCACTCCCTCCCTCCGAGCTCCTGTTGTCCTGCAGGTCAGGACAGTCTGGCAACCAACATGGGGCTCGAAGTAAGAGGGACACCGTGATGGATGTCGTCGAAGCCGGCCGGATTGAAGGAAGAAATCCAGAGAAAGAGTCACAGCAGGAACCTGCTGCGGCCTTGCTCTCTGGTAAGTGGACGACAATATTATGGGTCAGGAAATTAGTAAGCATGAGTTGTTTGTAGAAGAACTCAGCAAAGCATTAAAGGCATGAGGAGTAAAGGTGAAAATAAACCGGTTAATTAAATATTTTAATTATATTAAGGATGTTTGCCCCTAGTTCCCTCAAGAAGGAACCATAGATCAAAGATGTTGGAAAAGAGTAGGGGATGCCCTAAAAGATTATTATGATGCTTTCGGGCTTCAAAAGGTCCCTGTAGCTGCTTTCTCATACTGGAATCTGATAAATGAGATCATTACCCAAAAACATGACGATCCAGTCATTGCTAATGTCATAAGCCAAGGGGAAACCTGCCTGAGGGACTCATGCAAAAAATTGTCCGATAAAAGCCCCCCTCTTAAAAGAAGATTCTTTCATTTTGGAAAAACCAGAACCCAAAGAGGGCAAGGAGAAAAAGTAAGGGGAAGCTGACTTAATGTCATTTGATAGCAACTCTGGTAAAGAGGAACAAAAACCCGCGGAGAGAAGTGGGCCTGTGTGTTCCTTAGAGAAATTTGCTGAATGTGTAGCTGCAGGCCTTAAACAAAAATTAGCTAATCCAAAATATTGAAAGAGGATTGTATGGCTAGCCAGTCGAGCCAATAATTCAGAGGATGAAGGCATTGATGAGGGTATTGATTGGGATAATCTTGAGGATGAAGTGGCTCGATACCAAAATTCTGTGATCTGAGTTGGAAATATTTGAAGGTATTTTGAAAGTTACGTTCAAGGCTAACACCTGAGCTTTGTGTAATGTAAATAAGACCCTGTGTTTATGAACCTTTCAGCTAATTTGCTTTTTTTCCCCCTTACATGCCAAGTGATGTTCAGGTTTTGAATGTTTTTGTATCAGTTTTTTCCTTTGTAAATGGCATTAACATTGTTACTTGAGGTCTTGCTTAATCACTTTTGTTGTCCTGAGGACTTGAATTTACAGTGCATCAGATTTGTTGCTAATTTTGTCTGTAGATAGTCCAGCTTCAAACTGTTTATGGTGATGCTACATTTTCATTTATAAATATGTTTGTGGTATAAAAAAAAGTGAGTATAACCAAGTTTGGCTGTAATTAATATCCCTGGGCACCCTGGAACAGGGTGGTGTATATTTGTGTACAACCCAGCCTCCCTTCCCCTGTACCCATACCTCTGGGATTCTACAAAGTTATTGTAGACCTAAAAGACTGTTTCTTTACTATTCCTCTCCATCCAGAGGATTGTAAGTGTTTCACTTTCAGCCTTCCCGCAATTAACTTTAAAGAGCCTATGAAGAGATATCAATGGAAGGTTTTGCCTCAGGGCATGGCCAACAGTCCCACTTTATGTCAGTCATATGTGGTCATCGCCATTGCCGAAGTTAGAAAATATTGGAAGAATATATACATAATCCATTATATGGATGATAAACTTTTAGCAGCAGCAAAAGAGGAGGTGGTCTTGTCTTGTTTCAAAAGTCTACAAACTGCCCTTACTGCTAGTGGATTAGTCATCACCCCAGAGAAGGTGCAACTTACTGATCCCTACACCTACCTAGGATTTCAGTTAAGTGGAACTCGCCTATCGACTCAAAAGCTGCAACTCAGGCTACACTGTTTAAAACCCTCAATGATTTTCAAAAATTATTAGGAGACATAAACTGGCTGTTACCTTATCTAAAGTTATGCAAAGCTGATCTCAAGCCCCTATACGATACATTGGTAGGGTTCCCAGTCCTACTTTGTTAAGACAACTCACCCCTGAAGCAAAATCAGCTATCAATTTAGTTAACCAAGCTATCAATAACCAAACCATCACCTTTTTCGATATTGACAAACCACTCCAATTTATTATATGTCATACCTTATTATCTCCCACAGCTGTGTTCTGGCAAACTGCTCCACTTATGTGGATCCATCTTCCTAATATGCCCACTAAAGTCATTGAACCTTACTACCTTATGGTAGCCAGTCTAATTACCAAAGGAAGAACCCTAGGCAAGGAATATTTCGGACTGGAACCTAACAACATTGTCCAACCTTATACCAAACAGCAGATCCATTGGCTCATGCAAAATACTGAAGCATGGCCCATTGCACTTGCCTCATATACTGGCAACCTCGATAATCATTATCCTCCCAATAAGCTTCTAGATTTTGCCAACAGACATGATTTCGTTTTCCCAAAAAATACCGGACTTCATCCTCTTCCAAATGGAATTACCATTTTCACTGACGGGTCATCCACAGGGCTTGCAGCCTTTGTTACCCCAAACCAAACTATCAGCTTTCAATCCCAATCTTCGTCTGCCCGTGTATCCCAATGATCCTCTCGATGTTTATACAGACAGTGCATACATTGCTACCTCTGTCCCAAAGTTAGAAACAGCCCCATTCATAAAACACACCTCAACCGCTGCAAAACTATTTTCTCAACTACAAAAGCTATTTATTTTCAGAACACAACCTTTCTACATTGGGCATTTACATGCTCATTCAGGCTTACCCAGTCCATTAGCCTCTGAAAATGCCAAGGCAGACCTAGCCACCCGTGTTCTGTTAGTTCAACTCCCTAACACCCCTCTAGCTCAAGCACAACATTCGCACAACTTGCATCATCTTAATGCTCAATCCTTAAGACTACTCCATCATATAACTAGAGAACAAGCCTGACAAATAGTAAAGTCCTGCACACAATGTGCACCTCACTTACTGGTCCCACATCTTGGAGTTAACCCTTGAGGCCTCCTACCTAACTCTCTTTGGCAAATTGATGTCACCCACATCCTAGAATTTGGAAACCTTAAATATGTTCATGTCTGCATTGATACTTGTAGTGGATATATCTCTGCCACTTTACAAACTGGAGAAGCCACAAAACATGTTATTGCTCACCTTTTAACTGCCTTTGCATCCCTGGGGTGTCCACGTAAAATCAAAACTGACAACGGGCCTGGTTATGTCAGTACAGCCTTCACTCAATTCTGTACTCACCTAAACATTCAACATGTTACAGGCATCCCATACAACCCCCAGGGACAAGGCATAGTAGAAAGAGCTCATCTCACCATAAAAAAACACTCTAAATAAAATTAAAAATGGGGAATGGTACCCCCATAAGGGATCACCAAAAAACCTTTTATCACACTCTTTATTTATTTTAAATTTTTTAACACTGGATCAAGAAGGACATTCTGCTGCCAATCGACACTGGCATTTTGAATCCAAAAGCCATTATGTATCGTTAATGTGGAAAGATCCCATGATGGGCGCATGGCATGGCCCGGACCCGGTCCTGATTTGGGGTCAAAGATCAGTGTGCATTTATGCCAAGGAAGCTGATTCGGCCAGGTGGCTTCCCGAGAGACTTGTAAAGAAAGTAGATACCAAAAAAATCCGAAAAACCAACTCCACCCAGGGACGACACCGAGCCCTGAGGGTCTTCTATCTTTTTCCTTTTTAGGAGTCAACAATGTCTATCAGTCCTGTTATACTCAGCAAACTCATGAGCTTCTTAAGATCACAAATTGAGGCCATAAAGATGCAGCCCATTCAGGTCCATTACCACAGGCTGGAAATGACAGACCTGGAGATGGAGCTTGATTCATAAAACACAAAGGTTATACCTTTCCTCTCAGGTCACCCAGCGAGCTGAACCGGTTAGCCAATGATGGGCTACTGAGGAGCATGAGTAAGGACACTCCACCTGAGACTGGGAGGAAAATGTTTTTCCCCTCCCCATGACAGATATGGAGTCAATGTTCTCTCATGTGGGGTCCTCTGACCTAAGACAGGCAAGGTTCCCGTGGGCATAACTACCCCTCAGCCTAATTTCTAAATAAAATAAAAAAGGGGGACCTGTGGGTAGCAATAGCCGCCATTTTGTGATCTGCTCAGCCATGTTCAGTTTCCTCTTTTCCCTGCTAAGTTTCAGTAAAGTTTCAGTTTCTGTTTCCCTGCTGATAAGTTTCAGTTTAATGTTTCCTGTTGACAAGTTTCAGTCTTTGTTTCCTCGCTAATAAGTTTCAGCAATGTTTCAGTTTCTGTTTCCCCGGCTGATAAGTTTCAGTAATGTTTCAGTTTCTGTTTCCTGCTGGTAAGTTTCAGTTTTGAAACTTAGGAAGGCCGGAATTTCCCAACTACAAGCTTCCTTTGCCTCACCTCCCTGACTGGCCTATTTAAGCTGTGCGCTCAGCAACAACAAATGAGAGTTGATCAGACTCCTGTCTTGTCTCCATTCTTCGTGTCTCCTGCCCATCCATCCCCACTCCCTCCCTTCGAGCTCCTGTTGTTGTCCTGCAGGTCGGGACAATTTGAAAATTAAGAAAGTAATCCAATTTATTATACATATAAATAAAACTACTTTAAACTCAACCAGAATTAAAAAAAAAAAATTAATGAGAACTTATTATTTGTAATGAGAACTCATGTTGATGTTTGTTGCAACACGGTCAAAAAAACAAAATGACATTTTTCACAGAAATTTTAAAAACCTTAAAATTTTATGAAATCATGAAATGTTCAGGAAAAAAAGTAAACTATTTTAAGCAGAAGTAGTAATATTGGAGAAATGACATTGGCTAATTTAAAATAATGCTGCAAAGCTATAGTAATCAAACTATTTTGAAACTGGTATAAAAACAGGTGCATTCGACTAATGAAAATGAATAAAGAACCTGGAAGTAAATACATGCATGTAAATTAAACTTATTTTAAACAAAAGTGCTGAGAACATACATTGTGGAAAGGACACTCTCTTTAGTTAGTAATGCTGGGAAACCTGGATATCTATATGCAGATAAAGAAAACTAGACTTCTATTACGATATACAAAATTAAAATTAAAATGTATTATTTACATTTTATTTTACAAGCTATAAAACTACTAAATGAAAACACTGAAGAAATTTCTCTATGACATTGGTCTGAGCGAACATTTCTTGGTAAAGCTGAGAAAAAGATGCCCCCCGCCAAAAAAAAATGAAGAAATGGGATTTTATCAAATTATAAACGTTTTGCTTTATACTACTCATTAAAAATAACAAAAAAATATTGAGATAATTCACCAAAGTGAAAAAAAAAAATAAGTTCTTCCAAAAGATCCATCTGACAAGAAAGCTGAGAACCCTTCCTGGGGCTACAATACATCAGAACTTGTTCTCAGCTTCCACAGATTCCTGGAAAGAAGTGGTGAATTCAACAGGAATGGAGAAAAATGCTCTCATTATGGATATCAAAAATCTTAGAAGAGGGAAACTTAAGAACCTCCACAGACACTGAGTTGGCAAACAGAAATGCTTAGAGGTGTAACAGGGCAGAAACCAGAGAGCTATAATGGGAGTATCTTTAATAGAAGATGGCCAGTGATACTGATCCACCAATGCTTTTCTTGCTCCCCGAAGAGGCAGTAAACTTAAGGCAACTGAGATAACTAAACATAGCAGAATAATCTTGCCCATGAGATGAAGCCTGTAAAATGTAAGTGCACCCCTTTAGTTCAACACTTATAACCTGGCTGTTTGGGGGTAACAGCCTGGCTATTATGATTGCATTACTGTGTGAAGGCCAACTGTAGCACTTTCTGGTGCTTACGTCATAGCGCCTGTGCTGGAAGACCGTGCTGAGCTCTCAGAGAGCTCCAGCACAGCATCCCCTACTCAAGCTCACAAACTCACCCACACTGTTTCTGACAGAAGCTTCCCTGTGCCACTTTGCTGGCAGGAACTTACTCATGGTGATCTACATTGCTATTCCAGTGCACATATATATAGGTGAACATTTTCTTTCCTTCATCACCTATGTGGTCGTGCAGGTCCAACCCACTGGACTACTTGTGCCAGCATGTGTAAACCCTACCTGACGTGCTGCACCACCATTGCCAATGTAAAAGTGTATAAAGATCAATGGTTCTATTTTCAGCCTGCATACACACTGTTTCCAGTGTGAATGCACACATGGAGTGTGCCCACCATATCTCACATCTGCATCAACAATGTCACTGTTGTGAATACATGCAGACTCTGGAAGCCTCATGCCCACCAGTATCTTACTTTTGCACCAACAATGTCATTGTTGTGGACATATGCACCTGGAAGTCCCACCAATGCTGATGCCACAGGAATATACTGCTGCTGAGAAAAATCTGTATGGAGTATGTCACTCCTACACACACCCTCACTCCTTGGCCTATGAACATGCCCTTCATTGAACTACTGCTGCTACTGACACTTGAAAATGAGCATAGGTCTCACTTGCATGATGTAATGAGATCTTTTTCCTGAGACAATCTACCAGTATTGTGACCAGTGGCCTAGGAGAATGGTAGGCCCTCCAGTGCAGCAGATTTCTAGCCTTGGAAAGCAAGCCAGAAATGTTGGGGGTCCAATATCATCCTCCAGAATTACAGTGCACAGTCCAGGAATCTTGGAATAAACCTTGACCCACTCAAAAATTTTGACATTTAAGTCGGTGAAGTAAACATACCATATACCAAAATCAAATGCCTAGGGACATCAAAAAATATAAAGGAAAAAAAATCATAAAAACAAGCCACTTCAAAGAGGGATGAACTACAGTGGACAAAGTTGATAAAGTTTCAGTGCATTAACTCTGTCAAGTAAAAAGTCACAAGTGACTTACTTTCCTACAAACACACTGATTCTCCAGGATGAAAATGCTGAAATGACAGTAATAAAATTCTTAATAGACATAGAAATGAATATTAGCAAGCTTCAAAATAATATTATCAAGACTCAATTATGTTCCAAGAATTTTCAGAATAAAAAAGAAGGTTACAGGAGATCAAAGATAAAATTGACATTTAAATAAAAACCAAATGAATAGAATGGAGCTAAAAACTTAATTTTAGAAAATAAATGTAAGTACTGACAGAAATATAGTTTCTCATCTTTCTGATGAGAAAAGAATCTAAGAGTTCAAAGACTGATTTCACAAAAAAGAATCACAATAGTCAAAATAAATTAGAAACCCTAGGGGGAAAAAATAGGCAAATTCCTGGATACATACACTATCCCAAGACTAAATTCCAGGAGGAAAGTTGATCCTGAATAGACCAATAACAAGTTCAGAAATTGAGGCAGTAATTAATATCTAGCAGTCAAAAAAAAAAAAAAAAAAAAAAGCCCAAGATCAGATTTACAGGTGAATTCTATCACAGGTACAAGGAGGAGCTGGTACTGTTCACTCTGAAACTATTTCAAGCATAAGAAAAAGAGGGACTCCTCCCTAACTCATTTTTTGAGGGCCAGCATTATTCTAATACCAAAGGCAGACAGAAAATAACAAAAAAAAGAAAATTTTAAAAATTTCAGGCCAATACCCCCAATGAGTATTGATGCAGAAATTCTTAACAAAATACTGCCAAACCAAATTCAGCAGCACGTCAAAAATCTTATCCACCACAATCAATTTGGCTTTATCCTTGCAATGCAAGCCTGGTTCAGCATACACAAATTAATAAGTGTAATCTATCACATAAACAGAACCAATGACAGAAATCACATGATTATCTCAATAGATGCAGAAAAAACCTTTAATAAATTTCAATACCCCATTCATGCTAAAAGCTCTCAATAAATGAGGTACTGATGGAATGTATCTCAAAATAATCAGACCTATTTATTACAAACCCACAACAAATACCATACTGAATGGGCAAAAGCTGGAAGCATTTCTTTTGAAAACTGGCTTGACATTTTGGCTCACTGCAATCTCTACCTCCCAGGTTCAAGTGATTCCCCTGCCTTAGCCTCCTGGGTAGCTGGGACTACAGGCGTGTGCCACCATGCCCGGCTATTTTTTGTATTTTTTTGTACAGATAGGGTTTCACCATGTTGGCCAGGCTGGTTTTGAACTCCTGGCCTCAAGTGATCTGTCCTCCTCCCAAAGTGCTGGGATTGCTGGCATGAGCCACCATGCCTAGTGTGCTTGCTAGCATTCTACATGAGCAGCTTGAGTTTCCTGGTCAAAGGCTCCAAGGGCAATTTAAGAGGGCAGATTGTCCTATCTCTTAGAAAATGGGAGATTTATTCTTATATTCTCATTTATGGTATGTGGAAGTATAAAACACACACCTACTATGTGCCAATCACTGTGCTCTGAAAATACAAAGATAAGACAGACATTCATTAAGGAGCCTGAACCTCAGTGGAGGAGATCAAGAAACAGAGTCAGTTTTAATACAGTGAAGGGGCAGATGCGAGGTCTGTGGGGTCTAAAGTTTATACTATTTACTGAGGTTCTGTTAGGTATTAAAGTACATGGCTAAATTTTTCTTTAGAGTGAGAAAATAAGTTATAACAGATTTCTGGAAACTTTTGAGATGAAGATCTCTTTCTTCTGGGTTCTCTTTCGGCAATTTACCGAAAAAAAAAAAAAAGAAAAAAAGAAAAAAGAAAAAGAAAAAGAAAAAAGAAAACTGGCTTGAAACAGGGATGCCTCTCTCTCATCTCTCCTATTCAGCATAGTATTGGAAATTCTGAAGAGAACAATCAGGCAGCATGAAGAATTATTAAATATTCAATTAGGAAGGGAAGAAGTCAAATTGTCTGTTTGTAGATGATATGATTTTATATTTTAAAAACCTGAACATCTCAGCCTAAAATATCCTTAAACTGAATAAGCAACTTCAGTAAAGTCTCAGATACAAATCAGTGTTCAAAATCATAACAATGCCTATACACCAATAATAGAAAAGCAAGGAGCCAAATCATGAGTGAATTTCCATTTGCAATTGCTACAAAGTAAAAAAACAAAACAAAACAAAACAAAAAACAAACAAAAAAAAACCTAGGACCACAACTGAAAAGGGATGCAAATGATCTCTTGAAAGAACACTACAAATGACAACTCAAGGAAATAAAAGAGGAAACAGACAAATGAAAAACATGCCATACTCAGGGATAAGGAAGAACTGATTTTTTAAAAATGACTGTCCCAAAATTTCTAGATTCAGTTTTAGCCCCCTCAAGCTACCATTGACTTTCTTTACAGAATTAGAAAAAACTACTTTAAATTTTACATGAAACCGAAAAGAAGCCCACATATATTAAAGACAATCTTCAGGAAAAAACAAAATGCTGGAGGCATCATGCTACCTGACTTCAAAGAGTATTAAAAGGCTACAGTAACTAAAACAAAATGGTACTAGTTCCAAAACAGAAGCCTCAAAATAACACCACACATCTAGAGCCACCTAAACTTTGAAAACCCTGACCAAAACAAACATTGGTGAAAGGAAAGGACATGAACTCATTTCTGATGGTTGCATAATATTCCATGGTGTATATGCACCACATTTTCCCTGTACAGTCTATCATTGATGGCATCTGGGTTGGTTTCAGGTCTCTGCTATTGTAAACAGTGCTGCAATGAACGTTTGTGTGCATGTGACCTTATAGTAGAACGATTTATATTCCTTTGGATATATACCCAGTAATGGGATTGCTGTGTCAAATGGAATTTCTATTTCTAGGTCTTTAAGGATTCGCCACACTGTCTTCCACAATGGTTGAACTAATTGCACTCCAACCAACGGTGTAAAAGTGTTTCTATTCCTCCACATCCTCTCCAGCATGTGTTGTCTCCAGATTTTTTAATGATCGCCATTCTAACTGGCATGAAATGGTATCTCAATATAGTTTTGATTTCCATTTATCTAATGACCAGTGATGATGAGGGTGTGACGCCTCTCCAGAACATGCACATATCCCTTCCCATCCAAGACTTCTGGGACAGCCCATATACTGGACACTATTCTAACCTTTGCCCAAGACTTCCTCTTAACTACAAAATCACAGACTATTCTTTTAGGTGTCCACACAGCCTCATCGCACTTGAAGAAGCCATAGAAATATTGCCCCTACTTCCTTCTCTGACATTTTCCTTATATATATGTATATATGAAGACGGGACTGTCAGACCTCCAAGTCCAAGCTTGGCCATTATACTTTTGGTGATCTGCATGTACACCTAGGGATGGTCCCCAGGAGACAGAAAGTCTGAAGTAGCCTAGTGGCCACAGAAAGAAGTGAAACCACTGGTTCCTGCCTCAACTAATTGCTCTCTCCTTGCAATCTCTAACTATTGTTTCTGCTCAGTCTTGCAAACATTTCCCCAGACACTGGTTTTCTCAAGATACCCACCCCTGTAACTATGTAATTTCCCTCATGCTCCCCTCTAGTTGCAACTGATAGCCCCCACCATTATTATCATGCCTGTTTGTAACAGATGACCCCTAACTTTGTGACCATGCATCTTATGATGCCCTCCCTTTCCTTAAAATAGATTACCACCATTACCTGACCATTTACCTTAACCTATATAAACAATTCCCTTTCCTACCTCCTTTGCCTAACTTCTTTTTCAGACTTGGCCCCCTTGTACCCAAGTGCAAAATAAAACGGCTTTGTTGCCCACATGGAGCCTGCCTGGTGTTCTCTTTATATGAGTGACATTCTCAACAGTTTGATCTTTCTCTGAGGACATGTCCAGACATCACAGGAAGGGAAAAATAATGGCATTTGACATATTTATGACCTTTCTCTGGGAACACTAGACCAGTAAGACAAAATTACCCTAAGAGACCATGCACATAAATTCAACCACCAAATTTTGCATGCAATCCCTCCCAAAAACTGGCAATAACCTGAAGAGGTAGCAATTAGCTAACAGCAACAGCACGTACATAGAAAATAATGTGAAGAGATTAGGTTAAACAAAAAAGTAAATTTATAGAAGCCATAAGCCAAAAATCAGGTGGGGCACTCAATTTTTTAAATTTCTCACTAGGTTCCTTCCAAGTGTATTTTTGTTTTTGCTTCAATAAATTCTTCTTTATGCCTTAAATCTGACCCAGTGGATCTGCTTCTATGTAGACTCAGCTAGAGGGAATGATTTCTTCTTTTCTAAGAAAACACCTTGTGTCTCTTGACCAGATTATTCATCTTGAGAAAACAATAACCAAGGAACTCACCCAGACTCACTGCTGGTAACAGTTCTTCGGCCCAAACTTGACCAGCCACATGGCACATCCCCACCACTGGTGGTCATGCAGGCAATGCTTGCTAGAATTTTTAGCCCAGTGGTCCCTTTTTTATTGTGAACTCAGTGGGAGAGACAGCTTCCTGCTGACTGGAGAAACACCTGGAGAGCTGAGCACAAAATTTCACCTAAAATCACCAGTAGTCAGATAGACAATGCTTGTATATGCTCTGGCCCAACAACCTTGTTCGGTCTGAACTTAGACGAGGACACAGCTGCGTCTTGTCCCAGAAAATACTCAGATGACACGGCATATGACCCCACCTGCCACTGCCGCTGCCACTGTGAACCAGGCAAACAAGGCTGGATAGAGCTTTTGTTCCAGTGACTCCATTTCTGCATAAACTCAGCTAGAGAGTGAAACTTCCTATTGTCCTGGGAAATTCCTGTACATTATTATCCTATGTGCCACTGCCACAGGTAGCCAGGTAGGCAATGCCTGCTAGAGACTATATCTATCCCACTCACTTTGCTTCTGTGTGAGATCAAGCAGTGGGCTCAACCTCCTGTTGATCCATGAAGCATCTAGATGTCAGAGCAGGTGATCCAATCCATCCCACCATTGATAGCCAGGTGGGTAACATCTGCTGGAGGTTCTGGCTGTGTGGACCTGCTTCTGTGCAGATTCAACTAGAGGGAATGATTTCCTCTTGTCTGAGAAAAAAACCTGTGTTGTACCACCTATCCCTGAAAATTATAGCCATACAGAAAGGCAATGCTTGCTAGAGCTTCTGGCATAGCCGTCTTCTATGTCAATTCAGTTGGAGAAAACAACCTTCTGTTTTCGTAGAAAAAACCCAAAAGCAGAGTGTGTCACTGGACTCACTGCTGCCACTGCAAATAGGCAGGCAATATCTTCTATAGCTTTTAGACCAGCATCTCTGCTTGGATATATCTTTCTGTTGTCCCAGGGAACTCCTGAATGGTGGAGGGCAGGCATTTCTACTCATTGGGCAGGCATTGCCGGTAGTCAGGTTAGTCACACTTGCTAGAGCTTGCAGCCCTGTAGTACTACCTCTGCCTGAATTTGCCTAGAGATACAGACTCCTGTTGTCCTAGAAACACCCTGAAAACAATGTGAAAAATTCTACCCAAACCTATTACTTTTAACCAGATGAGTCACACCCATGAAGCCTTCCAACTCAAGTGAGCCTGCTTCTGCCTAAACTTGGAGGGCAGACACAAATCTATTTCCCCAGGAAGCACAGAGATGGTAGAATATGACCAGTCTTACAAGGATACAACTTGTTTGCCAACTATGAACTCTGCATGAAGTAGCAATGTGAACTAAAACACCCAACAAAAGAAATGGGGACATGGAGACTGGATTCAATTCTAGTTCACTCTTCAAAGACCCTAGAGTAAAGAAAAATTAAAACCAATCAACCAAACACATTTTATGCCAAAATAAAACCTCCAAGGGCATCAAATAAGAAAGAATAATTTTTAAAATTATCTAAAAGATAGAAACCTCAAAAAAATTAAGAAATACCAGCCCACTAAGATGGGAAAGAAACAGTGCACTAACTCTGGAAGCTAGAAAACTTAGAGTGGCTTCTTGTCTTCAAATGGCTGCACTATCTTCCCAGCAATGGTTCTTAAACAGGCTGAAATTAATGAAATGTCAGAAATAGAATTCAGATAACAATGAAAATTATCAGTATATTGGAGATAGTCAAAACTGACCTATCCACAAAATCAGGCATAAAAGAGACCTCAAGAAATTCAGGAAAAATAAAATTATATCAATCATAATGCAATAAAAATAGAAATTAAGGCTAAAAATCTATACAATGACATGCAAATAAAACAATCTACTCCTGAATGACTTTTAAATAAACAATTAAATTAATGCAGAAATTAAAAAATTCTTTGAAACTAATATACATACCAAAATCTTTGACAAAACCATAGTAGTGTTGAAGAAAATCTTTATAGCACTGAATGTCCACATCAAAGTGTTAGAAAAATTTCAAATGCACACCTTACATCACAATTATTAATAAAATAACTGAAGAAAGTAGGAGAACTAGAGAAACACAAGTAAACCAATCCAAACCTAGCAGATGACAAGAAGTGTGCAAAATCAGAGTTGATCTGAAAGAAATTGAGACCTAAAAAATCATACAAAAATCAGTAAAATTAGGGTCTAAATTTTGAGTTAATAAGATAGATTTACTGCTAGCTAGACTAATAGAAAAGACACAATTTTAATGAACAATCAGATATGACAAAGGATATGTTAGAAATGTAATTAGAGAAATATTAAAAACCCTCAGAGACTATTAATTTTTTGATGCACATACAATAGAAAACCTTGAAGAAACAGTATGTATAAACACACAATCTCCCAAGTCTGAACTAATAAGTAATTGAATCTCTGAACACACTGTTAATGAGTTCCAAAATTGAGTAAGTAATAAAAAGCTTACCAAACAGAAAAGATGGAACAGATTATTCACAGCAGAATTATACCAGATGTGTAAGGCAAATATAATATTTGTACTGAAAATAATATTTAATAGTGAGGAGAATGAACTCCCTAATTCACTGTTTGAGGGCAACAGCATTCTGATTCCAAAATCTGGCAGAGATAAAAATAAAAATAAAGCTACAGGCCAATATTCCTGGTGTAAAAATATTCATCCAAATAATAGCAAACTGAATACAGCAGCATATCAAAAATCTAATTCACCATAAACAAGTAGGCTTTTTCTCTTTGATGTAATGTTGGCAAAACACATGCATAAAAATTAATATGATTTACCAGATAAACATAACTAAAACAAACAAAAAACCCCATAATTAACAGATGCAAAAAAAGATTTTTAATAAAATTTAACATTTCTTCAAGATAAAAACCTTCAACCAGTTAGGCACTGAAAAAACATACATCAAAATAATAACAGACATTCATGAAAAATGCATAGTCAGCAACACACAGAACGGTAAATGTTGACACTGCCTCCTTGCCATCCAGAGAAAGTCCAGGATTTTCTCTCTCACCACTTCTATTCAACAAGGTACTGAAGCCTAAGCCAGAGCATTTAGAGAAGAAAAACAAAGAAGAGACATTGAAATAAAAAAAGAGGAAGCGAAATTATTCCTGTTTTTAGATGGTATAATTCTATATATAGAAAAGCCCATTTTATGCACAAAATTTCTCTTCTGTGATTTAAAAAAGTTCAGCAAATTTTCAAGATACAAAATCAATGTATGAAAATCAGTGGCATTTCTATACATCAAAAAATCTAACCACTCCATTCACAAAATTCTGCCCCCAACACACACAAGAATACCTAAAAATAGAGCTAACCAAGAAAGTCAAATAATTACAGAATACTGCTTGAAAAACTTCTAGATGACACAAACAAATGAATAAATATTTTATGCTCATTAATAGGAAGAATTAATATTGTTAAAATAGAAATACTACTCAAAGCAATTTATAGATTTCATGCTATGTGTACCAAACTACCAATGATGTTAGTCACAGAATTAGAGAAAGAAAACTCTTATTTTTAACATTTATATGGAACCCAAAAGAAGCTTTATAGTAAGGCAATCCCAAGCCCCCCCAAAAATTATATATTATAGGTACACACACACACACACACACACAAGGCTGAAGGCATCACATTACAAAATTTTAAATTATATTCAAAGCTACAGTAGCCAAAACAGCATCATACTGGTAGACCAGACACACATGAATGAACAGAATAGAGAGCCCAGAAATAATGCGACAAACCTACAACGTTATCTTTGATAAAATAGACAAAAATAAGCAATAAGGAAAGTTTTTTTATTTTGTAAAGACTACTGTGATAACTGACTAGCCTAGGCAGAAAATGGAAATTGTACTGCTAGTTAAACCATACAAAAAATTCTACTAAAAGTGAATTAAAGATTTAAAAGTATAAACTAAAACTTTTTTAAAAATCCCTTTATATGAGATGTTATTCTTTTTTTTTTTTTGAGACGGAGTTTCGCTCTTGTTACCCAGGCTGGAGTGCCATGGCGCGATCTCGGCTCACCGCAACCTCCGCCTCTTGGGTTCAAGCAATTCTCCTGCCTCAGCCTCCTGAGTAGGTGGGATTACAGGCGCGCGCCACCACGCCCAGCTAATTTTTTGTATTTTTAGTAGAGACGGGGTTTCACCGTGTTGACCAGTATGGTCTCGATCTCTCGACCTCGTGATCCACCCGCCTCGGCCTCCCAAAGTGCTGGGATTACAGGCTTGAGCCACCGCGCCCGGCTATATGAGATGTTACTCTAAACATAGTAACTGGCTTATATTTTCTTTTAAAGACTGCAAAACAATTGCAAGACAAAAAGGAAATTGATAAGATCTAGTTAAAAAGGTTCTGCACATTCTGTATGATGTGACTCTTTGTGTATAAAAAATAAGAAAGATTCTGCACAGCAAAATTAGCTTTAACAAAATAAATAGAAAACCTACAGAATGAAATAAAATATTTGCAAACTATGCATCGGAAAAAAGGCTAATATTCAAATTCCTTAAGAAACTGGAGCAAATTTACAAGGAAAAAAAAGACTTTAAAAAGCAGTTAAAGGACTTAGACACCTATTAAAGGAAGACATACATGGACTCAACAAGCATATGGGGGAAAAAAAAAAGCTTAATACTACTAACTTTTAAAGAAATGCAAACCCAAACCACAAGGAGATATCATCTCATTCATGTCAGATCCAAGACTTTTAGTTTAAAAAATCAAAAACAAAAAAAACAAACAAAAACAGATGCTAGTGAGGTTCTGAAGAAAAGTGTATGCTTAAACACTGTTAGTAGGAATATAAATTGGTTTAGCCATTGTGAAAAGCAGTTTAAGTTCTCAAAGAATTAAAAACAGAACTGCTATTTCACCCAGCAATCTCATTATTAGGTAGATAACTAGAGGAATGTAAATTATTCACACACACACACACACACACACACACGCACACACATATATTCATTTTAGGTCAAGTTAAAATTGCGAAGACGTAGACTTTACATAAATGACCACCAATGGCAGAAGGGATTTTTATTTTATTTTATTTATTTATTTATTTATTTATTTATTTATTTATTTATTTATTTTTAGAATTACAAAATCCATTCATCCAAGGGTGGTAGAAGGCAGGATGGAAAGGTGGGAAGATAAATGGCACAGGGAGAAAAACAAAGTATTCAAATCAGTCCAGGCACAGGGACTGGCAAATACTAGAAAATAGCTGCAGAAAAACCTGTGGTCTTTTCAGACTCACGGTGATGTTAAAAATCCACACACTGGTGTCGGAAACGGTCTGCCTTACGTGCACCAGAGACAAAAATTCCAATTCCTCAGAGAGAAGGGAATATGCAGAGGGCCCTTGGCAGAGTGGGTCCTGCCTTCCCTCGCAGGGGGAGGTGAACAAGGAAAGAGCTGCCACAGCCTCCTTCCAATCCCGCCCATCCCCTTTGGATGGCAGGCAACTCAGTGGCCTGCAGCAGCCTTCAGTTTGGCAGGAGACAGATGCGGTGAAGGGAACTTCTCTGCAGAAGTGGAGCTGCTCAGGGCAGACTGCAGGTAGACTGTCTTGTGGAAGAGTCTGTTGCTTAAGAAGACCACCAAGGAGAAGAGGCGCAACTGGAAGAGATATGCTTTGCCAGGGGTCTTTGCTTCATTGGCGCTGATAATGAATAAAGGAAAGAGGATAGAGAAAAGGCAGCCACTGATAATATATGAGGACTGCATTGCTGTGAGAAAAGCCAAGGGCAAACCAAACCCAAAGTAGTAAGGCCAATTCCTTTCTATGTTAGACAACCGCTGGTGCATTTCAATTCCTTTATTGAACCAACGATATTCAAAGCAGTACAGTGAGTAGAGACATATACAGGAGACTAACCAGCTAACCGACAAGATGGATAGGAAAGAGACTCACAAACATTCCCTGAATGAGGAAAAGAGCCTGCAGCAAAAGGTTGAAGAGCATGTCAGCAATTATTTTGCTGACACTAGGGAATGGGTGAGGCTTCCTCCCTGATACCTCAAATGCCAGGTCAGCTATATCCTGGAACCAAATAGCATTCACCACTTTGCTAAGCACAAACAAGGGGAGCACCCAGAGAGCACTGAAAATTGACGTGAGGAAGAATTCCAGCCATGACCAAACATCTCCATGTAGTGACGGGTCACCAATGATCCGGGCTGTTACCGACTGAAGCACAGGAATAAATACTCGATAAAACAAGAGGAGACTGAACCAGAACACTCCACCATTCCAAGCACAACACTGGAAAATTCTACTAACAATACGTGGTTCACTCTCTTGCTTCTGCTCTATACTCTGGGCTCTTCTCTGTGCCAAGACACTACCTGCCCTTCTTCGACGCTGCTCCTCTCTCTTCTGCTGGATTCGAGCATCTAGCTTTGAGATGGTACAAATACCCCAGATGGAGTCTTTGATTCCTCTGGCAAGGTCCTGGAGAAAGGTTTTGACACTGTCAGCCATCTCTTCACCACCAAACTATCAACTATACAGAGGAGAGAGAAGTATCCCCCAATCTCTCATCATGAAGGACCTGGAAACCGCAGCTCCGCCGCCGCGGTTCCAGCCCGGCCCCTTGCCTACCGCGGGCCAGCTCCGCCGGGGCGCTCCCAGGGCCGGGGCCTCTGCGCCCGCCAGAAGGGATTTTTAAAATGTGATATGCATGTACCATGGAATACTATGTAGCTATTAAAGAAGATAATGCCCTCTATAGAAACATGGATGGAGCCAGTGCCCGTTATTCAGAAGAAATTAATGCAGGAACACAAAACCAAATACTGCATCTTCTTACTTATAAGAGGAAAATAATCATTAAGTTTGTACAGTTATAAAGAAATAATAGCAGCCAGGATCTACTTGAGTGTGGAAGTTGGGAACAGGATGAAAATAAAACACTACCTATTAGGCAATATGTGTTTTACTTGATGATACAATAATATGCAAACCAAGCCCCTGTGCCATGCAATTTAGCTATATAACTAACCTACACATGTATTCTTGAACCTAAATAAAAGCTCAAAAAAAAAAAAAAAAAAAAGAAAACTAATTACATGAAAATGCAAAGGCAGAGTTCCTTGGTATCAGTAAGATGAAAGTTGATTTTAGGCATGTTTTTCAAAAAGCAGATCCATAATTTTATTTTATCATAAAAAAAATCAGTCTTCTTTCACTCATTGTATGTAACGCAATTTAAGGTTCATCTTCCTTGAGTAGAACATTGTTTTAATAAAAACTGTCTTTCTGAAGTTGAGGCAGCAATTAAGAGCCTACCACCCAGAAAAAACCCAGGTCCAGATAGGTACACAGCCGAAATCTACTAGACATATAGAGGGGCTGGTACCATTCTTTCTGAAACTATTCCAAACAATCCAAAAAGAGGGAATCCTTCCAAAATCATTTTATGAGACAAACATCATCCTGATACCAAAATCCAGCAGAGACTCAGCAAGAAAAAAAAATTCAGGGCAATATCCATGATGAACATAGATGCAAAAATCTTCAATAAAATACTGGCAACCTGTTTGCAATAGCACATCAAAAAGCTTATCCACCATGATCAAGTAGGATTCATCCCAGGTATGTAAAGCTGATTCATGCAAGTCTATAAACATAATTCACCACATAAACAGGACCAAAGGCAAAAACCACATGATTATCTCAATTGATGCAGAGAAGGCCTTGACAAAATTCAACAGCCCTTTATGCTAAAAACCCTGATTAAACTAGGTATTGACGGAACGTATCTCAAAATAATAAACGCTATTTAGTACAAACCAACAGCCAATATCACACTGAATCAGCAAAAACTGGAAACATTCCCTTTGAAATCTGGCACTGGACAAAGATGTCCTCTCTTACCACTCCTATTTAATATAGTATTGGAAGTTCTAGCAAGAGCAATCAGGGAAAACAAGAAATAAAGGGTATTCAAGTAGGAAAGGAGGAAGTCAAATTATCTCTATTTGTAGTTGACGTGATTGTTTATTTAGAAGACTCCTGTTCTCAGCTCAAAATCTCCTGAAACTGATAAGCAACTTCAGCCAAGTCTTAGGATACAAAATCAACGTGCAGAAATCACAAGCATTCCTATACGCTAATAACAGACTTAAGGAGAGCCAAGTCAAGAATAACTGCCATTCACAATTGCTACGAAGAGAATAAAATACCTAGGAATACAAAGGATGTGAAGGACCTCTTCAGGGAGGACTACACTGCTCAGGGAAATAAAAGAGAACACAAACAAGTGGAGAAACATTCCATGTTCATGGTGAGGAAGAATCAACATCGTGAAAATGGCCATACTCCCCAAAGTTATTTATAGAATCAAGGCTACCCTCAACAAGCTACCTAAGACCCTCTTCACAGAATTGGGAAAAAAAACACTTAAACTACATATGGAACCAAAGCAGAGCCTGCATAGCCAAACAATTCTAAGCAAAAAGAACAAACCTGGAGACATCACACTACCTGAATTCAAACTTTATTACAAACCTACAGTAATCAAAGCAGCATGGTGCTGGTACAAAATTAGAAATATAGACCAATGGAACAGAACAGAGGCCTCAGAAGCAAAGTCACACACCTACAACCATCTGATATTTGACAAACCTGACAAAAACAAGCAATGGGGAAAGGATTCCCTATTTAATAAGTGGTGTTGGGAAAATTCACTAGCTATGTAGAGAAAGCAGAAACTGGACCGCTTTCTGACACCTTACACTAAAATTAACTCCACATGGATTAAATAATTAAACATTAGACCTAACACCATAAAAACCCTAGAAGAAAATGTAGGCAAAACCATTCAGGACATAGGCATAGGCAAGGACTTCACGACTCAAACATCAAAAGCATTGGCAACAAAAGCCAACATAGACAAATGGGACCTAATCAAACTCCACAGCTTCTGTACAACAAAAGATCCCCATCAACCACTGAAATAATGGACGTTGCATCCATTAAGTAATTTCTTGTCTTCCACCTCTCTGTACCTCCAAACTTTATGATAGTCCAGTGTCTATCAGTGCATAATCTACTCATACACATTGTTTGACTTTTATTTGTAATTTAGAACTTGAAATATTTACCTGTGTGTTATCTTCTTTAACATAATGGCTTCCAGTTCTCCTGATGTTGTTGCAAATATATGACTTTATTATTTTTTATGATTTAAGGTATTTTATTTTGTGTATATCATAAGACTTTATGATTATTATTATTATTTTTGCCAATAATGACTTGGTAGAATCTTAGCTTGATTCTATATCTTTACTATTATGAACAGTGCTGTGATATACATGTAAGTAAATGAAGGTAACGTTTATGTCTTTACTCTCACATTATTTATTTGATAAGGAAGTTGAAAACTTGCCTAAATATGTAACACATATTCTGCAAAAGAATGATCAACTTTCTTAAAAAAGCTGACACAGAGTAAAACGCCAGAGATGACACTAAACATGTTTCAAGGTTTCTTCACTGTTTAACACAAAAAAGGGAATATCCTTAACAACACTTTTAACTGTTCCGATAGATGTCTTTAAAATTAATAACTGTTTCAGGAAAGTAGCAAGGAAGTTAATAATAACAGCACAGCAAATACAGTTAACTAAATGATCGAATACCATAACCCAGTGGAATTTATCTTGAAATAATTTGACCACCACAGCCAGTCTGTTTGAGACATTTGGTTAAGTCATGGATACACAGCAAGATTCAGAGGCTTAGGCAACAGATGTGGTGTCTGTACTGACACAGTTTATGGTGAGATAGAGAAGACAGAGATAGAGAAAAGTAGGACGTGTGCAGTGGCTCACGCCTATCAGCCCAGCACTTTGGGAGGTCCAGGTGGATCACAAGGTCAGGAGTTCGAAACCAGCCTGGCCAACACGGTGAAAACCCATTTTGTCTACTAAATACACAAAAATAAGCAGGGCGTGGTGACCATCGTCTGTATGACAGTTACTCAGGAGGCTGAGGCAGGAAAATCACTTGAAACCAAAAGAAGAATGCCGCAGTGAGCCGATATCTGGCCACTGCACGGCATCCTGGGCAGAAAGAGCAAAACTCCGTTTCAAGGAAAAAAAAAAAAAAAAAAAAAAAAAAAAAAAAAAAAAAAAAAAAAAAAAAAAAAAGATGGAGGAAAGTAATAATCATTCATAAGGGTCCTTGTCCTACACCAGTCCTCCAATCTCATTGTATAAGAGCAAGGGCCCGTTTAAAATTTAGGCGGTTAGAGTTAAATGCCACAGTAAGTTGTGAAACTGGAAGACTGTTTTTGTTTGTTTGTTTGAGACGGAGTTTTTCAATGTCACCCATGATGTAGGGCAGAGGAGCGATCTCGGCTCACTGCAATCTCTGCCTCCTGGGTTCAAGCTATTCTCCTGCCTCAGACTCCTGAGTAGCTGGGAGTACACGCATGTGCCATCACGCCTAGCTTTTTCTTTTCCTTTTTTCTTTTTTTTTTTTAAATTCAGTAGCGACGGGGTTTCACTACGTTGGCCAGGATAGTCTCTATCTTCTAACCTCGTGATCAGCCAGCCTCGGCCTCCCGAAGTGCTGGGATTAGGGCAGTAAGCCACCGCTCCCGGCCCCGAAAGAGATATATATTTTATTTTATTTTATTTTATTTATTTATTTATTTATTTTGAGACAGTCTCGCTGCTTCACCAGGCTGGAGTGCATTGGCGTGATCTCGGCTCACTGCAACCTCCACCTCCCAGGTTCAAGCAATTCGCCTCCCTCAGCCTCCCAAGCAGCTGGCACGTGCCACCACACCCGCCTAATTTTGTATTTTTTAGTAGAGACAGGGTTTCACCATGTTCTTGATCTCTTGACCTCGTGATCTACCTGCCTCGGCCTCCCAAAGTGCTGGGATTACAGGCGTGAGCCACCGCACCCAGCCCAGAAGATGTTTTTTTGTTTGTTTGTTTTGAGACGGAGTTTCGCTCTTGTTACCCAGGCTGGAGTGCAATGGCGCAATCTCGGCTCACCGCAACCTCCACCTCCTGGGTTCAGGCAATTCTCCTACGTCAGCCTCCCGAGTAGCTGGGACTGCAGGCGCGCCACCATGAGCAGCTAAGTTTTTTTTGTATTTTTAGTAGAGACGGGGTTTCACCATGTTGACCAGACGGTCTCGTCTCGCTCATCTCGATCTCTTGACCTTGTGATCCACCTGCCTCAGCCTCCCAAAGTGCTGAGATTACATGATTGAGCGACGGCTCCCGGCCAGAAGACGTTTTTTTTTTTTTTTTGAGACGGAGTTTCGCTCTTGTTACCCAGGCTGGAGTGCAATGGCGCGATCTCGGCTCACCGCAACCTCCGCCTCCTGGGTTTAAGCAATTCTCCTGCCTCAGCCTCCTGAGTAGCTGGGATTACAGGGACGGACCACCATGCCCAGCTAATTTTTCTGTGTGTGTCTTTTTTTTTTTTTTTTTTTTTTTTTTTTTTTGACACGGAGTTTCGCCCTTGTTACCCAGGCTGGAGTGCAATGGCGTGATCTCGGCTCACCGCAACCTCCGCCTCCTGGGTTCAGGCAATTCTCCTGCCTCAGCCTCCTGAGTAGCTGGGATTACAGGCACGCGCCACCATGCCCAGCTAATTTTCTGTATCTTTAGTAGAGACGGGGTTTCACCATGTTGACCAGGATGGTCTCGATCTCTTGACCTCGTGATCCACCCACCTCGGCCTTCCAAAGTGCTGGGATTACAGGCTTGAGCCATCGCGCCCGGCGATTTCGGAAGACGGTTTTTTAACTTAGCAGTAGACCCGACCGCGCAGGTCCTCCGTCCCTGACTCCGCCTTCTCCATGCTGAGGCTCGCCCCGCCCCGCCCCGCCCCGCCCCGCCCCGCCCCGCCCCGCCCCGCCCCGAGTTTATTCGTGAACCAAACTCCCCCTACCGTGATCTACTAACTGTCAGTCATTTGGCCACGCCCTCGATACAGAGAGGCGGGGAAAAGTATCATAATCAGTTCCGTCCCCTTTTGCTGGCGTCACAAAGTGCGCGTCGGAAGTGTGTTGGAGAGTTCAGTGGCCAGTGTCTTCAGCTTACCCGTCTGCGACATCTTAGTTCGGCCTGCTGTGGAGTGGTAACCGCCAGAAAGGAGTCGAAAGAGGTCGCACGAGGACCCCAACGTCACCATGCCCAAGAATAAAGGTAATTCTGCAGGCTTCTGGGACTGTACCTCGGCCTGCTCTGCCGTTAATCTCGACATCTGTTCCAGGCCGCAGTGACCGTTCTTCCCTCGGGTACTGGGCGCCGCGCCCCTTCTTCTGTGTTAGGGAAAGAAGCTGGGCGTACTCAGTTTGGTCACACTGGGGTGGGACGGCCGCCATTTTTATGAGGCCTTCTTCGGAAGATAGTAGGCTTTTGATACTTTTCAGGCCAGATTTAGCGCTTACAGGAAGAGACGGTTGAGCTGACTTATCCCGAAGGCCTGGCCTTCAAGAATAGGCTCCTACAAACTTCCTTGCTACTTTCCTGAAACAGTTATTAATTTTAAAGACATCTATCGGAACAGTTAAAAGTGTTGTTAAGGATATTCCCTTTTTTGTGTTAAACAGTGAAGAAACCTTGAAACATGTTTAGTTTCATCTCTGGCGTTTTACTCTGCGTCAGCTTTTTTAAGAAAGTTGATCATTCTTTTGCAGAATATGTGTTACATATTTAGGCAAGTTTTCAACTTCCTTATCAAATAAATAATGTGAGAGTAGAGACAAACGTTACCTTCATTCTGCGGCTAAATTTTCACACCAAGCTTAGGCTTGAATGCAAGTTGTAAGTAAACTTATTTTCTCAGATAGTACTGAACAACTTCAGTAGGTTTCTTGTCCTCACCTTTATTTCTATTGGTGAGATTCACAGTTCTCTTAAATAAGCTTTCAACTCTAAAGATCACAGTTTCTCCCTTGCAGTGTGTCCAGTAAATCTGTGTTGATGTTACTGTACCGGTACCTGGCACTATTCCTTAAATAGTAAGGCTTGCTTTGTTCTTGTAGGGTAGAACTTTTAAACTGAATGATGCCTAAGAAAATTCTTATTAGAAAGAGTATCTCCAAAACACATCTGATTTGTTTAAGTACGAGATGTGGATTTTTTGGTCCTAGAAAGGAAGATTAAAAAGAATATTAAACGACTTTAGTTGTGGTATGTGCATGCCTAGTCTCATTCTCTTAAAAGATAGTGAATTCTGCTACACGATATTACAATAAAAGGAGAATGATAAGGGTTTGGTTAATTATGGTAAATTGAGAACAGTTTTTTCTTTTTTTTTTTTTAATCATATCTGAGGCACATATAAGAAGTATATCTAAGAATTACTGCATAGATTTGTAAAGTCCTCTGCTGCCCCTCCCCAATTTTTTTTTGTATCTTTTTTTTAGATAATCCCCATCCTGAATTGAATTTTTTTTTTTTTTTTTTTTTTTTTTTTTTTTTTTTTTTTTTTGAGACGGAGTTTCGCTCTTGTTACCCAGGCTGGAGTGCAATGGCACGATCTCGGCTCACCGCAACCTCCGCCTCCTGGGTTCAGGCAATTCTCCTGCCTCAGCCTCCTGAGTAGCTGGGATTACAGGCATGTGCCACCATGCCCAGCTAATTTTTTGTATTTTTAGTAGAGACGGGGTTTCACTATGCTGACCGGGATGGTCTCGATCTCTTGACCTCGTGATCCACCCGCCTCGGCCTCCCATTGAATGTTTTTATTATGCAAAATCAGTGTTATCTGCTGGGCTTATTAGTTGAACGATACTTCTGAAGACCCCCTATATTTTATTAGACTTACTAATGTAGAAATAAAACTTGCTCATTTGGTTTTCTTGGTTTTTGTTTGTTTTTGTTTATCTAAAAATCTAGATACCTGTTAATATTGTGATGAGGTTTATCCAAGTAAACGTGTAAATGAGCATGGGCCATGGGTAGAATGACTTTTCCTTTGCACTCATTCAGATGGTTTTCTTCAGAAATCTTAGAAACCCATTTTCACAACAGGAAAAGGGCAGCCTTTGGCCTACTCCTGAAGAGATAGAGTAAGGTGCGTCCACCTTTGAGATTGCTATATGCAATTTAAAAGTTGCTGTTCTTTTAGAACTTGAACTAATCATTATTTAGTCATTTGAAAAGCTGCCAAACTTTTGTAAAACTCACTAAGCAAAGCAAGTATGATCCTTGTCCTTACAGAACTAAGTTCAGGCAAGGTTAATGACTCAAAATACAGAATGTGTTTTCCTTTCTAGAAATTTAGTTTTGGTGTGTACTATTAAGAATGGATCAGAATGTGGATGAGTCACTTTGTTTTATAGTGGCACACAGTACTGTAACTGCCCCAGAGGTATTGGATGCATTCAAGAATTAGGCGTCTGGCTTTTACAGTGGTCAAGTATATATATTTTATTCTATTTGCAGTGTTATCTTTTTTATTCAAAATCTTCCATCAATCCACTAATATTACTTAATTTGCATTCTTTAACCCTCCTTTTGGAAATGGCTACTATTTTGATCAACATTCTGTAATGGGGAGAAAATGTTACTGAAAAGTACCCCAATTCCTTGGTAATTCAATAGAAAATCCTACAAGGAAATACCCTAGCTGTGTCTAGCAATACGAGAAAATTTAGAAATGGAAAGAAATACGATGGCAGTTGAAATAGTTGATCAAAAGAGTAAGGAAGTGAATTTGTAAACTTTAACGCAGAAATTCTACTTCTGTTCATTTATCTTATGAACGTTGTTTGCAGACTGATACTCAGTGCAGCGTTGTGTAATAATAGTGAAACATTGGAAGAAATCAAGATACAGCATTAATATACTTTAACAGTTAAAATGTTGGTCCAGGTCTGCAGCTGTTGAAATGAAAAGATATTCAGGACTAATCATTAAGTAGAATTAAAATATGCTATAGAAGAAAATGAATGGAGTCCTGTTTTTATTTGGAAAGCATGAACAAAATCTTCACAATAGTTATTTGAGTAATAAAATTTTTCTTTTATACAGTTTGACATACGATAATATCTCAGAAGAATCCAAATAAATGTCCAAATATAAACGTGGTAAAAGACTTAAAGAGAACTCTGACAAGTCCTATTAATTCTGTAATGCTAATGTAATGTAAATACATTTAAACACATTTGTTATGTGTTTAAATGATACATTTTCAATTTTCCTGCAAGTGGTTTGAAAAGGAAGCTTCAAAAGTCTTCTTTTGTTTTATACTTTAATGTATATGATACGTAGATTTTTACAGTTAATTTTTTATCTTTTTAAATTAATTAGGTAAAGGTGGTAAAAACAGGCGCAGGGGTAAAAATGAGAATGAATCTGAAAAAAGAGAGTTGGTGTTTAAAGAGGATGGACAAGGTAAGACTTTTTAAGTTAGGCTTCTTTTGTTAACATGTTTCGTTGTTGCCATGAATATAATTTCCAGTCTTTTTCTTAAAGGAGTCGTAGTCATTATCCTAAGCAGTTGTCCCATGTTTCCATTTTTCCTTTTTTTATTTCTCATCATCCACATTTATCCAGAATTTGTTTATTAAATAATTTCTAGGATAAATTAAGTCTGGATAGAGGATTCATTGTGAGCAGTTTTGTAAACACAGTTTCATTGTTTAATGTGGAGGAACAATCTAACTGATTCCTGTAATCCCAGCCCTTTGGTAAGTGTGGCGTTTCACTTGCTTAAAGCTGGGAGCCATAGGACAGAGCCCTGTTATTACAAAAATAATAATAATAATAATGAGGCATGGTAGCACACCACTGGAGTCCTAGGTATTCTGCAGGATTAGGAGAGAGGAGCGCTTGAACCCAGGAGGTTAAGGGTGCAGGGCCCTGTGTGGGGACAATTGTATTCAGCCTGGGTGACAGACCAAGACCCGGTCTCAAAAAAGTTTAGAGCAAATTAAGCATAGACTGTGATCAATACATATTTCATACGTTGGTAATGAGTAATGTTATATACTATTAGTAGAACATGGGTATTTTTTAGGATAAAATCATAAAACCTTTTTGAACCCCAAGTGCTCCTCTGCCGCTAGTACCTTATCATAAAATGTAATGCAGTTTGTTTTTTTGAAACAGTCTTATTTTGTCACCAGGCACCAGGCTGGAGTGCAGTGGCGCGATCTTGTCCCACTGCAACCTCTGCCTCCTGGGTTCAAGCAATTCTCCTGCCTCAGCCTCCCAGTAGTTGGCACTACAGACGTGAGCCACCACACCCAGCTAATTTTTGTATTTTAGTAGAGACAGGGTTTCACTGTGTTGGCCAGGTTGGTCTTGATCTGTTGACCTCGTGATCTACCTGCCTCAGCCTCCCGAAGTGCTGGGATTGCAGGTGTGAGCCACCACATCCAGCCTGTAATAAAGTCTTAATAATTGACTAACCCCACTGGATTGATAAAAGGAGATACAGACTAACATACAAAAGAACAAAATAAATTCATTGGTGCATTTGCTTTTGTCTTCATTTTTTTTTTTTTTTAAGCAATGAACATAGGAAAAATTTGAAATATTAGTACACAACAAAATTGTAAATATTCATTAACTGAATTCACCAATTTTTAACCTTTATATCATTTACTTTATTTCTATCTTTGCGTATCTGCATGTATACACGTTTTTCTAACCATTTTGAATTTCTGTACAGATACCTAGTAACAAGAATTTACAGGCTTTAGACCTAAATACTTCCACATATATCTTCTAAGATAAAGCACTTTTCTTTCTCTAACTACAGTAGAATTACTGCACAAATTTAACTTTAATGTAATATTGTTATCAACTTGTATACTATGCTGTTTCAAATAGGTAACCACTAACTACATATGACTGTTTAGATTAGCTTACAATTTAATAGTTCCCTAACAGGACATTTTTTGAAGAGTCCTAATCTCTTAAGATAATCTATATTCAGATTTCTCCACATTTAATTATTTTCAACATAAATACATCATTTAATATTTGTAACAAAAACTATGTATGTTTCTGTGTGGGATTTTTGGTAGTCTTTTATGTTCTAGATAGAAGCCCCTAAAAAGCTAACATCTTTTAATTATATGAAACATATTTTCTGATAAAAGACACCTATTTAACCATCATCTTTCACTTCTAATAAATATTGAGTGTACTTTCAGGACCAGTTTTTTAATTTCCATTCATTCTTCGTTTTTATTTTTATCCATGTTGCAGAAGTGCTTAATGATAAGCTGACCTCACTGACTTTTGTAAAATGGACCCAGTTGCCACGTATATAGCAACCTCTCAATGTAGCTTTATAAATTTATCTCTTAAATATAATTATGTGTTAGTTGATATTCTCTTGGATAGTTCTAAGAAGAAACCTTAGTAGTGTGAAAATTTTGGAATTGTCTGTTTCCCTCTATTTCTTCTGTTTCTTTTTCCTGCCACTTAGAAGAGAATGGCTGTACTGACTAATGCTCATATTCTTATAAGAGTGCTTTCTAGTAGCAGTGGAATCAGGGCAGTTTTGAAAGTATTTCAATTAAACATGTGACATTTTACTTAGGAATATCACTCCCATTTTCCAAGAACTTTAGAATAATCACTGAGATAGTCTAAGGCAAGTGGGAATTTTTAATAGTTAAACTACAATTTCTCAGTCATTTCTGAGATTAAGGTTGGTGAAGATTGAGTTAGGGCTCATGTGAGAGAGACTGATGAAGGGTTATAGTCTATATTTTGCAATGAGTCACTTTGATAATCAAAACTGAAGTGTAAAATCATGAAAACAACAATTGACATAATCAGAATGAGAAGGTAATTAAAATGCCTCTACTAATAGAAGTAGCTTGTCATGGAATTGGCATTTGTAACACTGAACAAGTTCTTGACTTAGGCTTTATTCACTATAAAAATAAAGGTGTTAAAATATATGTGCATAGCTGGGAGAGGCCAGAGAAATTGATAGCTAAAGAGTTCTCTGGTTTCCCTGGATAAGAAACGTGACATTTATTAAACATAATATGTGACATTTTGAAATAGGACTGTCTGAATGAATTTCTTAAACTTTTTGCTGTTTGTTTTATTCTATTTTTCTTTGTAGTTTGATCTGATTTAGCAGTAAGTGAAGATTTTTTGTTTTTGTTTTGAGATGGTATTTTGTTGTTGTCACCCAGGCTGGCATACAGTGGCATAATCTCAGCTCACTGCAACGTCTGCCTCCTATGTTCAAGCCATTCTTCTGCCTCAGCCTCCTGAGTACCTGGGATTACAGGCACCTGCCACCACACCCAGCTAATTTTTGTATGTTTACTAGAGACGGGATTTCCCCAGGTTGGCTAGACTTGTCTCAAACTCCTGACCTCGGGAGATTCACCTGCCTTGGCTGCCCCCTAAATTGCTGGGATTACGAATGTGAGCCACCATGTCCAACCAAACAGCTAAATTTCACTCATTACATTTTAACAAATGTTGAACAGGATCTCACCCTTTTTTTAATCTCCTCTTCTCAGAGTATGCTCAGGTAATCAAAATGTTGGGAAATGGACGACTGGAAGCATTGTGTTTTGATGGCGTAAAGCGGTTATGCCATATCAGAGGGAAATTGAGAAAAAAGGTAAGTGTGTAGATTTCTTTAATTTCAATTTTAAAAAGTCTCTGCTTTAAATACATGATCTAAGCAATTTATGAGTTCCCAAAATAATTTATACAACAGTGACTCATGACAATAAGAATAAATAGAAAAGGTCTTTGATAACTTTTAGATTTACTTTTAAAGAATAATTCCTTTGTTTGAATTCTGTTGTATTCCTGCCAGAAATGTTTACTCTGATTTTAGTATTGACTAAACATGTTTTGATATATAATACAAATGGTCTTGACTCAAATGTTAATACTGTGAAAGAATACAAAATCTGGGAATTTACGTTAACAGAGAACAATTGCTGCATATTCCTTTATTACATTTTGTCTTGGAGGAAATAGTTGTAGGTAGTATGAGGAAAATTGGAATATTAAATGGTAGACAACAGATTTGTTACAAATACCATGTCAGGTAGTATTATAAATCAAATTGATTAAAAGTCTCTGGTACTTAGATTTTATAATTAAAATAATAATAACGTTTTTTTGGCTGAGCTCTCTGCAAGTATTAGCCAGCATATACCTATAGTTCCAGCTCCTCAGGAGCAGGTAAGGCAGGATGATGCTTGAGCCCAGTAGCTCAAGGTTCCCATGAGCTAAGAATTCTGCTAATGCACTCTAGCTTGGGTGACAGAGCGAGTATCTATCTCAAAAAGAAAGAAAAAGAATCTATTTGGTTTGTTAACATCCTTTTGTTTCCAAATTAGTGGCACTTTTATGGGTTATCTTAGTCCATTTGGGCTGCTGTAACAAAGTACCATTGACTGGGTAGATTATAAACAACAGAAATTTTAGTTCTTGAGAAAGAGAAATCCATTTAATATTGGTGAGGACCCATTTTTCTCATTAATAGGTGGTGCCTTCTGCCTTCTCCACCCACGGCAGAAGCGAGGAACAAACTCCCTTGGGCGTCATTTATAGGGGCAAAAATCCCATTCATGGAGTATCAGCCCTCATTACATAATCACCTCCCAAAGGCCCAGCCTCCTAGTACCATCCCCTTGGGGATTAAAATTTCAACATAAATCTTGAAGAATACAAATGTTAGGACAATAGCAGTGGCTATATTTATGTAGATTGGTTGCTTTAGAATCATTTTGTTAGATACATCTTCTGTATTTTAGACAATTGCATGTCTCAATTTCTATGACAAAGAATCATCTGGAATTTTAAATTCTTGAGTAATTGAAATAAAATTATTACTTATTTTTAACATTCTAAGTAAGAAAATTTTAACAAACTCAACTGGTACTATAATTTTTCCATACCAGACCGTACCTATGTGCTACATACCACTATACTACGTATATATGTTATGTTTTTTTTTCCCAATTTGATGAGACAGGATCTCTGTGGTCGAGGCTGGAGTACACTGGCATAGTCATGACTAAACCTCAGCCTCCATGTCAAGTAGTCCTCCTGTCTCAGCTTTCTAAAGCAGCTGCAGGCACGTACCACTACACCCAACTTTTTTAAATTTTTTGACTCTTTATACAGTCTAGGCCTCTGTATGTTTTCTGGTTTTGGTCTCAAACTCCTATGCTCAGGTGATCCTCGTGCCTTAGCCTCCCAAAGTGCTGCAATTATAGACGTGAGACACATGGCCTGGCATCAAATTCTTAATTTTATTTTTTTTCACAGTAGGTGAATAGCATATCTGTTTTATGGGAAGGTCCACTAAACATTTTCCTTCTTATTTGCTTTTATTTTTAAAATAATCTGCAGTAAATTTCTTACAGGTTTGGATAAATACTTCAGACATTATATTGGTTGGTCTACGAGACTATCAGGTAAAAATAACATTTAAGTATGTGTTGTGTCTTTAAGTAGTTGTTGATGTTTAGAAGATAGGAACTAGCATCTTTAACTTGTTCCAGCCCCTTGTACTTTCTCAGTGTTCTGCCATCATCATTTGTTTGGGGCCAGTGTGTTTAAGATTAGAATTTTTCAAATTCGGAATAATTCGCACAGATAGTTAATGGTACATGTATTTTGTGGAAACATAATTTGTTTTAATTCTTTGATTTTATTATTAATACCATGTGTAAGTAAATGTTTTCTAGCAGGTTCAGACAAGTACTGCAGACCATTTTGTCCTCATCCATTTAAAGACCAGTGGTGTTAAAGGCATTCAGCTAGGCATTTCAGACATGAAATAGTATTGGAGCAGGCTGAATTTTAGTGCTTTGAAGTCAAATTAAAAGATATGTAGTTGTTTTTCATGGAACGCAATTGTTTGTTTTTGTTTTTAAATATGTTTTTAATATTTTTTTAATGATAATGATAGTATATAGGTAGTAATTTTTTATTAGTGTCCTGATTTGCCAAAGCAAAATTTAATAATCTAGGAGACTCATGCACCTAATATTATTTTAATATTTTGAAACTTAAAATTGGGAAACCACAAGTCTAGATGATGCCGTTGAGTAAATCAGTTCTCCTTTAAAAGTTTTATAGTTTGGTAGTATAAAGTTAAGCATGCACACAAGTAGTTACAGTACAAACTATTGTATATGCTTTAATTTTAAGATGAGCAGTATAGAACAAAGACAGTAGTAGGCATTTATCTCTAAGCTTGAAACTATTTACATGTCATAGGTCTGTAAAATCATTTGATTACTGTCCATGGAACTTATTACCATTGCTTAACCACATTAAAAAATACTGCTATGTCTGGAATTTTATTCTCTTGGTACTAGTTGGAGTTTCCTTCTAGTTGCTTGTTAGTGTTAAAGTCTTCTGTTGATCTTTTGTCTGATTGGTCTTTTCATCATTCTAGATGGCATATTGAAATTACTTTTCATCTTGAGAATTTCTACTTTTACATGATTTCTCTGTATTGACTTTGTTTTTTGAAATACCATTTTTAGAATTTTCTTAATATTTTTAGACATGATTTATTTTAAGTTTTTAAACATATTATGTCTTATATAAACTAAGTCCAACTTCTGGGATTCCTCTGGAATAATACTTTTTTTCCTGTGTTTGGGCTACTTTTTTACATGTCTTAATTTATTTCTTGAAAACTGAACATTTTAACTAGCTGTTCTGGAACTCAGATTCCTACTTCTCAGGGCTGTTGTTACTACTGCTTGTTTGGTGACTTTTCAGAACTAATTCTTTGGCCATTGAGTAGTTCGTGGTTTAGTAGACATTTCATGTTGCATTAAGATTTCATTAAAACCACTAAGGAATTAAGCATTTAAAGAGAAATCTTGAACATGTAGAGTAATACTTTGAACATTCAACCAGTGTCAGTCAACTGACACCTTTTCCTTATTCTTCATCTCATGCTGTGCAGGATATTAACTTCAGTCAGGGGTAAGATTAGGGCTTTCATATGTGTGTCTTTATCATGTACATTACCCTGAACTTATATTTGGCCTTTTAGATTTGCGAAGTATTTTGGACTTTACACATTTCCTATGCATATCTCATTACAGAGCTTTTTCTTCTGTTTTTGGTTAGTTTCTTTTTTGTCCGAACTGTTATCACCACTTTAAGCATTTTAAAAAGTTGCCACAGATTATTTTTTCTACAAAAGCCCTGGGAGGTAAACAATCACAATGTATAAGCTCTGAATCAGTTAAGTGAAAGAAAAGCTCTTAAAATGGTGGTTTCCAGGAACTGCCAGTCTATTTTCTATAGAATAGCATTAACAGGGAACTTCAAATTTGTTCTGTGTTTTTCAGTAGCTGGGAGGCTGTTGGTGTTTATGAAACTAAGATGAGAAATAGGAATGGGGAAACTTAAAAAGCCACACTGCTTTTTCTTAGTGAGATTCACTTGTTTTTCTTGAATAAACACTCCTTAGTGTTTATTCCACTCATTTGGTTAATTTTCAGATTACTATCTATGGCCTTTCCCATTTTTGTTAGTATTCTCATTTCTTTTATGAAGAAACAAATCTAAGTAAGTCCTTGTTCTGCCATTTCTACAATCACTGCATGGAGGCATTTATTTTGATAGACTTAATTACACATTGACTGTGTGTGTGTGTGTGTGTGTGTTTGTGTGTGTGTGTGTGTATGTATGTACATGTATGTGTGTATATTAAATATATATTGCACATTGACTTTATATGTGTGTATATGTAATTGTACTTTGCTTTTAAAACGTTATTTTTATGTCTATTATGTTATTCGAGTCACCGGTCTTAACAAAATCTTGTTTGCACATAATGGTTTGAAAAGTTTTGGTTTTACTGCCATTGTGACAGATCACTTTAGTTTAGATCTTATTTAAATTGCAAATTGTAAGCAATCTAAATTCCACCTCATCCCAAGTTGGATAAAATACTTTTAAATGGGGAAGGGTGAACTTCTCAGGAGAGTGTTTTTCAATGGTTACATTGCAATTTTTTTTTTTTCTTTCTTTTGAGATGGAGTTTCACTCTTGTTACCCAGGATGGAGTGCAATGGTGCGATCTCGGCTCACCGCAACCTCTGCCTCCTGGGTTCAGGCAATTCTCCTGCCTCAGCTCCTGAGTAGCTGGGATTACAGGCACGCGCCACCATGCTCAGCTAATTTTTTGTATTTAGTAGAGACGGGGTTTCACCATGTTGACCAGGATGGTCTCGATCTCTTGACCTCGTGATCCACCCGCCTCGGCCTCCTAAAGTGCTGGGATTACAGGCTTAAGCCACCGCGCCTGGCCTGCAATTTTTTTTTATTTTTATTTTTTTATTAGTCTTTCGGTTTTTTTTCCAAGAGACTTCTAATTAAAAGGTAATAGTATATAAAAGACTGGGCTTACCTTTTGTGCCTTTATTAAAATGAAATCTGTATGTATCTTTCCATATCTATTAATTATTGTTTACTAAGGAACACAAACCACTTCCTAGTTATTCAGACTCAAGAATTTTTTCTAAAGGGTATTGGGGTAGGCAAAGAAAAGCAGGACCATTTGTAACAAACATTATGTGGGCTTTTGTTAGATGTCTTAAGTTTGAAAGTAAATTGTGAAACAACTGGTGATACTTTGGTATAAGCAGTTTTGAACATTATTTGTTTATTTCTAAGGATAACAAAGCTGATGTAATTTTAAAGTACAATGCAGATGAAGCTAGAAGTCTGAAGGCATATGGCGAGCTTCCAGAACATGGTAATATCAAAATGATTATATCTGCTTGTTATTTCATATTAATGTTTGTGGAATTTAGGTGAAGGAATTTTTGTAGAATTCTGTTTTACATACTGTTTTAGTGTATACTTTAAAAATTTGTTATAAGTAGTCTTGCCTATACTTTAGTATACTTCTAATAATTTGGTAAAGATATTAGTAAGTAGAAATCTCAAATAACGACATTGTGAACTTAAAAGTAAAAACCTCTCATAAAGAGATTTTGAATTATGAAATTTCCTTTGATGATGAGTTTTGAATTCATAAGCTCTGGATTTGTATATAATCACTCAAAGGAGTACATTTTGTTTAGTGTTTTTCTAAAAAATTCTCAAAAGATTGGCAGTTTTCATTTAAGTAAAGGCAACAATTATAATACTAATGTTTGATTCTTATAGAAAAAAGTATTCAGTTAATCTTACCAAAGTTGTAACTATGGGATTATTTTTAAGAAACAATTGGCCGGGTGCGGTGACTCAAGCCTGTAATCCCAGCACTTTGGGAGGCCAAGGCAGGTGGATCACAAGGTCAAATGATCGAGACCATCCTGGTCAACAAGGTGAAACCCCATCTCTACTAAAAATAAAAAATTTGCTGGGCATGGTCGTGCGTGCCTGTAATCCCAGCTACTCAGGAGGCTGAGACAGGAGAATTGCCTGAACCCAGGAGGCGGAGTTTGTGGTGAGCCGAGATCGCGCCATTGCACTCCAGCCTGGGTAACAACAGCGAAACTCCGTCTCAAAAAAAAAAAAAAAAAAAGAAACAATTGTGTTTTCTTTTTCTTAAAAGTAGACATCATGCATGCTTACTGTGGAAAACTTGGCAAGATTAAAATAAGTCCCTCATAGCACCATCAAAGAGAATATGCACTGTTTTAAATCCTACATATTTTACTAGGCAGCTGTTTTCATTATTTATCACATTGCAACTTATCATGAAAATAAGATTTTTGTATAAACATGAACATCCTGATGAAATTATTGGCATTTCAGGAAGTGCTGAGATAATTGGGAATTGAGCTAGCACCTCCTTTTTTCACTTTTATTGCTTAGGGATAACCATGATTATGATTTAACCAAGAATTTTTCACTGATTTGAAAAATCTGTTTAATAAGATAACTTTATATATGTTGAGGATAAGTTGTTAACCTGTGCTCAAATTGTTTTTGAAGGCTACATGGAAATGTTTAGCTATTTAGTTAGTATAATTAGTCTGCCTGCCATATTTAAAATACCTTTTGTTTGTGTGCTAAGTGAACATTGTAAATATCTTTTTAAAACAAAAGAAAAAATACAGCACACATGTGTCACCCAGGATGGATTGCAGTGGCACAATCTCGGCTCACTGGAACCTTCACCTCCTAAGTTTATGCTGTTCTCCTGGCTTAGACTCCCAAGTAGCTGGGATTCCACTTGTGCACCATCACACCAGGCAGTTTTTTTTTTCTTTAATTTTATTGGTAGAGATGGGATTTCATCATGTTGGCCAAGCTGATCTCAAACTCCTGACCTCAGGTTATCCACCCACCTCGGCCTCCCCGAGTGCTGAGATTACAGGCAAAATCTCGATTATATAATTAGTATGTTATTTTATCTTCAGCTAAAATCAATGAAACAGACACATTTGGTCCTGGAGATGATGATGAAATCCAGTTTGATGATATTGGAGATGATGATGAAGACATTGACGATGTAAGTAGATAAACCTAATAGATGTTTTATCTGTGCATTATCTGTAAACTTTACAATCCTTTGGAATATTCTTTTCTTCAAAAATTAATTTTAACTTTGGCAGTAGGCAGTCATAATCAAAGTTAAGTAAGAGTTTCTAAAGAGATAGTTCTGAGAACATGTCCTCTCAAGAGAAATGCTTACTTAGTCTGTTAAAAGAATCTTGTTTGAACCAGTTTGATGCAGCACTGAAATTTACAATATACTTGAAAGGCTTGTTAAAATGTCGGGCCTTTTGCCACGGTATGTGATAGAATTACATTGTTGAGCATCAGTTTGTATTAGCCAGGTACTCTTGGGGTTTGGTTTGTACCTATTTTGTGGAAATGATTGTTCTTCCTAGTAACCAAGCAGCAGAATTCACAAAGCAATAAATGCCTTATCTTACTTTTTAAGTTAATTATATTCAAATAAAATTCACCTTGATTTTCTTCCCTTTTTCCATGAGGTGAGTGTGTGTGTGTGTGTACTAAATATGGAATTGGTTGGTGTAGCTTAACTTCATTTGGGTGTAGGCTTTTTTGATCAATATCTCTTTTATAAAAATGTGATTCAAAAACTACCTGTATATACCAAACCCAAAATTATGATTGACTGGATATTAATAAGCAGTCATTCTTAACGTAATCTGCGCAATTACTAGAGCTTTCAAAATTACAAAGGCCAGCGGGGCACAGTGGCTCACACCTGTAATCCCAACACTTTGGAAGGCTGAAGCAGGTGAAGCACAAGGTCAGGATTTTGAAACCAGCCTGACCAACATGATAAAACTCCATCTCTACTAAAAATACAAACATTAGCCAGGCATGGTGGCGCACACCTATAATTCCAGCTATTTAGGAAGCTGAGGCAGGAGAATGGCTTGAACCCGGGAAGCAGAGATCTTGCCACTGTACGCTAGCCTGGGCAACAGAGTGAGACTCTGTCTCAAAAAAAAAAAAAAAAATTACAAAGGCCAGTCTTTGGAAACATCAGGGATCTCTACAGCTTTTGTTTTACTGCAACGTTCATTAAAATTCTTTTCCAGCTGTTCAGAGGAATAGAAGGATTTTTAAGTTCTTCTGTAAACATTCATATACTCACCAACAGGATTCTAGAATTTACAGCTTTTCTTCATCTATCACACCCATCTTCTCTTCTTCTGATAGTACAGCTTACATTTTGGCACATTTCCAAACTATTTAGATTACTTACACTTTGAATTAAAGAAAATAAACTGAGGACATAATTCTGTTGTACATATATGCATTTATACATTTTTTAAAACATAAAGTACTCTAAAATTTTTAATTTTTTTTTTCTTTAGGAAATGGTTCTGAGTCATAAATCTACCTTAATGTAATACAAATTTTAAGGCACACCCAAAAGGAGAAAATGAAAAAGCTTGAAAAACCTGTTGTTCTTGTGAACCAGGAAATCTTAGACGGGTGTCAGATTAATTTAGAAAGTTAATTTTTGCCAAGATTGAGGATGCACCCATGACAGTCTCAGGAAGTTGCTAGGACATGCACCCAAGGTGGTCAGGGCACAGCTTGGTTTTGTACATCTTAGGGAGACATGAGACATCAGTCAATATATGTGAGAAGCACATTGCTTCAGATTGGAAAGGGGAGGTGTCTTTGTTAGCCTTTGTAAAGTAGGCACACAGATATACTTCTAACTCAATGAGCTGAAGGACCACTTTGAACAGAATGGGAGGCAGGTTTGCCCTAAGCAATTTCCACCTTGAGTTTTTCTTAGTAATTTTCGGGGCCCAAGATATTTTCCTTTCATATTCTAATTTCTTTATGTACCTCCTTTTGGGGACCCTGAGTTAGAGGTCTTTTGGGAATTAAACAGAAAAGGTATTTACTTCATGTTGCAATAACCGGAAGCATAAACATTGTGTTGTAGATTAAGGGCAAATGTGAACATTTCCACAGCCAATGGGCTTGAAGGCCTCTGGAAAATTAAAAGAACCTATCTAGACTGCATACAGGACCACAAAGCTACATACACAGATATTAGAGTAAGGAACTAGGCATGTTAAGATTTTTCTAAGGAAGTGGGACAGGAAAACTATTTAGATCGATTCCACTGTTTCCTTTGGAACTAGACACAGTATTGTGATAAGGGAAGGAATATAAAGACAATGGCTGTTAAAGGAAAGTTAGTTTATTTATAAGAGTTTGTTTTGCTTATTGCTAGAGAGCACTGTAGAAGATTTATAGGTGTTTTAGTTTTACTTCTTTGACTAAATGAACTGTTTGATTAGGACCATATTCATCCCATTCTTAAAAGAATCACATTCTATTTCGTGTGTGTCCACCCTCACAATATAAGGTGTATAATCACTACCACAAAAGGCAATAAAGAGATGCAAAACTTCAAAGATGTTTTGATATATAGTAACATTCTGAAAGACCATGAAGATTTACTGATAACACAAGGAAATGAGAAAAATCATTTTCTCACTGGTACAGAATACCCATTTCAAAAGGATTTACTTCCCAGATTGCTACCAGGAGTCTTTATATGCAGTAGAACATTGCAATTAGATATATGGATCTGATGTTCTCTTCAATTACAGATCTAAATTGAACTGAGTGATTTAACACTTGAAGTTTTCTGAGGATTGTTCTACAGTTGGGATTTTGACTATCACCAGTTAAGAAGAGAAATTCGTTTCATTTATCGTTCGTTAAAGCAACTTAACTGTTTTCATTGTTTTAAAGTATTTATTTCTGTAAAAGCTGATGACACTGAATTATCTTAAATGCTAATACTTTATTGTTTTGATGTAATGGAACTAAGAGCGAAAAGATCATAATATTTGCTGTAAAAACAAATAAATACCTTTTCTACTGTGATAACTTCAAGTAATTGGATATTTTGAATACATTTCTGCTTTGTGGTCATCATAAGTTATAAGTCCTACTTTCAGTTAATCTATTTACTCTATAGTCTTTTTGTATGTTTCAGCTACTTAGATGTTCTCCCAAAGTTCCTGGTACAGTTTAAAGAAGACAAGTCTATATTTGGAATCAGAAAAAAAAAAAAATGGACATGTTTTTTATATTTATCTAGCCACATGTATTTTTATACTAACATTTATGCCTTATCAATTCTTCTGTCATGTGTGCCTCCTGTTATTAAGGGGAAAAAGAAGCATTTCCAACGTGTAGATTTTAAAGGGTAGCAACTTTGAGTAGCAGTTTAGAATGTGTAGCAGTTGCAGAAATTGAACCCTAGGTGGCAACCAATTATCTTACCATTGGAAATACTGCTATGCCATTTTGTTTTCAAAAGTAATTCATTGCAACCCACAGTCTTTGTCTTCATTGAACAAGTAAATTACAATGTATGAATGAAAAATAATTTTATAGTACATTCTATAAACAGCTTTTTTCACATTGTTCCTAAACTGCCAGAGGAAGAGACAGCCATACTGTATGGGAAGATAGTTTCAGGCTGGGTGTGTGGTGGCTCACACCTGTAATCCTAGTACTGTGGGAGGCCAAGGTGGGCAGATCACCTAAGTTCAGGCATTCAACACCAGCCTGACCAACGTGGTGAAACGCTATCTTTACTCAAAATACAAGAATTAATGGGTCATGCCAGTATCCCAGCTACTCAGGAGGCTAAGGCAGCAGAATTGCTTGAACCTGGACGGTGGAGGTTGCAGTGAACTGAGATCTTGCCACTGAACTCCAACCTAGGTGACAGAGCAGGACTTCCTCTCAAAATCTGAATGGAAAAGCTACAATAATCCATGTAATAAAAAAGAGTAATGTTGTGTGTATTTTGGCATAACTTTGTGATGTTAGTGTATTTCATTGTGAGTACTGATTTTTTTTTTAATACATGCTAGTAAGATTTTATATTACAGTTTTCCCTTTTAAAGTTTTGTTCTTAAAGTTATAAAGTGAAAATAAAGGCTGGACTAGTTAGAATTCACTGGGTACTGTCTTACATAACTTTAATAGTGTTGTGAAATATATTTTTTCTCTTGATAATTTATAAGTAATGAAAATATAAAGGGAAAATGAAATCACATGATTTCAGTAATACAAGTAAATATGAAAGAGTAAAACTTCATTGGTCAGCCAAGATGGCTTGTACCTGTAATCCCAGCACTTTGGGAGGCCAAGGCGGGCTGATCACGAGATCAAGAGATTGAGACCATCTTGGACAACATAATGAAACCCCATCTCTACTAAAATACAAAAATTAGCTGGGCATGGTGGTCCACACCTGTAGTCCAAGATACCCAGGAGGCTGAGGCAGGAGAATTGCTTGAACCCAGGAGGTGGAGGTTGTATTTAGCCAAGATCACACCACTGCACTCCAGCCTGGTGACAGAGCAAGACTGTCTTAAAAAAAAAAAAAAAAAGAAATTGTCATTTTAGTTCTTTCATGTGAAAACTCTGGAGTCAAAAATCTAAGGCCAGAATGTTGGTACGTTATTAAATCTAAGATTAAGAAATGAAAGTTTACAGAGTTTTGGTTTATGATTCTTATTCTGTGGCATTCCTAAACATTTATCTAGGTGAAATGTGTCTGAAGACTATTTTTTAATATTTTTGAAGAGTTGACTTAACTTGTTCACAGATTATCAAACCTTCTCTACATTTTTAACCTAATGTTCATAAAAGTATATGGCATAATTTATAGTACTTAACCCACGTTGCACATTTTGTTAAAAATGTTGGAACTCTGCATAAGTTACACAGTTAATAGGAGTAAAACCAGTCAAACACTTTCTTTTTCTTACAAGATTCCTCTAACAACTGTGTTTGGTCTAAAAATTAAGAAGTATAACTTGTTCCAATATGTTTGTAACACATTTTGTTTGTTAGTTCAGTATAGTGTGTTATACAGGAAAATTTAGAGTTACCAAATATTAGACTGAAGTTGTAGGCTGTAGTTATATGCAGCACAGCTTGAGGAAATTAATTTTGATATATTTACTAGGAATTTTAAATAGTTTCATTGATTTATGCTTCCAATAAAGGATGAAATTGGCAAGAAGGTAATGATGTTGTTTTAGGAGAATATAGTGATATAAATCATGCACACAAGAAATAAAATTATGTGAAAGACAAAAATGCATTTATATTGATATCAGTGGACGTTTATTGCCAAGAAAGTACATAATGAATCTGGTATGGTTGCAATTTTTATGTGATGTTTATTTTGTTTGCAGTTAAGAGTATTAACAAAAGTAGCTAAATGATAAGCATTCATGTAAAAAAGACATGCTAACATTTTTTTGCCTGTTAACATTTTAATATTGAGCCTAAAAAGTTTGTTGTTCTTCAGGAGCTTGTGAATTATGCGTGATGTCTTACACTCCTTTTTCCCCTGTCAGTACTTGTAGTGCCTCCACTCCTTTTTCTCCCATGTGTTAGTACTCATAGTCGTTAATACATTTGCTTATAAAACCTGTGCTTGGTAGTTTACTCAAGCATGTAAATACTAATTAGGTGTATGCTGTCATCATTCACACATAAGTAAACACATGTTGAATAAAATATCTGGCTAGATTTATTGGTAACATTTTTATTTGTATTTTATATAGTTTTAAGCATATTTGACCCTGATGTGGTGGCTCATACCTGTAATTGCAGCACTTTGGCAGGCAGAGGCGGAGGGCCACTTGACTCCAGAAGTTGACTTCAGGAGTTTGAGACCAGCCTGGCCAACTTAGTGAAACCTCAGTAACTCGAGAGGCTGAGTCAGAATTACTTGAACCTGAGAGGTGGAGGTTGCAAAGAGCCAAGATTACCACCACTGCACTCCGGCCTGGGTGACTAAACTTTGTCTCAAAAAAAAATTTTTTTTAATTAAATTTAACATTGTTTGGCTTGACATACAAAATAGTAAAATGGAGGCTTTTTAATAAGCATATATGACAAAAATTGGATGAATTTTACCCTGCTTAAAACAGGATAAGCTTAATTTATACTGTTTTGGGTGATAGATTTGGCTGTGTGCAAACAGAAATCTCATCTTGAATCTGGAAGGACCAGGAGGTAATTAAATCATGGGGTCAGATCCTGCTGCATTTGTAAAGGGAAGTACCCATACTTCTCTTATCTGCCCCATCTATGTTTTGATTCTCCTCTTCATTTGCCTTCTGCCAAGACTGTAAGGCCTCCCCAGCCTTGTGAAACTGAGCACATTAAACCTCTTTTTCAAACGTACATTTTGGCCAGGCATGGTGGCACATACCTGTAATCCCAGCACCTGTGCGGGGCTGAGAACAGGCAGGTTACTTGACATGATGAGTTTGAGACCGATTTGGACAACATGGTGAGACTCTGTTTCTACTGAAATACAAAAGATAGGTGTGGTGCTGGTGCATGTTAGTAATTCCAGCTATTCAGGAGTCTCAGGCATGGGAGCCCAGTAGGTGAAATTGTAGTGAGCCAATATTGCATCGCTGTAGTCTAGCCTGTAGGGCAGCAGAATAAGATCCTGTCTCAAAAAGAAAAAAAAAATTATCCATTTTATTCTTCTTTTTTCTTTATATTCCAAACAGGAATAAATCTAAATTACGTTCTATTACAAATTTGACGGGACTGGAGACTATCAGGTGTGGAATAAACAGATTTGGAAAGTTTATTGGATTTTATATGTTCCTCTTAATCCTCACTACACACACAATGCAAGCTAATGCAATAAGGAAGTATAGGGCACATGTGCTGGAGTCAAACTGCCTGTATCCAAATTCCAGCTCTACCCTCTGGCCCGATGGCCATGTGTAAGCGGTCTCAATAATCTGTAAACTGGTATTGATAATGCAGACTGGCCTTGTTTTGCATGGTAGTACAAGACCACAAAAAGCACAAATTAGTACGTGATTACCAAGATAACCACAAGGTGAAACTGAAGACAGCGCTAGAAAATGAGAAAAATTACAGCTGCTCTGCAATTGTTAAAATTTCTTGTTAAAAAACATGATAAATTATCACAATTTATAGAGAAACGAAAAAGTATTTTATGTAGTACATTAACAAAATATTAAAAGCATTTAGTAAATGTTTTGTTTCATAAAATTTTACTAATAATAGGTCAAACAGTGCTTGCATTCTGCCATGCAACTCCCAAAAGTGAATTATCTTCTGTAACTTGGCAAAATGTCATTCAATGTTTCATCAGTTCACTTTTAATGTCATGAAATCAAAATTTCTTCATGAATTTTTTTCCTGTTGTCATATTCTCTGTAATATTTCGACTTTTTTTTAGGCACAGCCATTTTTCTCATTTATTTCAATTAAATTTACTAAGTTTGTTTGGCTGCATGTGTAGCTGGGATGTTGGGAATATAATATCTATAAGGCCGGTCACCTCACCAGGAGTCAAACGGACACATCCATCACTCTCCACACCTGATAACTTCCTCATCACCCAAGCTCCTTATCTGGCCTCGCCCTATGGCTTCCCGACACCCGCCTCTGCATACCATACCCAAACCCAAGCTCAGCACTAAACTATGCATCTAACCTCCAGCCTGCTGGCCTGCTGTTAAAAATCCCTGCAGAAAAATTATTTTTAATCTTCTTTAAATTTTTATTTTATTGCATTTTAGGTTTGGGGGTACATGTGGAGAACATGCAAGATTGTTGCATAGGTACACACATGGCAGTGTGCTTTGCCTCCTTCTCCACCACCTATATCTGGCATTTCTCCCCTTGCTGTCTCTCCCCAACTCCCCACACCCTGCTGTCCCTCCCCTATTTCCCCCCAACAGACCCCAGTGTGTGATGCTCCCTTCCTTGTGTCCATGTGTTCTCATTGTTCAACACCCGTCTATGAGTGAGAATATGTGGGGTTTGATTTTCTGCTCTTGTGTCAGTTTTCTGAGAATGATGGTTTCCAGGTTCATCCATGTTCCTACAAAGGATATGAACTCATCGTTTTTGATGGCTGCATAGTATTCCATGGTGTATATGTGCCACATTTTTCCTGTCCAGTCTATCATCGATGGGCATTTGGGTTGGTTCCAGGTCTTTGCTATTGTAAACAGTGCTGCATTGAACATTAGTGTGCACGTGTCCATCTAGAAGAATGATTTATAATCCTTTGGATATATACCCAGTAATGGGATTGCTGAGTCAAATGGAATTTCTATTTCTAGGTCCTTGAGGAATCGCCACAGTCTTCCGCAGTGGTTGAACTAATTTACACTCCCACCAACAGTGTAAAAGTGTTCCTGTTTCTCCACATCCTCTCCAGCATCTGTTGTCTCCAGATTTTTTAATGATCCCCATTCTTACTGGCCTGAGATGGTATCTCAATAAGCCCCACCAAACCCTGACAGGTAGCAGTCTTCCCCATACCCCCACACTCCCAGCCAAACCACTTACCCTAGGTCCCATCCGCCTACAACTGGCAACTAACTCCATGTACTTCCTACCTCTCAACAGCCAATACAGTTGCCTTCACTTTGTTTCCCCAATAGCTAATCAAGGCCCACCTACCCAAGATCCCTCCTGCCTACCAATGGCAACTAGCTCCATGTACTTTCTGCTTCTCAACAGCCAATAGAATTGCCTTCACTTTGTTTCCCCAATAGCCAATCAAGTGCCTTCCCTCCCCGTAAAACCCCATGCCCTGAACAGCTGGGTATAAATTCTTTGGCCCCTTCCTAGACCACAGAACCGCACCCAGGAGTGGAATAAATTAGTTTATCATTTTTTTATTCTTGCCTCAGTTTCCTCATTTTACCTCGGGAATAAACCTTACAATATCTCTACAATCACTTGTTTCTACAACTCCCATTTATATTTCATTCAAATTTTACCTGGGCAGCACTTCATTTTGTTTTTCTGCTGTGCTTGAGTCAACTAACCAGTTGCATCTTTCAGTTACTTACTTTTGTGAAATGTCACCTGGGCTTGTCAAATGGTACAAAGGAAGAAATGAAACCATGCTCTTTGATATCTATGAAGTGAATAGCAGATGTGCAATGACAATTACTGATGGGCTGAATAAAATGTGGTTGTCATTGATCATGATAAACAAATGTTTGAGTTTAAAATGATTACAGCTGCAGAACTTAAAAGTGTAATAAAAAATTTAAAAATTAAAAACTTTATAAAGTTAAGTAAAATGATTACATTTAATCTTAAATGAATTTGAATTATATTGTTTAGAGAGTGAAACAGAAACCACTGTAATAAAGGAATGTGTATCAATACTATCCAAAACAATAACTTAATATTTCCTCAGAAATGTTGGAAGATCTATGTGTACATTCATTTACAGTAGGTAGAGTAACTCCTAACACCTTGTAGTGGATATCAGAAATATTGGGTATTAAAATCTACATATTTTATGTATTTCACATACATCTACAGTTCTTAATTCCTATTATAGAAAGACCATGTGGACTAGACATCTGTATATTCTTTTTAACATTATTTAAAATAATTGTAGTCAATGTCATCAACTTACATTCAAGATAGAGTTCTATAAGTTGCTTGAAGGTACTTTGCAAAAATGAAGGATATGCCACTACTATATGGTCCTACAAAAAAAGTTTATAGTTTTAATATTGATATCACTGATCATATTTTATCAAGTCCTTAATCAGGAATTTTACAGTACTTTATAAGTAATTTGTACCAACTTGATATAAAATTGTGTTTGTATCATTTGGAATAAAGTAAAGAAAGTGTTTGCCTCTTTATTGATCTGAACGGAAGCTGTTGCCAGATTCTAAATATGGGATTGCATTTTTTGAGTGTTGTACAGTAGTCATGTCAAACTGTGATCTAAATCATATTTGATGAATTAACATTTTAAAATATTCTATATGCAAAGAGATAAATGAAATACATATTTTTACTTTGTAATAGCATCATAACTCTTAAAAGGCTAACCTTGGGCTGGACACTGTGACTCACACCTGTAATCCTAGCACTTTGTGAACCCACACAGGTGGATCACCTGAGTTCAGGAGTTCTAGATAAGCCAGAAAAACATTGTGAAACCCATCTCTACGAAAAATACTAAAATTAGCCATGTGTAGTGGTGGGCATCTGTAATCCTAGCTATTCAGGAGGCTGAGTTGGAAAAGTTGCTTAAACTTGGGACACAGAGGTTGCAGTGAGCCCAGATCACCCCCCTGCACTTCAGCTTGGTGACAGAGTGATACTCCATCTCAAAATAAATAAATAGTAGGCTCATCTTTTTTATTATGTGTTGTGTTCTCTTCACAGCTTAATAAGTAATCAAGGATTATACATGTAGAATAAAATATAAAATTTCAGTGCAAATTTAAGATACTCTTTTGTTAAGTATATAAAAAGATAAAGAGTATTAGTGGATATTTTATTTAGAAAGTTCACTGCCTACTAGTATAGTTTGTTTTTGAAGAGATATGTTAATTTCATATACTCTATTAGTTTTTTTTAATAATTCAAATCTGAAATGCATCTTTAATTTTTACGAATATTGGATTTTGTAAAAAAGTTACTAGTAACATGCATAAGTTACCTCATTAAAATGCTTCTACAAATCGTAAGGAACAAAACCTACCAATTTTAGAAATTTTAATAAGGCTAAAAAACAAAGTTCTAGTTGCCCATTGTAAGTAAAAAGGAAACGTTTCTTTAGTTTGCCTTTTCCTGATTCCACAAGGTACTTAGCCAACCAAGGGAATAGTGCGGCAACACTTATTTGCCATGTGACTTCAAATCCAACTAATCTTTTTTACTGTTTTTCAATCTCCCTACCCCTCACCTATCACACTCAACCACATTTGCCATGGTCACTATACTTACACGCCCCTTTAGGTCTTGGATACAGCCATCACAAACAAAAGTGACATCACAACTTTAACTCCCATAATGTGGAAGTTTGTCTGATTAACAGAGTCCCTTCCTGTCAGCTGCATTCATACATTTTCATTCTTATTTTTCCCTTTCTGATTCAGTAATTTTATGCCACCTGTCTTCAGAGTCTTCCTTTTGCTTGTTCTAGTCTACTGTTGAATCTATTGTATTTTAAAAAATTAATTTATTGAATTCAGAGTCAAATTTTATTTTTTAAATAATTTCTATCTCCGTTAACTTTCTGATTAAGAGGAATTTATTTTTCTGATTATATTAAATGTCTCGGTATCTCCTAGGTCTCATTTCCTTATTTTGAATTCTTTTTTCAGTAATTTTTGTATTTTGTTTTTCTTGAGATATTTTACAAGGGAATTACTGTGTTTCTTTTCTTTGAGGATGTCTTGTTTTTTCTCCTCTTTCATGTTACTTGTATTCCCGTATCCATTTCTTTTCTTTTCTATTGTACTTTATCATTTTTTAGTAAGACAGAATCTGGCTCCGTCACCCAGGTTGGAGCGCAATAGCGATATCTCACTTCAGCCTCTACCTCCTGGGCTCAAGTGATCCTCCCGCCTCAGGCCCTTGAGTAGCTGAGACTACAGCCTTGCTGCCAAGCCTAGCTAATGTGTGTATTTTTTGTAGAGATGAGGTTTCATTATGTTGCCAATGCTGCTCTTCAACTCCTGAGCGATCCACCTCCCTTGGTCTCTCATGGTGCTGGGATTACAGGTATGAACCACTGCACCGGGCCCCTGCATTGACTTCTGAACATATAGCACAAATACTAGTTTTCCCAGTGGTAAAAATACTTAGCTGAGAGATTCTTTTTGGTGTCGGGTTTGACACAATTTACAAGCAGCAATAGTGATACTGGGTTTTAGGATTCAGGTGTTCAGAGCGCCTGTGGAACCAGGGTTCTACCTTAGGATCTTGCAAATCTATTATAACACCTAGGTCTTAGGGTACAAGTTCATTCTCTTTGGTAGGGTTGGATACAGATTGCCAAAGTCAGGGCCTATGATTATGAGGCACCCTCTAGCAGGCTGGGGCAAGGGAGCCAGGTTATAACTGTAACTTAAACACTGGAAAGCGAAGCATAGTATTGGGCTATCTATGGACAAAGGTATGCCTGAACATGTGGGTCCAAGCAGCAGTGTATCATGTAATTATGGAACAGCTGGCAATTGTATTCAGTGCCAACTTTGGTTGCAGGACATAAGGTACCATTTAATGGTGACTCTAAAATCTGGGTTGGTGAGACTCAGAGGTATGTCTGACACTGTGAAGCCAGTTACACCAGCAGCAGGAAGGATTCTAAATAAAGATATCTTTGTAATCCAGAGTTTTCAGTGCTAGTACAACTCCAGAGAATGACACCTCTCACCAAACTCACATTTAAGCACATAGCCCATTGGTACTATAAATCCACTACACAATGAAGTTTTCAACGAAAGATAAAAATACACTGTCAGATAAAAATCACACATATAAATACCAGTCTTAAATGTAAATGCACTAAATGTCCCAGTTAAAAGACATAGAGTGGCAGGATAGACAGAAAGATGAGACCCATATATGTTGTCTTCAAAAAGTTCATCTCACATGTAATAGTACCCACAAGCACAAAGTAAAACAATAGGATAAGGACCAGGCATGGTGGCTCACATCTGTAATCTCAGCACCGTGGGAGGTTGAGGTGGGCAGATCGCTTAAAGTCAGGAGTTTGAGACCAGCCTGGCCAACATGGTGAAACCCTGTATCTACTAAAAATATAAAAATTAGCCAGTCATGGTGCCTATAATACCAGCTACTGGGGTGTCTGAGGCAGGAGTAGTACGAGATGCTGCTTAAACCTGGGAGGTGGAGGTTTCAGTGAGCTGAGATCATGCCATTGCATTCCAGCCTGGGAGCCAAGAGAAAAACTCCATCTAAAAACAGGTGGGGAGGGGTGAGGACAAAAAGCAGGAATTGCTAATTCATATATTAGATAAACCGTAAACCACTAATAATTAAGAAAAACAATAAAAGGCATGATGTAATGATACCATCCTAATGTATATTCACTCAACATTGGATCACCCAGATTTATTAAACAACCACAAATTATAATGGAAGATGTCAACGTCCCCAGTGAGATTCTTACACAGAACGCATCCCTTGACTCATGAGATCTAACAGATTACTACAGACCACCACTCCATCCAACAGGCACAGTATATACATTCTTCTCATTTGCACACAGCATATATCCTAAGATTAACCACATGCTTGATCATAAAGCACACCTCAATAAATTTAAAAAACATACCAGGCACACTCACGAACCACACTATAATAAAAATAGAGATCAACAGGAAGACCCATCAAACTACAGGGAAATTAAGCAAATTCCTCTTTAATAACTCCAGGTGGACATTAAAATGAAGACAAATAAAAGTTAAAGCATTGAAACTAATGAAATAGACTTAGGAAAATGATTGGGAGGCAGTCAAAGCCATGCTAAAAGAAGAATTTATTGCCCTAAAAGTTTTCATCAGAAAGTTTGAGAGTTCTCAAGTTAGCAATCTAACATTGCACCTAAACGGATTAGAAACAAGCAAACAGTAGGATTAGCCAAGAGAAAGGAGAATAGACCTAAAGTCAGGTAAACAAGTTTTATTAACCTGCTAAGCTGCCACATAACAATCAGGGAGGCAGCTCTGAGCTTGCAAAACTAGAGATTTATTTGGGTTGAAAGGGGCAAAAAGGAGTTTCAGAACTGAAGTAATCTATCAGCTTGCAATAAGTACAGAGAAAGTTTCTCAACTTGTGACAGACTTACAATACATTATCCTGAGACTTTGTGACAGCATTTAAAAAACAAACAAAAAAAAATTTAAAGGTAAATATCAAACAGGAATTTACAAGTATGGATAAACATTTGCTTTCTCTGTCCTCCCTCAAGCTGCCTGGGATTGCTGTAATCAAGCTTTGCTTCATTGTAGCACTTCAGACAGCCTTGATGTGGCACCCAGATAGGAGTTCAGGAATGCTGCTGCAGAGCAATCAGAATGGGGTAAGGGGTCAGCCTGCATGGAGAGGGTTTTCTGAGGCAGCTTGGTCCTTAACATTCCAGCCTTTTAATAGATAATAGAGGAGGAGTGCCTTTGTCATCTGTCTGCTTCTGGCTGGACAGAGGTGACATTTGGAGAATGACTAGATTGTAGGAACTGCCTTTCCTGGAACTATCCATATTCTTGGAGCAGCAATATAGCTTGTATTGTTTCATGGGTGAAAGCTTTAATAAGGCCAAGAGTGAGGAGTTGTAGTAGGTAGGGGTCAATTGCTAGAAGGAGAAGGATAGAAACCAGAGGTCCAGCTAGTGGCAGGAGCCAGACTGCCCAACTCCAAAGATTAGCCCAGGAGTCCTAGAAACACTGTCTGATTTCAGAAGCTTTTTCATTTAACTGTCAAGCAGCATCTCATACTACTTCTGACTGGTTAGTACAGAAACAGCATTCTTCCACTAAAAAAGGTACACAGTTCTCCTTTTTCATCAGTGAGGGGGTCTAAACCTTGATTTTTTTTTTTTTTACTGTAACTGCTGCTAGAGAGTCTATTTGCGGTTGAAGAGTAAGAATGGATTCTACTATGTCTTGCAGATTGTCTGGGAGGTCTTTGGAAAGGGTGCAAAGTAGGACAGAGAGGTGGACAGCCCTGCTATTCCTGTTCCTGTGGCCACAGTAATTCCAAGTCCTATTAGTAGAAGTATTAGCTGTACAGCTCAGAGCTGGCAGACTTGAACTTTGATGGGGACTAGTAAGCTTTGGTTCCCTTGAGCAATGTCTATTTGGGGGCTTAAAAAGAATAGGGTACTGATTACCTATGCCAGTCCAATTAGTGGAGAAGTATAGGTAAATTGAGATTCCAAACATGAAAAATATGCCTTGGTTGGGCAGACAGAACTGCTTACTGTATCAAAAAGCTGTGCGAATTTACCCTTATTTTCCCATGTGCCTACGGTGCTAGCTAGGACAGCTCTGGTAAGTGGCTAAAAAAGGTTAGTGGGGAAGGATGCGTGACTCTGTGTATTTTGCTTTTCCCACTGGAGAAAGAATCATTTTTTATCTTCTAGGATCCATTTATAAGAGTGGTTAAATGTGAGTATAAGGTGTCATTCTTCAGGAGTGGGGGCTATGCTGCAAAGAGTCCACGGGTGTATAGTCATGTAACAAATATGCCTCCCACTGCAAAATCCTCATTGTTCATAAGTAGGGAATTGCAAAAGACTCTAGGAGGTCCTGGAAACAGGCCAGTTAAATGGAGCAGCTTGGAAGACTTGAAAGTTTTCATACTCAGTTGAGGCTTGAAACTGTAAGGTACAGTGGCATTGATGGAAACAATAGGTGCCCCAGAGGTAGACCTGAAGACAGACTGTGTTGAAAGCAAATTAGGGCTTAGAGAGTTAAATCTGTATTCATGGTTATAGGGCCTTATATGGGTTTGTTACTATTGTCTGTATATTGGGTGAGATTGGAAATACAGAAATGCAGAAGTTGTACTGCCTGTCCTGTTAAAGTATTTTTGGTTGTTTCAGAGATGGGAAATTTGGCTAATAGGTGCATGTTTAAGGGCTAGGAGAGGATTTTACTTTCATATTGGGGATGATAGGTTAAATTTGTAAACACCCAAGTTTTTGCAGGGGTAGGAGTAGCAGTATACGTAGTAGCTGTCAGGGAGAGGCATAGCTAGCATTTCTTTGCTAGGTTTGAGTTGGATTGGTTCAGCAGAGAGTGGGTTAAGCTGAGGGTTTTGTAGAGGTAGGTAGGTATGATAGGTAGCCAGGGTGCAGTGGTGCAGGGCAGCCAAGGGAGTAGGAAGGATAGACAGGAAAAGAGTGAGTAAAAAGCATTAACAGTTGCATTTCATCTGGAGAAAGTTGTACAGAACGTCTTGGAAAAATATGTCATTTATCCACTCCCAAGGAGAGTAAAGAGTGGGAGCTTGGGGGTAAAGCCAGATGTCTTCAAAGACAGAGTAAAGGAAGAGGGTAAAGTGGCAGGATAGGCAGGGGCAGGGCATTTAAGTTTCTTTAGGGATTTGGGAAGTACCTGGGGCTTTAGGAGAAGGGAGGAAACGGCAGTGGGTCTTCCTCAGGAACAGGAGTGAGGTAGAGTTTTGCTGGGCTGAGAAGAGTACTAAATAATTGGTGGAGGATTGCAGCTGGCAGGTGACTGGGTGTTTCAGGAGCTCTGTTTAATCTGGAAAGAGGGTATCAAGAGATACGTCCTGAGATTTTAGCTGCAGTGGGGTTTGTGAGAAGAACTTGAAAAGGACCTTCCCACTTCAGTTTAAGGCCTGCTGAGTTAAGAGATTTTAGGAAGACTTGTTCTCATGGTAGGAGAGTCTGTTGGCGGTTCCTTCATGGGGCTTTGGGAGGACCTGTTCTGCTTGTTCACAGAGGAGATGGCAGATAAAAGAAAATGTTGGGAGGTATTCTCCTAGCTGAGAGTTAGAAGAGGGTATGTTTTGTAAGAGGAAATGATGTCCAGATTTTACTCAAATGGGCTGAGGAAAGAGCCTCTGACTTTGATGCAAGCTAGGGCTATGGGCAGAAGAGAGGCCCAGGGTTTCTGGACTTCAAGCATGAGTTTGGTTAAATGAGATTTTGAAGTTTTGTTTTGTTTTGTTTTGTTTTTTTCTTGTAGATTTATTTTAGTTTTTTGAGATTCTGTATATTAGCCCTTTGTCAGATGGATGCATTTCAAAAAAATTTTCCCATTCTCTTGGTTACCGGTTCACTCTAATGACTGTTTTGTTTGCTGTGCAGAAGCTCTGAAGTTTAACTAGATCCCATTTGTCTATTTTGGCTTTTGTTGCCATTGCTTTTGGTGTTTTAGTCATGAAGTCCTTGCCTATGCCTATGTTCTGAATGCTATTGCCTACATTTTCTTCTAGGTTTTTAATAGTGTTAAAGCTTAAGTTTAAAGGTTTAATGGTGTTAAGGCTTAAGTATAAGGTAAAAGGAAGGAGTCCAGCTTCAGCTTTCTGCCCATAGTTAGCCAGTTTCCCCCACACCATTTATTAAACAGAGAATCCTTTCCCCATTGCTTCTTTTTATCAGGTTTGTCAAAGGTCACATGGTTGTAGGTCTGTGGTGTTACTTCCGAGGCCTCTGTTCTGTCTTATTGTTCTGTAGCTCTGTTTTTGGTACCAGTACTATGCTGTTTTGATTACTGTACCCTGATAGTATAGTTTGAAATCAGGCAGTGTGATCCCTCCAGCTTTGCTCTTTTTGCTAAAGATTGTCTTGAATGTGGGGGCTCTGCTTTGGTTCCATATGAAGTTTAATGTGTTTTTTCTCCAGTTCTCTGAAGGAAATAAGAGAGGACACAACAGATGGAAAAACAGTCCATGCTCATGGTTAGGAAGAATCAATATTGTAAAAACGGCCATACTGCCCGAAGTAATTTATAGATTTAGTGCTATCCTCATCAAACAAACATTTTTAATAAGTTGTACAGTGGTTAACAAATAGATGAAAAACTGTTCAGCATCACTAATCATCACAGAAATGCAAACCAAAACCACAATGAGCTACCAACTCCCACCAGTCAGATTAGCCATTATTAATAAGTCAAAAACCAACAGAGGCTAGCAAGGTTGCAGTTCAAAGGAAACACTTATACACTGTTGGTGATAATATAAATTAGTCCAACCACTGTAGAGAGCAGTTTGGAAATCTCCCAAACAACTCAAAACTCAGCTACCCAAAACTCATTCAACCCATCAAACCCATTACTAGGTGTATAGTCAGTGGCAAATAAATTATTCTACAAAAAGACATGGGCACTCGTATGCTAATCACCATGCTAAGTTGTGGAATCAACCTTGATGGCAATCAGTGGTAAACAGGAAAATGTGGCACATATACACCATGGAATACTATGCAGCCATCAAAAATGATGAGTTTGTGTCCTTTATAGGGACATGGATGAACCTGGAAACCATCATTCTCAGAAAACTGACACAAGAAGAGAAAATCGAACACTGCATGTTCTCACTCACAGGCGGGTGTTGAACAATGAGAATACATGGACACAGGGAAGGGAGCATCACACACTGGGGTCTGTTGGGGGGAAATAGGGGAGGGATAGCAGCGTGTGGGGAGTTGGGGAGAGATAGCATGGGGAGAAATGCCAGATATAGGTGATGGGGAGGAAGGCAGCACATCACACTGCCGTGTGTGTACCTATGCAACAATCTTGCATGTTCTTCACATGTACCCCCAAACCTAAAATGCAATTAAAAAAAAAAAAAAAAAAGAGGCCGGGCGCGGTGGCTCAAGACTAATCCCAGCACTTTGGGAGGCCGAGGCGGGTGGATCACAAGGTCGAGAGTTCGAGACCATCCTGGTCGACATGGTGAAACCCTGTCTCTACTAAAAAAAAAATACAAAAAATTAGCTGGGCATGGTGGCTCGTGCCTGTAATCCCAGCTACTCAGGAGGCTGAGGCAGGAGAATTGCCTGAACCCAGGAGGCAGAGGTTGCGGTGAGCTGAGATCGCACCATTGCAGTCCAGCATGGGTAACAAGAGCGAAACTCCGTCTCAAAAAAAAAAAAAAAAAAAAAAAGAAAAGAAAAGAAAACATGTGCTGTAAAATTCCATGAAAGAATGAAAGAATGAAATCACATTGTTTGCAGCAATATGGCTGGAGCTAGAAGTCATAATAGTAATCAAATTAATCCAGAAACAGAAAATCAAATACATTTTCTTACAAGTAGAAGCTAAGCATTGAGTACACATCAGCATAAATATGGGAAAAATAAAAACTGTAGATTACTAGAAGTAGGAGGTTAGGGAGGTGCAGGAACTGCTGGAAAAAGTCCTAAATCATTTAAAAATAAAAAGTTAATATGTAATGAAATGGAACCTCCTTAAAACATACATCTCACAGGGCCTATGAAACAAAACACAATTTAAAAAACAAAATGTCCACGTAATGAGTAACATGATGAATAGAAAAGGACCTCACATCTCAATATTAACACTGAATGAAAATGGCCTACATGCTCCACTTAAAAGATACGGAATAGTAGAATGTATTAAAAATCACCAACCAAATGTCTGCTATACATGAGAGACTCAACGAACGCATAAGAACTCAGGTAAACTTAAGGCAGGAATCCCCAAATTTTTTACACAGGGGGACAGTTCACTGTCCCTCAGACCATTGGAGGGCTGCCACATACTGTGCTCCTCTCACTGACCACCAATGAAAGAGGTGCCCCTTCATGAAGTGAGGCTGGGGGCCAGATAAATGGCCTCAGGGGGCCACATGCAGCCCGCGGGGCGTAGTTTGGGGAAGCCTGACTTAAGGTAAAAATAAGAAGAGATTTCTAAAGGCTTAGAAAACATATTTTGGCAAGCCAGCCAGGAGAAAATCCAGGAAAAGGTAGACCCAAGGTTTGGAATTTTTCTTTTCTTTTCTTTTCTTTTTTTTTTTTTTTTGAGACGGAGTTTCGCCGCCGTTGTTACCCAGGCTGGAGTGCAATGGCGGGATCTCGGCTCACCGCAACCTCCGCCTCCTGGGTTCAGGCAATTCTCCTGCCTCAGCCTCCGGAGTAGTTGGGATTACAGGCACGCACCACCATGCTCAGCTAAATTTTTGCACCATTAGTAGAGACGGGGTTTCACCATGTTGACCAGGATGGTCTCGATTTCTTGACCTCGTGATCCACCCACCTCGGCCTCCCAAAGTGCTGGGATTACAGGCTTGAGCCACCGCACCCGGCATTGGAATTTATTTTTCAACAACTGACCTGGAGAGTCTTTGTCCTTAATAGATGTTATGAAGAAAGAGCCAAGATGGCCATTTAGGAACAGCTCAGGATTGCAGCTCCCAGTGAAAGCACAGAGGGTGAATGGACGCCGCATTTCCAGATGGATTTTTATTGCCCACAGACGAGGAGAGATTCCCAGGCAGAGAAGCCCCATGGGTAGCCAGTATGGCTGTTTTGGCTGGTGTGGCTGTTTTGGCCAGGGCAGCTGTTTTGGCTGACACAGCTGTTTTGGTTGGTGCAGCTGTTTTGGCCAGCACCCTGCTTTGCCTGTGCCCGGGTGCAGCACTTCTCCATACAAAATACACTGGTCCGGGTGCCCTTTTAGCTGGCAATTAGAGCGCTGGAAAGTCCCATTCATCTGATTAAAAAGGGAACTGAACAGTGAGCCAGGCCAGGAGATTCCTGGGGAAAAAAAAAAAGCACCACAAATCTCAGTGCCGCTGTTGCAGCCAGTGCAGTGAGTCACCACATGGAAAATCATACAGATCCAGCACCTTTTTTAACAGGTGACTGGAACACCTGGGAGAGAGTCCACTGTTCAACTAAAAAAAAAAAAATGCTCAGAGACAGGGATCCAGGTGATCAGGCTCGGCTGGTCCCACCCCCACAAAAGAACAACAATCAGAAAAAGGCTGGATGGAGAATGAGAATCAGAAAAAGGCTGGATGGAGAATGAGTGTGATGAAATGAGAGAATCAGGTTTCAGAAGGTGGGTAATAAAAAACTTCTGTGAGCTAAAAGAACATGTTCTAACCCAATGCAAAGAAACTAAGAACTTTGAAAAAAAAATTAACAAAATGCTAATGAGAATGGACTATTTAGAAAGGAATATAGGTGAATTGATGGAGGTGAAAAACACAACACGAGAACTTTGCAAAGCATGCACAAGTTTCAACAGCCAAATTGACCAAGCAGAAGAAAAGATACCAGTGGTCAAAGATCAACTCAATGAAATAAAACAAGAAGGCATGATTAGAGAAAAAAAGGGTAAAAAGAAATGAACAGTCTCCAAGAAATGTGGGACTACGTGAAAAGACCTAATCTATGTTTGATACAGCTAGTGCTTGACTTACTACCACGATTGGTTCTGACAGACTGGTCATAAGATGATTCGATCGTAAGTTGAGTAGGCTATATGTACAGTACAGTACTGTGAAATGAGGTTATGAAAATCTTTAAGTCATATTTTATCATAATTTTCTTTCATTATTTTTATATATCATAATTTTCTTTGTTCATTTTATGCCATTTGTATCATCTCTACACAATTTTGTTTCTTATTTTTACATTTGTCAGGTTTAAGTAAAATGCTGCATTACCAGTACAACTGATTTAATGTTTGCAAAACATACAAAATTACAAAATACAGGTGCATACAAAAATACAAATACAGGTGTAAAAAATACCATAGGAAACATTTTCCCAATTGCAAAACATATCAAAATATACAAACATGTACAAAACATTTTATTGCCCAGCTGGGCAACATTTGGGCTGCCAGACACAGAGCAGTCATGTCTAGCAAATGTGGTCATAAAGTCGAATGGTTGTAAGTTGCATAGGTCATAAGTCAATCAATACCTGTCTGTATATCTGAATGAGATGAAGAGAATGAATCCAAGCTGGAAATACTCTTCAAGACATTATCCAGGAAAACTTCCCCAGCCTAGCAAGGCAGGCCAATATTCAAGTCCAGGAAATACAGAGAACAACACAAAGATATTTCTCAAGAAGAGCAACCCCAACGCATATAATCGTCAGATTCACCGTGGTTGAAATGAAGGAGAAAATGCTAATGGCAGCCAGAGAGAAAGCTTGGGTTACCCACAAAGGGAAGCCCATCAGACTCACAGCAGTTCTCTCAACAGAAACCCTACAAGCCAGAAGAGACTGGGGGCCAATATTCAACATCCTTAAAGAAAAGAACTTTCAACCCAGAATTTAATAAACAGCCAAACTAAGCTTCATAAGTGAAGGAAAAATAAAATCCTTTGTGAACAAGCAAGTACTCAGAAATTTCATCACCACCAGGCCTGCCTTACAAGAGCTCCTGAAAGAGGCTCTACATGTAGAAAGGAACAACCAGTGCCAGCCACTCCAAAAACATACCAAATGGTAAAGAGAATCAACTCAATGAAGAATCTGCATCAACTAACAGGTAAAACAGGCAGCTAGCATCAAAATGGCAGGATCAAATTCACACATAACCATATTAACTCTAAGTGTAAATGGACTAAATGCCCCAATCGAATGATGCAGACTGGCAAATGGGATAAAAAGCCAAAACCCATCGGTGTGCTGTATCCAGGAAACCCAGTTCACATGTGAGGGTACACAAAGGCTCAAAATAAAGGGATGGAGGAAGATTTACCAAACAAATGGAGAGAGAAAAAAAAGCAGGAGTTGCAATTCTCATCTCTGATAAAATAGACTTTAAAGCAACAAAGATCAAAAGAGACAAAGAAGGACATTACATAATGTAAAAGGATCAATGCAACAAGAAGAGCTAATGATTCTAAATATATACACACCCAATGCAGGAGCACCCAGATACATAAGGGAAGTTTTAATGATGTACAAAGAGACATAGACTTCCACATAATAATACTGGGAGAGTTTAATACCCCATTGTCAATATTAGACACATCAACCAGACAGAAAATTAACAAGTACATTCAGGACTTGCACTCAGACCTGGAACAAACAAACCTAATAGAAATTTACAGAACTCTCCACCTCAAATCCAACATATACATTCCTCTCAGCACCACATCACACGTATTCTAAAATTGATTACATAATGGTAAGTAAATCATTCCTAAGCAAATGCAAAAAATATAAATCATAACAAACAGTCTCTCAGACCACAGTGCAATAAAGTGAGAACTCAGAATTCAAAAACTAACTCAGAACCACACAACTTCATGGAAACTGAACAAATTGCTCTTGAATGTTGACTGGATAAACAATAAAATGAAGGGAGAAATAAAGATGTTCTTTGAAACCGAGAATGAAGAGACAACATATGAGAATCCCTGGGACACATTTAAAGCCATCTCTAGAGGAAAATATATAGCAATAAGTGCCCATACGAGAAGCAAGGAGAGATCTAAAATTGACACCCTAGCATCAAAATTGAAAGAGCTTGAGAAGCAAGGTCAAAAAAACTCAAAACATAGCAGAAACCAAAAATACCTAAGATAAGAGCAGAACTGAAGATGATAGAGACACAAAAAATCCTTCAAAAATCAATAAATCTAGGACCTGGATTTTCAAAAAGATTGACATAGAGACCACTGGCTAGATTAATAATAAAAGAAAGAGAATAACTAAACTCATGCAATAAAAAATGATAAAGGGGATATCACCACAAATTCCACAGAAATTCAAATCATCATCAGAGATTATTACAAACAACTCTACGCACATACACTTGTAAACCTGGAAGAAATGGATAAATTCCTGGACATTTGCCTCCTCCCAAGCCTAAGCAGGAAGAAGTCGAAACCCTGAATAGACCAATAACAAGGACTGAAGTTGAAGGAGCAATTAAGAGCCTACCACCCTAAAAAAGCCCAGGTCCAAATGGGTTCACAGCCGAATTCTACCAGACATACAAAAAGAAGCTGGTACCATTCCTCTGAAACTATTCCAAACAATCCAAAAAGACGAAATCCTTCCCAAATTATTTTATGAGACCAACATCATCCTGATACCAAAACCTGGGAGAGACCCAACAAGAAAAGAAAACTTTAGGGCAATATCCATAATGAACATAGATGCAAATCTTCAATAAAATACTGGCAAGCCAATTGCAACAGCACATCAAAAAGCTTATCCAACATGATCAAGATGGATTCATCCTGGGATGCAAGGCTGGTTCAACATACGCAAGTCTATAAACATAATTCACCACATAAACAGAACCAAAGACAAAAACTACTATTATCTCAATTGATGTAGAGAAGGCCTTCGACAAAATTCAACAGCCTTTTATGCTGAAAACCCTCAAGAAACTAGGTATTTATGAAACATATCTCAAAATAATAAAAGCTATTTATGACAAACCACAGCCAACATCATACTGAATGGGCAAAAGCTGGAAGGATTCCCTTTGAAATCTGGTAATAGACAAGAATGCCCTCTCTCACCACTCTTTTTCAATATAGTACTGAAATTTCTAGCCAGAGCAATCAGGCAAGAAAAATAAATAAAGGGTATGCAAATAGGAAAGGAGAAAGTAAAATTGTCTATTTTAGAAAGTAAAATTGTCTATTTTAGAAAGTAAAATTATCTATTTGCAGAAGACATGATTGTATATCTACAAGACCCCAACATCTCAGTCCAAAATCTCCTGAAACTGATAAGCAACTTCAGCAAAGTCTCAGGATATAAAATCAATGTGCAAAAATCACAAGCATTCCAATACAGCAATAACATACTTAAAGAGAGCCAAATCAAGAACCATCTTCCACTCACAATTGCTACAAAGAGAATAAAATACCTAGGAATACAACTTACAAGGAAAGTAAAGGACCTCTTCAAGGAGAACTACAAGCCACTACTCAACAAAGTAAGAGAGGACACAAACAGATGGAGAAACATTCCATGTTCACGGTTAGGAAGAATCAATATCGTGAAAATGGCCACACTGCCCAAAGTAATTTACAGATTCAACGCTATCTGCATCAAACTACCAATGACTCTCTTCAAAGAACTGGAAAAAAACTGCCTTAAACTTCATATGGAACCAAAAGAGAGCCCAAATAGTCACGTCAATTCTAAACAAAAAGAACAAAGCAGGAGGCACCACACTACCAGACTTCAAACTATACTACAAGGCTACAGTAATCAAAACAGCATGGTACTGGTACCAAAACAAAGATATAGACCTATGGTCTCTCCAACAGAGACCTTGGAGGCAACACAACACATCTACAACCATCCGATGTTTGACAAACCTGACAAAAACAAGCAACAGGGAAAGAATTCCCTGTTTAATAAACAGCTTTGGGAAAACAAGCTAGCCATGTGCAGAAAGCAGAAACTGGACACCTTCCTGACACTTTACGCTAAAATTAACTCCAGATGGGTTAACGACTTAAACATAAGACCTAAACCATAAAAACCCTAGAAGAAAATCTAGGCAAAACCATTCAGGAAATAGGCATAGGCAAGGACTTCATGACCAAAACACCAAAAGCATTGGCAACAAAAGCCAAAATAGACAAATGGGACCTAATCAAACTCCACAGCTTCTGCACAGCAAAAGAAACAGTCACTAAAGTGAATCCACAACCAACAGAATGGGAAAAAATTTTTGCAGTCTATCCATCTGACAAAGGGCTGATATCCAGAATTTACAAAGAACTAGAATAGATTTACAAGAAAAAAACAAACAAGTCCATTCAAAAGTGGGCCAAGGATATAAACAGACACTTTACAAAAGAAGACATACATGAGACCAACAAACATGAATAAATGCTCATCTTCACTGGTTATCAGAGAAATGCAAATTAAAACTACATTGAGATAACATCTCAGGCCAGTAAGAATGGCAATCATTAAAAAATCTGGAGACAACAGATGCTGGAGAGGATGTGGAGAAATAAAAAACTTTTACACTGTTGAAGGGAGTGTAAATTAGTTCAACCATTGTGGAAGACTGTGTGAAGATTCCTCAAGGACCTAGAAATAGAAATGCCATTTGATCCAGCAATCCCATTACTGGGTATATATCCAAAGGATTATAAATTGTTCTACTATAAGGACACATGCACACAAATGTTCATTGCAGCACTGTTCACAATAGCAAAGACCTGGAACCAACCCAAATACCCACTGATGATAGACTAGACAGAGAAAATGTGGCCTATATACACAATGGAATATTATGCAGCCATCAGAAACAATGAGTTGGCATCCTTTGTAGGGACATGGATGAACCTGGAAACCATCATTCTCAGAAAACTGACACAAGAGCAGAAAATCAAACACCACATGTTCCCACTCATAGGTAGGTGTTGAACAAGGAGAACACATGGACACAGGGAGGGGAGCATTACGTACTGGTGTCTGTCAGGAGAAAATAAGGGAGGGACAGCGGGGGGTGGGGAGATGTGGAGAGATAGAATGGGGAAAATGCCAGATATACGTGAAGGGGAGGAAGGCAGCAAATCACGCTGCCATGTGTGTACCTATGCAACAATCTTGCATGTTCTTCATGTGTACCCCTAAACCTAAAATGCAATAATTAAAAAAAAAAAGAGCTCTGAGACAGAAGCACCAGGTAAAGTATATAGAAAATTCTATCAGATTAACAGCAGATTTCTCAGCAGGAATCTTACATGCTAGAAGGAATTGGGACCCTACCGTCAACCTCCTCAAACAGAACAATTATCAGCCAAGAATTTTGTATCCAGTAAAAATAATGATCATGTATGAAGGAAAGATACAGTATTTTTCAGACAAACAAATGCTGAGAGAATTGACCATTATCAAGCCACCACTACAAGAACTGGTAAAAAGAAGGTCTAAATATTGATGCAAATTCTAGTAATACAACACAACAGAGCTTCTTTAAACTGTAATTCACACAATATCTACAAAACAAAAATTCAAGTTAAAAAGCACAAAATAACAATAATAAAGTACATAGGTAACACATAGTACAATGAGTGCAGTGATACCTCACATCTCAATAATAACATTCAATGTAAATTGCCTAAATGCTACACATTAAAGAGGTAGCACCACGAAATTGATGAGTTCAGCTGACGAACTATCTTCTGCTTTCAGGAGATTCATTAATACATAAGAACTCATGTAAACAAGTAAAGAAGTGGAAAAAGGTATTTTATGCAAATGGACACCAAAATGAAGAAGGGGTAGCTATTCTTACAATAGACAAAACAAGTTTTAAAACAACAGCCATTAAAAGAGACAGAGGGACATTTTCTAATGACAAAGGGGCTTGTCCAGCAAGAAAATATCACAATTTTAAACATATACATACCTAACACCTGAGCTCTCAAATTTATAAAACTGTTACTAATAGACCTAAGAAACAAGATAGTAACACAATAACAATGGGAGACTTCAATACTCCACTGACAGCGCTAAATGAGTCATCAAGACAGAAAGTCAACAAAGAAATAATGGATTTAAACTATACTTTGGAAAAAAATGAACTTAACAGGTATATACAGAACATTTCATCCACCAACTGCAGAACAGACATTCTATTGAACAGTGTATGAAACTTTCTCCAAGATAGACCATATAATAGGCCATACAATGAGCCTCAAAAAAGTCAAGAAAAATTATTTCAGGCATTCTTTCAGACCACACTGAAATAAAACTAAAAATCAACTCCAAAAGGAACCCCCAAAACCATGCAAATACATAGAAATTAAATAAGCAGCTCCTGAATGAGCATTGGGTCAAAAACAAAATCAAGATGGAAATTTAAAACTTTTTTGAACTGACAACAATAATTATACAGCATACCAAACTGGGATACAGCAAAGTCACTGTTAAGAGGAAATTTTATAGGTCTAAACTCCTACATCAGGAAGACTGAAAAAGCACAAACTGACATTTTAAAGTCACACCATAAGTAACTAGAAAAACAAGAACAAAACCCTAATGCAGCATAAGAAAGTAAATAACCAAAATCAGAGCACAACTAAATATAAGTGAAACAAATATAACAATACAGAAGATGAATAAAACAAAAACCTGATTCTCTGAAAAGTTAAATACAATTGATAGGCAATTAGCATGATTAACAGAGAAAATCCAAAATAACCTCACTAAGAAACAAAACAGGAGATAGCACAACTGACACTACTGAAATACAAAAGATAATTCAAAGGTACAATGAAGTCTTTTACTCACATAAACTAGAAAACATGGAAGAGATAAAAAAATTGCTGGAAACATAGTTCCCTGCTAGCTTAAATCAAGAAGAATTAGATACCCTGAACCGACAAATAACTAGCAGCAAGATTGAAATGGAAATTTAAAAATTCCCAACAACAAACACATCCAGGGCAAAACAGATTCATAGCATAATTCCACGAGACATTTAAAGAATTAGTACCAAATGTTTTGACATTAATGATAAGATAGAGAAAGAAGGAACCCACCTCAATTTGTTCTATAAAGCCGCCATCACTCTAATACCAAAATCAGAGAGGGACATAACCAAAAAGGAAAACTACAGACTGATAATTATTAATTAACACAGATTCTAAAGTCCTTAACAAAATACTAGCCAAATGTATCCAAAAACATATCAAAAAGATAATCTACCATGATCAAGTGGATTTCTTACCAATGATGCAGGGATGATTTTACACACAAAAATCAATAAATGTGGTATACCACATAAACATAACTAAAAACAAAACACACAAATATCTCAATAGATTAATTAAAAGCATTTCACAAAATCCAGCATCCATTTATGATTAAATCTCTCAGCAAAATCAGCATGCAAGGGACATTCTTTAATGTAATAAAAGCCATCTATGACAAATCCACACCCAACATAGTATTGAATTGGGAAAAGTTGAAAAAAATCCCTCTGAGAACTTCAACAAGACAAGGATGCACACTCTTACCATCTTCTTCAGCATAGTACTGAAAGTCCTAACCACAGCAGTCAGACAAGGGCATCCAAACCAGTAATGAGAAAGTCAAACTGCCACTGTTGACAAAAGAATTGTTTATCTTGAAAACCCTGAAGATTCCTCCAGAAAGTTCCTGGAACTCATAAAATAATCCAGCAAAGTTTCTGAATACACTATTAATGTATGTAAATTAGTAGCTCTTTATACACCAACAATAACCCAACCCCTTTCACAATAGCTTTATATATAGAGAGAGATATAAATATAGATTAGATACATAGGTATGTGAATATAGGTATAAACCAAGGATTTGAAAAGCCTCAACAAAAAAACTACAAAACACTGCTGAAACAAATCATAGATCCCACAAACAATTGAAAACACATCACTTGCTCATGAAAGGTTAGAATCAATATTGTGGAACTAACCAGACTCCCAAAAGCAATCTACAAATTCAATACAATCCCTATCAAAATGCCACCATTAATCCTCACAGAATTAGACAAAACAATTCTAAAATTCATATGGAATAAAAAAAAAAGTATGCCTAGACAAAGCAAGACTAAGAAAGAATAACAAGTCTGGAGGTATCACACTACTGATTTTGAAGTACATTATAAGACCATAGTCACCAAAACAGTGTGGTACTGGTTTAAAATAGGCATGTAGTGTTAAGGTCACAGCAAGACAAACCCATAGACCCCTTTTCCCATATTCCTGTGCTAAGCCACACTCACAGCAAAAACAGTCTCACACCTTGCAAACAGGGCACCTGGGTTCCAGGATGTGGTTTCACCCGGCTCTCAAACCCAGGATGGTGACCCAGTTAAGGATTTAAGAACCAAGAGGCAGTTTTTCTTAGATTATTAGCACCTGGCTACCTGCAAATCCTCTGTATAACCCCCACAGTCTGTAAGCCAGGCTGCTGCTTTACTGCTTATGGTGAAGTAGCCAGCCTGGCAGGTTAAAATAAACTTGATAAACCTGACCCTGAATCTGCTTCTCGATCCTGTTGGTCAACCTTTCACATAGAAAAATGGAACAAAATAAAGAACCCAGAAATAAACCCAAATATTTACACCCTACTGATATTTGACAAAGCAAACAAAAACTTAAAGTGAGGAAAGGGCAAACTTTTAAACGAATATTGCTGGGATAATTGGTCAGTCACATGTAAGAGAAGGAAACTGGACTTTTATCTCAACTCAAGATAGATTAAGGACTTCAATTATGGTAATTATGTGCTAGGTGCTGAAAAGACATAATTATTTCCAGCACAACCAGTGGCATGGTCAGCTGTACATGTCCCCAGGCCTTACCTAGCTCAAAAGCAGGTAAGTTAAACAATTCTCAAAAGTCAAATATGCAGTTTATGATCAAAAAGCATTTAGCTAACTTAATACTGAATATAATTTAGATCATATATTTACATTTTGAAAAGAACTGTATCTTAACAATAAACTTTAAACCCATCTCTATTTTCCAAAGATTGCTCAAGTAACATGAACTAAACAAAAGGCATCACACTTTTTACTTTTCTGACAAAATATTTGATTTAAGTTTATATTATTAAGCCAATTAATTAAGCTACTTTTGAATTAATTAAATCTTTCAGAGGACATAAACAGTGAATTTTACTTTTCATTTAAACAGTTTGCACAGACAAAGAGACCTGAGACTGACTGGGAAGAAATTCCAACCCTTTTGCTGTCATGTCAGGTTTCTCGGTTCTCTCTCCCTGGGCTGCCCTAGCAAGCCTGATTGATGATATGGAAATAAACACTTTTTTAAAAAAATAAATTAAGAATATTCAAAAATAGTTTACAAATTTTGGAGAAATTAGGCAGAGAAAGAAAAATATTACTCATATTTTATTTACATGCTTATACTCAGCACACTGGAAACCTAAAATCTAAAAAGTTTGTTTAAAGATAGAAAAATGGTGTGCTTAATTAATTCCTGTGGACCCAACAAAGGTAGCTGAGGAATTCAAGAAAAATGGAGGGAATGCATATTAATTCCTTGCTAGAAGTGCATAGGAAACAAGATATTCACAGAAACAAATATAAGCCTTCCACTAAGAATTTAAAAACATCATGATTATATATATATATATATATATATATATATATATATATATATATGTACATGTATGCATACCCAAGGAAAATCAGAGAAGAATAAACAGGAAATGAATAAAAATTAGAAGTAAATCCGAATAGGAAACAAATGCTCAAATTTCCTAATCAACTAACCCTAAAACTACAATGTTACATAGGGACCCCAAAAACTCACATGTTCAATATTTTGTTACTGATTCACAATTTAATATTTTGAAGTTTACCAATATCATTATACATCCTGTGCTGCTGTGAAATTCACTTTAGACACATGACCAATAAGTACTCCAGTACTGTCTTTGCAAAGCAGTAAAAACAGGGTGAAGGAGCACAAACATGTAAATAAAATTTGGCTCTCCAGCAAATCCAGCTTTATACTAAACTACATTAAAAAAAAGAAGAATCGCCAAGCTGCCAATACATTTCTTTACAATACTTCTTATTTTATTTTAATCAGAGCAAGAGCTGTAACTATGAAAAATGTTAATTAGCCAAGTCTCTAATTTCCTATTAAGTTTTAAAGAATATTTTATCATTTAAATTTTTTCCACATCTTTCTCCCCTACCTAATGATTTTTTTCAACACATTTCATAAATAACCTTTTTACATCTGTAATTTAAACTAGCTTTTAGATAAACATAAAATTCAGAGGCAATGTATATTAATTTCTGAATTAAATAAGATTGTTTCATTTTCACTAACAACCATTTCTGGCACATTTTGGTACTCAGAATTACATGTTAACCAGAATTTTTTTATAGATATAAATATTTTTTTATAGATATTTATTTATAGATATAAATATTTATAATAAATAAATAAATAAATAAATAAATTTATTTTTATATAGAATAAATAAATTTATTTATTTATTCTATAAATGCCCATATTTGATAGTTCAAGATTTCTTGCTTTTAGGGTTTCACCAAAGTTTCAGTTTACTAAAGCTAAAAATTCTGGTTAACATGTAATTCTGAGTACAAAACAATTTCAGCGGGTGCGGTGGCTCAATCCTGTAATCCCAGCACTTTGGGAGGCCGAGGCGGTGGATCACGAGGTCAAGAAATCGAGACCATCCTGGTTAACACGGTGAAACCCCATCTCTACTAAAAATACAAAAAATTAGCTGGGCATGGTGGTGTGTGCCTGTAATCCCAGCTACTCAGGAGGCTGAGGCAGGAGAATTGCCTGAGCCTAGGAGGCGGAGGTTGTGGTGAGCCAAGATCGTGCCATTGCACTCCAGCCTGGGTAACAACAGTGAAACTCCGTCTCAAAAAAAAAAAAAAAAAAAAAAAAATTCTACTGTTTTAGAAACATATTTTTTTTTCCATCTTACGACCCATTTTTAATTGGAAATGACTCAGATATTAAATGATCATAAAAAATAACCTTAAGATTTTAATTTACAGAAAAAGTTTACCCAAAACAATTATCTGATTCACTTGTACTTCATTTTTACTTTTAACAAGGGAGACATAGGACATTAATCAACATACGTGAAATTCGAACATTCATTCTTTCTAGAAAACTAGGACAACTGAAAGAAGGAAAGGGGCTTGGGGATTTCAAGGTACAGGTAACAAAGATAAACACAAAATTCAGAGAAAATATATGCTGAGAATTGTGAAGTCATTTATAATTTTATTTCCTCCTATGATTTTAAAGCTAGATTATTTAGAAAAGTTATACTTAAGGCATATAAATTTGAAAATTATTTAGACTTAATTTATGAGAGCTCTTTTACTTATAACACAGTTTGGTAGACACACATGTAACTATAAGTGTATATAGAAATAAAAACTTCTAGAAATGTATACACACACATAAATGGAGATCCAATGGCATGGAACCTTAGCCATGACACAGCAATACAAGCTTACTAGTTTTACTTTGCCCAGCAGATAATCCAGTGAAATCTCTGGACCGAGATTTCAGGTAAAGCAGTCAACATAGCAGTCTGATTTTTAAAGTCCAAACCTTCTCAGACTCCAAACAGCACTGGGGCCGAACCTTACCAAAAGTGGGCATCACATGTTAAGCAAGTCTCTTGGTTAGAACAGCAGTACAATAGCATGGACACATGAAATTCCATCCCACTTTCCCACTAGAATGTAAACTTCAGATTCTGAACAATTTTGGGGTCAAGCAGCATTGCAACTGTTAGAGAAAATTCTAAGGAGGGCTTATTATTTGACCTCAGAACCTTGCCAAGATCATCCTCCTAGGAGTTTGAGGTCTACAGGATTCCTGTGAGCTTCCTCTTTTGGGGTCCAATCTTCGCGTGTTGATATTCTCTGACCTTAGGTGAGCACCAATGGCTCTGTGAGGGAGCTGACTCAGGAATGCAGGCTGAGTTTAGTCACTGTTTTACTTAAAGTGATAGAGTTGATATTTTTAGTTCTTTAGTGAGGCAATTAATGTAATGGCCTGCAATTATTGCTACTGTTTTCTATATCCTTTCCTGCCATCTTCAGTAGTGGCAGTTAGGCACATCTATATGGAAACCCCTTCATTTTCACTGCCCACAGCCAGGAACCTGCAGTGCTTTCAGGTTTACTCATTGCCCAGCAAGGGTCCTGAGTTGGAAAGAAAAAGAGAAGGAGAGGAATTCCCTTGTATGGAGAGAAAGGAAAGAGATAAAGAAATCCCAGACTTTGGTCCTACCTTTCCTTGAATTTTCTCCTGGTTGACTTGCCAAAATATGTTACTGGTGGAGGGTCCAGGTTCTTGGCATCTTGAACAAAGTAGTGGATAAAGTGCACGAACAAAACAAGGAATAAATTAAGGAATTTATTGAAAATGAAAGTGCATTCAGTGTGGGAGCAGGCCTGAGCATATGGGCTCAAGGGCCCTATTACAGTTTAAATTCCCCCTAGAAGATTCCCTTGGTTACTTGGTGTATGCCTTATGTAAATAGAGAGGATGAGGTATAATTACAAAGTTGTTACCCTGTATATGCATTATAGAGAGGAAATTTTGTGTCAGAAGTGAAGTGTGAATTGCTGTTAAATTCCCTACCTTAAGAACCTATTTTTCTGAAGGAGAAAGGGAGTGTGAAATTTTGTAATGAATCGATCACCATTTCTCAGTCCATGGCCAGAATCAGAGCCAAGAGTGGCTGAGGAGGTGATAAGCCTGCTTCTTTATGTAAGTTGTAATGTTTTACTTATTTTGAATATTCTCTTATAATTAGAAGTCATCTGCGGTGATGTTTTGTTTAGTTATTCTCTAACTTCAACAGGAGCCTTTCAAATTCTTCCTTGTTCCTGAGGTACTTAAAGTTTACACTGTAAGAAAATGTGTTTGCTTGTGCACCAGACACTACCGCAGGGCATGGAGTTTCATGTGATTTGAATATCTAGCATGCTTCACAAGGAAACAACTTCCTCCTGTATTTTTAAACATGTGTGGAATTGTGTGTGTGTGTGATAGATGGAAATCAGATTCAAAGAATGTTTAAAAGAAAAAAGAGATGAGTCAGAATGAAATGATGTTTTTGTGTCAAGGCTCTAGTTATTCTCAACCCTGAACCCAGGGAATTATTTCAAGTAATAGTGTGCATGTGTTTTATTAAATCCCATGGACAGATGGACCTAGAATGCAGTCCTGAATGGTGTGGGCATGTCGTTTCGGCTTGATTTCTGAAGTGTTACCCTCCTATATAGTGGATAGCCATTTGCAGAGATTTTGCGCAAGTGATACCACCTGGGCAGAACCTCTCTACTGCAGCACTCAGTATTTGGGGCTGCATAATTGATTTCCTGTAGTGGGGCCATCCTGGGCACTGTAGGGTGTTGAGCAGCATACCTGGGCTGTACCCAACAAATGCTAGGAGCACTTCTCCTTCCATAGTTGTGACAACCATAAGTATCTGCAGACATTGCCTAATGTCCCCTAAGGAGGCACAGTCACCTACAGTGAGAATCATTGCATTAGCGATAGCACATTTTTGTCAAGAACAAATGGCCTTTTTGTTCTGAATGCTGCAACTGGTTTTGACACTCAGAACAGCTGTCATACCTAGTTCTTATAAACAGTTCGACCTGCACAGTTTCCTGCCTTCTGCACACCATGGAATCCGTTCACCCCAGGCTCAAGGGCTGGGATACAAGCTGCTTCCCTCTTGACCACCTGGCTGCTGGGAACCAAGTGTTTATGCTCCTGTTCCCGTGCCTCTTCTTCCTGCAGAGCAGAGACGAGTTCCGAGACCTCTCAACTGCAGGAGTTGATTGCTGTCCCTTGGCTTGCTTCCCCAGGATGGCACAGTGTTCGACGGCTGCCTCATAGAGTACTTGTCTCTGATGTATGCAGAAGCGGCAGCAGGCGTTCGGACAGAAGCTAGTTCAGCAGCAAGCCAGTGTGGCAGCTGCGGAGGCAGCAGAAACAGCAAACCTGCCACCATGACCCGAGCCGCTGTTGCCCAGCAAAATGCACCAGAGAACTGAGGCCACAGTGAACAGGGAAGAAAACGGAGAACATGGAATCAGTGAGTGCATGGGCTCTGAAGCTCAGTCGGCCTTTCTGCGTTCATTGCTTTCTTCTAAATCTGGGCAAATCCTAATGTCTTCTTAAAAACCCACCTGTTATAAATGTCTTAGAAGTTGCTCCCTACTGTTTGTTTACGATCTAGTTGGAAGACCTCCCCGTTCCATTTTTACCATTACAATCCTTCAACCTGACCTTCTTTCCTCTCATCTTCAACTTTAGGAAACCGTGTGCACTGCTAATCTTGAGAACTCTTCTATAACACATGTTATGGCCCATCATAAATAAAAGTGTTTCATTTGTGGACATGTTTAGTCTTAGCCTCCAGGGTTCTGTGTTGACTGAGCCAAATTATGGTAGAATCGTTGAACTCACAGTTTCTGCGGAGGGCACCTGGCCCCCGTCACTGGACATCACTTTGTTCTTTGCAAAAATTCCAGGACATCATTCTCTGTTAGGTGATTGCCAACAATTGCATAGCAAGTCAGTAAGAGACACCGAATTTCTACTCACAGAACCTGCTACACTTGGACATACTAGTCACTGAACCCTTAATGATATCACTTCAGCATGTTTGTAAGTTCACAGCATGCATATGTGCACTCTTCCAGGGGAGAATGCGCATGTGTGTGCACCACCAAACAAATTCTTAAAGCGTTTCTCTGGCTAAAGAATCAGATCTAGCATTAATGAAAGCTCTCCTAGACTATTAATATCACTTCTCTTAAGACAGTGTGACCTAAAGGCCATCTGCCTTGGGTAGAATTAAGAAACCTGTCTACTGAGGTTTTGTTTGTTTTTGTGTTTCTGTTTTTTGTTTTTTGGAGACTGTGGAGTCTCACTCCATTGCCATGCTTGAATGCCTCACTGCAAACTCTGCCTTCTAGGTTTAAGTGATTCTGCTGCCTCAGCATCCCTAGTAGCTGGAAGTACGGCATGCACCAATATGCCCAGCTAATTTACAAATTTATAGTAGACCCAAGTTTCCACCATGTTGGCTAGGATTGTCTTGAGATCTTGACCTTGTAATCTACCCACTTTGGCCTTCCAAAGTGCTGGGATTACAAGGGTAAGCCACCTCGTCTGGCCGCTACTGGCTTTTTATTGATAAGATCCACAATTATGGAGTAGGAAAAGGAGATTAAAATAATACCCAGCTTGTAAGCACAGGCCATTTATTCGCTGTGCAGGGATATGGGGCATGATCCTCAGGTTTTCAAAATTAAGAAAATGGCTGTATTTGTTTTTATAGTGGATATAGTTGTTTGCCTGCACCCCACTGACTGTGCTGTCACACAAATCTGAAATTCCCATGTGTCAAGGGTGGACCAGGTATAGATAACTGAATCATGGGTGTGGTTTCCCACATCCTGTTCTCGTGGTAGTGAATAAGTCTCATGAGATCTGATGGTTTTATAAATGGGAGTTCCCTTGCACAAGCTCTGTTGCCTGCCACTGTGTAAGACATGACTGCTCTTCCATCACTTTCTCCCGTGATTGTGAGAATCCCCCAGTCATGTAGAACTATGAGTCTATTAAACCTTTTTCCTTTATGAATTACCCAGTCATGGCTATGTCTTTATTAGAAATGTGAGAATGGACCAGTATGACCATCCTACATCAAAGAAAGTAATTTATATTCATGAACTTCCAGAAGTTGGTGTCTATTAAGGAAGAAATTTTCAGTACAGAAAGGTAACTTGTCCTCTCCACCACTGTTAAATCTCAACAGGCTGGGGCCAGACCTGAAGTTCAAATTTATTCTGTATCAATTTTTTAAAAAATCTTAAGAAATTCTAATGCGGAGTACCTGTTAAGCCTACATATTGACAGAGTAGAGATATCTACATGCCTTTAACCAAGTTGGCCAATTGCAGGCATATGGCTATTGTTGCATTAGGCATATGGTTATTGTTGCAGGCATATGCTATTGTTACGTGTGATTCTTCACACTGACAGGGACATCTCTGTAGGGCCCACTGGTGTTCCTCCTCCATGGGCACCTTCCTGCTTGATAGGTCTTCTACTCTATTTCCTGGCCCTGGTGCTACCTGCAGCGTTTCCACTCTTACATTGGCACAGTGCCCCTGTATCACATCAAGGCATTCTCCACCACTGTTACATTTCAGCAGGCTGAGACTAGACCAAAAGTCCAGTTTTCTGATCCTCAAGAAATGTTTTATTGGCCAGGTGTGGTGGCTCATGCCTATAATCCCAGCACTTGGGAACCCAAAGCAGGAGGACTGATTGAGCCTAGGAGTTCAAGACCAACCTGCACAAGAGAGCAAGACTTCGACTCTTACAGAAAATTTAAAAATTAGCTGAGCATGGTGGCATGTGCCTGCAGTCCCAGCTACTTGGGAGGCTAAGGTAAGGGGATCACTTGAGCTTAGGATATGTAAGCTACACTGAACTGAGATAGTGCCACTGCATTCAGATCTGTGCAACAGAGTGAGACCCTGTCTCAAAAAACAAAGGGCAGGAGCAGTGACTCACACCTGTAATACCAGCACTTTGAGAGGACAAGGCGATGGATCACAAGATTAGGAGATCGAGATCCTGGCCAACATGGTGAAAAACCCGTCTCTGCTAAATGTACAAAAATTAGCCAGGTACAGTGGCACATGCCTGTACTCCTAGCTATTTGGAAGGCTGAGGAATAAGAATCACTTGAACTGGGGAGGCAGAGGTTGTGGTGAGCCAAGATCATACCACTGTACTTCAGCCTGGTGACAGAGTAAGACTCTATCTCAAAATAAACAAATAAATACAATTTAAAAAAACTGATTTTTCCTGCTACTTGTGACAAAAGCATCCACTTTCCAGGCTGGTTTTCCTAAGCATGGCATTTCAGGTGTCCCCATCAAAAACAAACCTGCCCAGGAGCCCAAAACCAGGACCCTAAGGCACTCCCAGGAGAGACTTCTTCAGTTTGAATGCCTGGTAGTTTTGCTTGAACTGAGAATCCTGATATGGGACAGGAGCTGTGGCTCATGTCTGTAATAGGCTCAGTTTAGGCAGAAGGTTGCAGGCAGAAGTACTGAACCTAGGAGTTCAAGCTTGCAGGCAAAATCACTTGAGAGTAGAAGTTCAAAACCAGCTTGGACAACATAGCAAGACCCCATGTCTGCCAAAAAATTTTAAGATGACCTGGGTGTAGTAGCATGTGCCTGTAGTCCCAGCTACTCAGGAAGTTGAAGCAGGAGGATTGCTCAAGCTGGGGAGGTTGAGGCTGCAGTGAGCATATGATGGAGTCAAGCCACTACACTCTAGCATGGGCAATAGAGTCAGACCCTGTCTCTAAAACAGAAAATTTTAAAAAGCCTGATATAAAGGTGGCTCCAATAAGAATATAATACTTGAGCCATGGACTTGCTGTTTGAAGGCTGGGGACATTTGGAAAGAATGATGGCATTTAACAGTGGCAATTACCTACATGCATGGAAGTGATACCATGGAAAGGTACATTCTAATAAAATGTCTCATCTCCAGCAGGAAATTTCCAGTTGGTCCTGGTTATCCCCAGTCACCCTTGTACACATGGTTATTAGATGGTATTTGCCTGATATCTTTAGATAAGGAGATGTGATTTGTGATCCTCTGTAGAACCCACTGTGAATAAGATCAAAGAAAGGCAGCATTCAGGTCAGCGTTCCTGGTCACTTTACACGCCAATGTCCACTCAGCTTTCTTATCAGCAGTCCCTTAGAGATGCTTGGCATTCTATGAAGACATGATAATGAATTTTTAAATTTCTTTTTTGGCAGCTGAATAGTCACAGCATAAAAATTGCTCAGACCCGGTACACCTACTACCAACTAACTCAGACATCAGAAAACCAATTTAAAACTAGAGCAGAGACAAAGGAGACCCTGTCCTGGGAGCCATGCTTAGAATTCGCTGTGCTGAGTTATACATGTGTCCTGCCTAGATCATGAGCTGTCCCACTGATCCCTGCTCTAAGATGGGCTGCTTACCTTGTCTTTATCTTCAAAGGCCAACTCCTAACTATAGACACTGGTGAGGTGCTCAGTACTTCTGCCTGCAGCCTTCTGCCTAAACTGGGAGTTCCCTTGCACAAGCCTTACCCCTGAGAGCCTGGCTTCACCTCCCTGTCCAAGTATGCTGTCCTAACCAGTTCACCCTGGCTGAAATTCTTAAACACCTTATCAGACGTTGCACCCTGTGTGTGAGCCATAGCCGGATAGTGAGGCAGGAGTTTTTGAAGGCTGCATTTTGATAACAGTGCAGACTGTAACAGACTCAGCATTGTGAATAAGTTTCCAACAGCACAGTAATTTAGTGCAACGTCAGTAAAGGGAAACTGTGCACCTGGCCAAATCCAGAGCTTCAAAGTGTCTACTGCTAGTGGACTGTCACAGGCCATGCTGAATTCTTCCAGAAATTAGTTTTAACTTTACCTGTAGCAGGCAGCTCCATAGAGCCTCAGTGCCCACAGTTTTTATTGGGAGTTGGTCACATAGGCACCCACTGCCTACACAAGCCAAAACTGTAGACCCCCAAAGGAGAGTGGGTATGCGGTATAAATACACTGTGCAAGTGTTAGCAGAGTGAGCCACTTGCATCTGTTAGGGAAACGCAACAACTGTTCAGAAACCTAAATTCTCAGTTGGTAGCCAAGGCCCTGCAGTATTAGTGCCTTCTTGCATATATGTGAAGCCATTGCTCTGGACATAACCACAACCCTTTGCATGGTAGGGGCCAGCCCAGATCACATGCAGCAGCAGGGGTCTAGAATCTGCAGAGACTCTGATTTACCAGATTTCCTCCCGAGTCTGCATTTTCTTTCCCAACTCCCTTATCTGTGTAACTCAGTCTTGTTGTTAGCTGTGTCCTCTTCCATTAAAATGAAGACTGGTGGCCACCCCCAGAGCTAAGAGACTTTAGGAAGACTGTAGACTGCTTTAAAGTGGACAAAAGGGGATGGGTGCCACTTCCTTAATGATGAATGTCTGTACCATCTTGAGGGAATCCTGTAATGCGTGTGGCAAAAGTTGATTATTTTATCAGCTGTCTTAGGAGCATTGTCCAGGAGGAGATCTGAATATCTTTCTTGTAAGACAGTTTGGGGTGCTTAAAAGGTGTTCTGAATGGGAGACCTAATCTTAAGGACTCTCCCAGATGACATAGCTCATCTCAGTGCCTGGAGAGGGGCCACGCAGGGTACATGGGTCCCGCAGAAAACAAGACCATTAGCCAGGAGTCCTGTTGAGGCATGATGTGTAGGCGCCCACATCTGTTATTACATGTGGTACAGCAACAGGGACTCTTCCTCATATAGGCAGCTCAGAGAGTGCAAGAGACCCAGCGAGGACATTGTTTCTGCTCTGCTTCCCTGGAGAGGGAGAAAATCTCCTCCATGACCACTCCTGCACATCTTGGGGCCTACATAAAACATACTTCTTAGGGCTACTGGTGAAATTCATTATTGGTGTTGCTTTAATTGAATACCATTGATAAAGGTGGAAGGTGCTGAGCATACTGGAGACAAATGTCTCCAAATGCAGGTAGCATATGCCATACTCATCCCAGAAGTGTTCTTCACCTCAAAGAGAAACCCTGTACCCATTATGTCTTTCCAGACCCTGGCAACCCCAGCTACAACCTGTGATCTGTGTGTCATCTTCATGCCAGACACTTGCTACTGTGTGCTATAGACTGTGCAAATGAAAGCAACTGGCTAGTGAGAATGCCGTTCCTGGTGGAATTCCATCACATTTGGCTTAAATGCAAAACCTATCTTTGTAGGCAAGAAGGATGACATGACAGGTTCACAGCCCTGAAATGCCAGACATGCAGATCTGGGGAGTAAGGGAAGATATCTAATGCACAAAGCTCTGGCTTCTGTTTTTCAGAGAAATAGATGACCAAGGTAAATATCAATGAGGTTCCTCTAAATTTTTTTTTTTTTTCATGGAGTTTCACTCTGTCACCCAGGCTGCAGTGCAGTGGTGCAATCTCAACTCAATAAAACCTCTGCCTCCCAGGTTCAAGCAATTCTCCCACCTCAGCCTCCCAAGTAGCTGAGATTACAGGTGCCCACCACAACGCCCAGCTAATTTTTTTGTGTTTTGACTAGAGATGGTGTTTCCCTATGTTGGCAAGGCTGGTCTTGAATTCCTGACTTCATGTGATATGCCTGCCTTGGGTTCCCAAAGTGCTGGGATTACAGGTGTGAGACACCACACTTGGCTGTTTCCTTTAACTCTTGTATCTTAGGAAGTTGTAAAATCTTTCATCAGAAAATAGTCTTTCCCAAAGTGACCCCAGGGCCACATTGAAGAATTTGCTATCCACTTGGCCCAATAAGACCACAAACTGCATTGTTCTGAATTGCATGGTGTTATTCTCACATATAATCTGGCTGGCCATGAGGTAGACTCAGTTCCCATCAGTAGGTCTCAGCCTTGGAAAGAAATTAACTTGATGCACTATAGCCCAAGATCTCAAGGACATTTTGCTGAGGGACAAAGACCACTCTCAGAGTTACATGCCCCATGCTTCCATTTATGTAACATTCTCACAATAATAAAATGATAGAGGTCAGGCACGGGGCTAGTGCCTGTAATCCCAGCACTTTGGGAGGCCTAGGTGAGTAGATTACATGTAGTCAGGAGTTTGAGACCCTCCTGGCCTATATGGTGAAAGCCCTGTCTCTAGCAAAAATACAAAAAATTAGCCAGGCATGGTGGTGGGTGCCTGCAGTTCCAGCTACCCGGGAGGCTGAGGCAGGAGAATCACCTGAACCCCGGAGGCGGAGGTTGCTGAGAGCTGATATCATGCCATTGCACTCCAGCTTGGGCAAAAAGAGCAAGACTCCCTCTCAAACAAACAAAAAATAATGGAAACCAGGGATGGATCAGCAGTAAGGAAGTTTAGGAAGAGTACAAGGAATGGTGGCTTGCCAATGCAATAGCCTGAGGGAGATCTTAGTGAGGATGGAACACTCTGGGTCTCAATTGCAGCTATACACATTTACCCATGTGATAAATTGACACACAGCACTCTACAGGCAAGTTGCACCAATGTCAAGTTTCCAGTCTTGATACAATGCTATAGCTACCTACACAAAAAATAACCCTCAGGAGAACCTGGGTGAAGGGGACACAGGACCTCTTTGTGTTACCTTTGCAGCATCCTGTAAATCTCTGAGTACTTCAAAAAGAAAAGGATGAGGGCTATTGAACCACAGTGGCCCATGCAAGGCAGGGAGGGCACAGAGCCCCCTACCATAGCTTAGCCTTTACTGGCCATTCACCCATATGGTTCCAAGCATCCTGGTTGCAGGAGCTGGCTCAGAGTGGGGCCTACTGCCTGAGGACAGGGGGCCTTCTTTTTAGATGGAAGAGTTATCAGGTGCTGGTCACTATCTCCTGGACTACCATATTGTCACATTTCTGGGTACATTAAACTGTATGCCTCAAGCATAGACTAGACCAGGAATTTGCACCATTTAGCTCACATGATGTTGTAAATGAGAAACAGGAAAATGGGTCAAGAACTATCAAGAAACATGCTGATGGGGAAGAAATGAAAGAGATGATCTTGGCTGCAGAAGAGACTACTACTGACACCTGCATCCTCCCACCCGCACCTTCCACCTGGGGGTGGGGCTGGATGGGAAAGCTAATGGGGTGCCTGCACTAACAGATGATAGCACATGGAGGGTGAAACCTCTTACTTAGAGACCGAGGAAGAAGAGAGGTAGTCGATGGTTAGTATATTCAGAGAAAGTTGGATTCTTCTCAGTTCAACACTGACTGCATTTAAGAAATGCACACAGCTGGACACAGTGGCTCACTGCTGTCATCTTGGAATTTTAGGAAATCAGTGTGGGAGAATTGCTTGAGGTCAGCAGTTTGAGACCAGCCTGTGCAACACAGCAAGACTCTGCCTCAGAAACAAAACAAAACAAAACAAAACATAAAAAACACAAACAAACAAACAAAAAGACAATCTTTTTAAATGAGCTGGGCATGGTACCACACACTACTTAGGAGGCTAAGGTAAGAGAATCAATTGAGTCCAAGAGTTCAAAGGCTCTAGAGAGCTATAATTGTACTACTCCAGCCTGGATAACTCATTGAGACCCCATGTACAAGGGACCAGTGGCAGGGGGGCACGGGGTGCGGGAAGGAAGGCACATAAAATGAGTTTCTGCACTGGTCAGTTGATGACGACATTGTGGCCAGAGTTTTGCAGAAGCTAACTCTCTATTTCCCCTAGAAGTAGTGCTTCAGTATTGGCTAATTCTGTGTTTGTGGCTACCTTGGGGAACATAGCTTAAGTAACAGAATGGACCATAGAATTTACGTAAATCAATGACAGTTCTGGGCTGGGCAGAGTTGCTGTAACACCAACTCCTCTCCTGGGGCATTGTGACACCCACTAAGTAGCTAAAAGTAATTTCTGTGGGCTTGTTTGGAAAGCACAAGGTTATGAAAGGTGGTTAAATGCTGATGTCTAGCCCTCAAAACTGTGGGCACCCTATTCCTTAAGGTATTATACCTTTAAATTACCATGAACCCCTGGAAGGAAGAGGCTTTCTCTGCATTTTTCATGTATTGGAGCACAGTACTTTTCATATCCCTAAATCATTACCTTTGATACTCAGGGTTCTGTGCACATGGCTGGGTTGTAGAGGTCCTCTACATGTGAGAAGCTTTATGATCCTTAATAAGGGGATGGGTTTGCTCAGAGCTTTCAGGGGAAGGGAGGAAATTGTTTTAAAATGCAGTTCTTCTCCTGTGTCTTCCCATCTTCACATCCCACAGCCTTTTCTTCTGCTCATCAGTTCTCTGTCATGAGATGGGAGTGAGTCTAGCGAGTGCTCTAATGGCATATCTCTGCAGTGGAGACAGCCCACGGATGTGAGCTCAGCATGCCTATGGGCACCTAAGAGGAGGTAGAATGGTCACTCACAGCCACAGCTTCTTACCCAACCACTCTCTGCTAGAGGACAGGACTGAACCGTGGAAGCCACATTTCCCCAGAAATAGAAGAGAATGAGAGCACAGGGTTGTCCCCAGCATGGGAACATCCACACCTCCAGCTTAGTCTGTGTCCCAGGTACTTTGCTGATCTCCTGAAATGCCTCGACTTGCTAATATTTGCCCTTGTCTGGCACTACTTGCAACATCTGCAGCTGCAGTTGCTGGGACTTCAGTGCCCTTGCTGCCACCCATATGGGTCCAGCACTATGAAGCAGACCCTATGATGACAGAACCAGGGCCTGGCTTTTAACTAGGGCCCTGGACATTTTGATGCATTGGAAAGGTGCTAGATTTCCAGTGGCCATCCTAGGAAATAAACCAGAAGGTAGAGAACAAGACCCATAGCTGTAACTAAAGTACAAGGGGAGTTCAGCTTTGCATTGTTCTGTCTTTGTGATCCTGAACCACCTGGACCTGAAAAGGGCTCAGAGTCAGGGAGGGTGTTGGTTCCTGAAGCTTACGTCCCATTTCATCTCCAAAGAAGTTCTTGTTGATTGTAATTATTTCACATTCGATGGAATGCATTAATGTGTTTTAGGCTGTTTTATAAAAATATATTGAGGAATCCTGAAAATAGGGCATGAAATCTTTCCTCTCCTTTTTTCTCCTCTCTGTCTAAAATAGAATCAAATTATCTCCTAACAGTGATACAGGGGGAAGCAACCAGGTGTACAGAAGGCAGGGAAGCCCTCCTACCCGTCCTTCTTACCTGTGCCATGGGAGCTGGAGATTCTGCAGGTTTTCAGCCACAGGAAGTATCATGAGGGCTTTCCTCCAGGACTTCTTGTCATCCCTGGAAATATCACGGGAGAGGGTCTTTAAGGTCTCATAAGGAGAGAAACTGCGATCACACTAGGGACTGTTTTTTTTTTTGTTGTTTGTTTGTTTGGTTTTTTTTTTTCCTAAGACAGAGTCTCACTCTGTTGCTCAGGATGGAATGCAGTGGCACAATCTAAGTTCACTGCAACGTCCACCTGAGTTCAAGCTGTTCCCCTACTTCATTCTCCTGAATAACTGGGACTACCGATATGCGCCACTATGCCTGGCTAATTTTTGTATTTTTCGTAGAGACAGGGTTTCACCATGTTGGCCAGGATGGTCTCAATCTCTTGACCTGATGATGAGCCTGCCTTGGGGTCCCAAAGTGCTGGGATTAGAGCCATGACCCACCATGCCCAGATTCACTCTGGTAACATTTTTATCATGTTACTAAATGGAGCTTCTTGGCCAGGTGCAGTGGCTCACATCTGTAATCCCAACACTTTGAGAGGCCAACGCCAAAGGATCACTTGAGTTGAAGACTAGCTGGGATCATGTAGAGAGACCGCATTTCTACAGAAAATTTTAAAATTCACCAGGCTAAATGTATTTTATGTTTGTACACGTATTTCACACAGCAATTTGTTCTTCATAATGCAGCCACTATAACTTGATAAGTCATTGCACTATTTAAAAGGTTTTAGTAATATCATGAATTAAATTTGCTTAAGATTTAGTACATTTCAGAAATTTTGAACTCTTGACAAACCACATTGGGAAAAGAAATATGTTAATAGTGATTTAGTTGACCCGCCTCATTTCCACACCCAACAAAGCACTGTTATTTTCATTAGGAATGATATTTTCTGTTTCATGATATATTTTCAAATAGAGTTGAGGATCTGCAATTCAGTTCAATACAGGTTTGTTGAGTTTTAAAATGTATTTGAAGCAGTATTTAAATAGGCATTTAAAATTTCAAATTAGATGTTAAATTTATGCATAGTAATTTTGCACTGTAAAATAATTCCCTTCTCCCATTCCTTGTCTGCCATTCTGAATATGCTTATTAAAAATTTTTTTTAAACAAACAAAAAAAAATTCACCAGGCATGGTGGCAGACAACTGTGGTACCAGTTATACAGCAGGCTGAGGTGGGAGGATCCGTTGACCCTTTAGAGGACCCAGTGAGTCCAGGAATTTAAGGCTGCCATGCGCCGTTGAGCCACTGCACTCTACTTGGGTGACAGAGCAGGCCCTGTCTCTAAAATAAGTAAATAATGAAAGAGGCTACCTGAGTGTGCTCTTCATTGTAAATCCACAGAGCTGTGTGCAGAGTGAATAACTGCAAATGTCTTCTCTCCCTGCTGCAGCCCCTGCCCTTGATGTGGACTGGCAGAACAATATGGCCTTTGCCTTCTGTAGCCCAGATGTGTGTATCCATGTGTGCAGGCTCGGCTGTGAACACTTAGCCAAAACCTTCCAGGGACACACAGTAAGTGGGAGCTCTCATCATTGGATTTGAGTTTTTGAGAATGTGATGTGGGGGCCAATTCTTGTATGCCTAGATTTAAAAGATACTACAGCAGTAGACTATTTCATCTGCAGGGCTTGATTGCTTGAGCTGTTGTGGCCAACCCAGGGGGATGGAGTCACCTGGTTTGTGGTGAGCAGTAAGAACAGTTGACCTGGAAATGACCTACATGGTGGATTTAGCATCAAAGCCTTTAAAGTAGCTATAAGAAAAATGTAGGAAACATAAAGGAAGGATGCTCACAATAAATGAATAGATGTGCCACATCTAAAATAAATTTTTATAAAATGATATTATTGAAAAACAAATGAAGGCTGGCAATAGTGGCTTACACCTGTAATCCCAGCACTTTGGGAGGTTGAAGCCAGATAATTACTTGAGGCCAGAAGTTTAAGTTTGGGCAGCACTGCAAGACCCTTTTTCTACAAAACAAATTTTAAAAATTAGTTATGTGTGGTGGTATGCACTTGTACGGTCAGCCCAGGAGGCTGAGGCTGCATTGAACTGTGATCACACCACTGCTCTCCAGCCCAGGCAACACAGTGAGATTCCATTTATTTAAATTATTTTTTTTAAAAGGAAATTTGAGAACTGAGAAGTAGAATGTCAAATTGAAAATGTTAGTAGGTAGGTGCATTAGGCTGTTCTTGCAATGCCATAAAGAAATGACTGTAACTGGTAATTTATAAGAGGTTTAGTTGACTTAAAGTTTTGCAGCTGTACAGAAAACATCTGCTCTAGGCAGGCTTCAGGAAGCTGACAGTCATGGCAGAAAGTGAAAGGCAAGCAGGAGTCTCACGTGGCCAAAGCAGGAGCAAGAGAGAGATTGCTGCACACATTTAAATCACCATGTCTCAGAAGAACTCACTGCCATGAAGGCAGCACCAAGCCATGAAGGATCTGCCCCCTTAATCTAAGCACGGCTGACCTCCAGCATCAGGGCTGACCTCCAGCATCAGGATTTTTATAACTCAACCTGCGATTTGGGCAGGGAAAAATATCCAAACCACACCAGTGTGTTTAACAGCACATTGAAGATTGCAGAAGTGAGGTTAGAGATCATAGAAATTTGCCAGTTTGAAGAACAGATAAAATACTGAAAAATGAATCGATGCTTACTGGCCCGTGGGACCATATCAGGCAGCCTAAAGGTATGAGCATACTAGGTAAAGAAGAAAAAAAAAAAAAGGAAAATCATTTGAGGCATGTCCCGACCTGCAGGACAACAACAGGAGCTTGAAGGGAGAGAGTGGGGATGGATGGGAACAGGAGATGTGAAGAATGGAGACAAGACAGGGGTTTGATCAAGTCTCGTTTATTGTTGCTAAGCTCACAGCTTAAATAGGCACAGGCAGAGAGGCGGGGCAAAGGAAGCTTGCAGTTGGGAAATTCCGCCTTCATAAGTTTCAAAACAGAAACTTATCAGCAGGAAACAGAAACTGAAACTTATCAGCAGAGAAACAGAAACTGAAACATTACTGAAACTTATCAGCAAGGAAACAAAGACTGAAACTTGTCAACAGGAAACATTAAACTGAAACTTATGCAAACCACAACATGGCTGAGTAGATCACAAAATGGCAGCTATTGCTACTCACAGAGGCAATAATGCTTTTTAAAAAAATTTTGGTAGAAAACATCATCATTTGAGAAGCACAGGAAATCCCAAGCAGAATAAATATAAACAGGACCGCACCTACCCACCTAGGCCTATGGTTATCAAACATCAAAATCAATGACAAAGAAAACCCTGAAAGCAAGCAGAGACTGAAAAAGGTCCTGTTATATGCCAGGCAACAACAATATGAACAACAGCTAACTCAACAAATTTCTTTTTGTAGTACAGCCCTTTGAGGCCTTTGAGGCTTCTCCTGCTCTTTCACTAAATCTCTGTGTCAAATTCATCAATTTCTATGCTCTCTAACCTTATTTCTGCAATTGCAGGTCTGCTTTCAAACCCATTTATTAGCCTCAACCTTCTGGTCTAGTGTCCAAACACACCCTGTGCCTCTGTCCCCCTAAAGACACATGCAACCAAGCACCTCAACCCATACTACTTCCTACCTAGTACATTCCTTGACTTAGACTCCCACAGCAGCCCTCAGTCCAACACAGACTCTTCCTTACCCTTCAGTACCGTTTATGTGTCCTCTCCACCCTCTGAGGAGGATTCGTGGCACCTCCGGAGCTCCTACTGCCCATGTGAATGCCACAGCTCTGGCAGTGGCTGCTGGCCTCTGTTTCTGCCTCTCTCAGAAAATTCAGGGTACATCAACAGCAGCCCCAGGAGGGCCCATGGCATCTTGTCTTTCTGTTCACCAACACCCAGAATATCTGTACATTGTGCAAGGGTAGTGTGGGGGTTCCCTGTTCAAGCAGGAGAGGATGATCACAGTTCCTGGAGATTTGCCATCATGCCACTAACTTAACCAATGTAAATTACCTTCCTTATTCTCCTAGCGCCAACCTCTCCCTGCCCTTGGCCCAAGGTTCCTCACACAAAGAAAGACACTTTTAGAGCACAGACACCTATTGTCCTATTAAACTCCTGGCTCCAAACTGACTCTCTTTTTCTGATCTAAATTTATTTCTCCTCTAACCCTGGACTATCCTCAGGTTTTGAATAGAGCTGCACACACTGTCTGTGGTTACCAACTGTACTGCCCTGGACCTTGCTGCCAGCATAGAAGTTGGCCCTTTAAATGGATCTTAACTGTGGCCGATGGTCCTGAACAAAGTTCCAAGACAGTGAGACTGAGTGGAAACCCAATAATCAGCTCTGGAGGCCACACAGGAACTGGGACTTGGATTGGAGGCTGGAGGATCCACTCTCAGGAAGAAATTTGTTCCTTTGTGTGGGTTTGGATACAGAAAGGCCAATGTAACCAGCTCCACATTCTGGTCCTGTGACTTTTCCTTTCAGCAGCTGCAGTCAGTGCCACCCATGATAGCCTATCACCCACATTCACAAGCACACATACCTAAGTATGCTTACACTCTCCCAGCCCCCTCTTCAGCAGCCTCCCCTGCCCTCCCTAGTTTCTCCTAGCAGTCTGCTCCTGGCACAAATAACCATGCTTACAGATACCTAAGGATGTTAGCTCACTCTTTAGCCGCCCCCTTCTTCACTCCCTAGGCTTTTCCAGCAGCCGGCTCCTGGGTCATTCATCCATATTCACAGACACTTAAGCCTACTCAGTCTCAGCCTCCTTTCCAGCCTACTCCACCCTTTCCAGGTTCTCCCCCAACAGCCTTCTGGCACACCCATCCATGATTACAGACATGTAAATATGCTCACAGTCCCCTCTTTAGCAGGCCATGTCTGTCCTACCGGCCATTCCAGCAGCCTGCTCCAGGCACACATATCCGTACTCATAGAGAGCTTTGGAGACTCATACTCTGTCAGCCCCCTTTCCAGCCAGCCTCCTCCACCCTCCCTGCGCTTTCACAGCAGCCTGCTCTTTGGTCATAAGGCTTCTTCCTCCATTTTGTGGGGCACGCATACCACACAGAGCACACATGTGGCTTGTCACTGTCCAGTTCACATCTTTCAAAATTCAGTATCCTTAGAAAGCAGCCTGACCATACAGTTTGTCATCCAAACTAGAGCCCTTAGGAGTTTGCAATTATTTAGGAAATTAATTTTCAGTGTGAAGTTAGTTAATTGGCAGGTCAGGAAAACAGGCATCAGATAGTGGGACTGCCTGGGGCATATGGGACCCTAATGTCACTCCCCAGGAAGGATCTTGCCCCCTCATTTCTCCTGGGCAGAGTGCTTTCCAGATGAGCCTTTGCTGTGTATGGTTCTCTTATATGTGTTTGACCTGCTGTGTCCTTTTCTGCCTTGGTTCCTGGGCACTTTTGCCTTTATCCTCCTGGGTTTCATCTCAGGGTTTCCCTGTGTTCTGAGCCTGTGTGTTAGAGCGCTCATCCTGTGCTTTTAGCTATGTGGCTGTTTGCAGTGGATGAGGAGCCCATGGCCAGGATTTTGCCTGTGTTATGTTTGTTCCTGCTGCTCATTCTTTGCGTCAGTTTTCCCTTGCACATGTGTAACTGCCTGCATCTGCATTTCAGTAAACTTTCACCTGAGTCAGACTTTACCCCACTTAAACTCGACAATAGCTGAGGGTTCACTTCTTGTATTTATCCCTCCCTCCACCTCCACTCACCTGCAGAAGATAAATGCCTTGTAATGGGTGTAGACATGGAAAGAAACTGTTGGATTATTGCATACGAGACTTGGCATGGTGGCACATGCCTGTAATTCCAGCACTTTGGGAGACTGAGGACAGAGCAACTTCTCAACCCCAGGAGTTCAAGTCAACCTTGGGCAACCCGATTTCTGTAAAATAAAAATATATTTTTTAAAAATAGCCGAGCATGGTGGTGCTTCCCTTTTGTCCCAGCTACCTTGCAGGCAGAGTTGGGAAGATCACTTGAACCCAGAAGTTCAAGAGCAGTTTCAGGGACCCATCTCTATCAAGAAAGAAAGAGAAAAAAAATTATCTGGGTGTGGTATTGCCTGCCTTTAGTCCCAGCTACTTGGGATGTTAACGCAGGAGGTTACTTGAGTTGAGAGGGTCAAGGCTCCAATGAACTAGGATCAGGACACTGAACTCAAAGCCTGTGCAACAGCAAGACTCTGCCTCAAAAATTTTTTTAAAAAGTACATAGGAGAATAATTTTCAAAGCCCAGTTTTTACAATAACTGTGGTTTTATTTGCTGAGATTTATGGTATGTGAATTCTTTACTTGCCTTCCTTACTTTCAGGGAATGTTTTCTTCTTAAATATTGATGAGAGTGGCTGGTGATGTGTGGAATATAGTTGTAGTTTTATATAAATGAAAAAGACAAAGTGAGAAAAAGGAAACTGCATGGCTGGTTGGACGTGCTGTTTGATGTGAGGCTGAAGCCAAGGGTCTTCAGCAGCAACAGTGGCATGCTGCTGCCCACTGCTGGAAGGCCACCTCATCTACTCACAGGCCTTGAGGTCTTTCTCGGACTCCCTGCTCTTTTTCAGAACGAAGTCAATACCATCAAATGCGATCCTTCTGGAATGTTTCTAGCATCCTGCTCAGATAACATGACATTGAAGGTAGAGTAGGCATCGCAAGGGTGGTCTGCTTAATCCCACACAATCCCGAGAGCTCAGTGTCAGTCTCATGATCACTCTTCCATAAGGATTATTTGTTACTGACCAGGCTCCTTCCTCTGTCATCTGGTGAACTCCGATTTGTCAGTTGGGGTCCCACTGAGAATCCCAGCCTCCCCGCAGGGTTTCTCACCACTGGACAACCCCTACCCCGCCATGGGCCAGCAGGCTCATGTGCACCCCAGAAGAATTATGCCACATCATTCCTGGGTGCATGAACAACTTTTGCTTATGTTGTGGCTGGTGTGTCCTGTAGATCTGGAGTATGAAGCAGGACGTGTGCATCCATGATCTTCAGGCTCAGAGCAAAGAGATCTACACCAACAAGTGGAGACCCGCCAGGCCTGCCATCAGCAACCCAAATTCGAGCATCATTTTGACAAGGTAAGTGGAGGCAGCACAACTGGTACAGCTCCACCCTACACAACGATGACAGGAATTTTGCTAAACTATATCCCTGCCCATGTGTTGAAGCCCTTCAGAGGAAAGGAAATGGTACCTCACTTTGAAGGGGCCAAAACCATCCTCCCTTTCACGTAACCCTGGTTTTGGTCCAGGTGTGGCGTCTCATGCCTGTAACCCCAACATTTTGGGAGGCCAAGGTAGGTAGATTACCTGAGTTCAGGAGTTTGAGACCAGCCTGGCCAACATGGTGAAACTCTGTCTCTACTAAAAATACAAAAATTAGCCAGGCATGGTGATGCCCACCTGCAAACCCAGCTACTCAAGAAGCTGAGGCAGAAGAATCACTTGAACTCTGGGGACAGAGGCTGCAGTGAGCCAAAATCGTGCCATTGCACTCCAGCATGGGCAACAAGACCAAAACTTAGTCTCAAAAAAATACAATAATTTCAGTTGCTTGAAGACACATACATACACACACACACAAACACACACACACACACACACACAAGTATACATACAAATATGTATATATGTATGTGTATATACATGTATATAGATATATGGGTATATATACATATACGAATTTTCAAGCAAAAGGAATTTTTTATTTATATATATATATAGACACACAGATATTTGCATATGTATATGTGTATATACATGTATATATACGTGTATATGTGTATATACATGTATATATACATGTATATGTACATATATGTGTGTGCATATGTATATGTACATGTACATACACACACACATATATACATATGTGTGTGTGTGTGTTTTTTGTGTGTGTATTTCTCTCTATATATCAATAGACAGAGATAGAATCTCACCATTGTTTCCTAGCCTAGTCTCCAACTCCTTCATCAAAGGAGCCTATCATCTCTTTTCTCAAAGCACCAGGATTACATATGCAGTCCACCATGCCTGGCCTAAAAAAACTTTTTGAATGTTTATTCTTAATTGGGCATTTTTCCAAATATAGTTTCTGCATTAATTTAGTATTATTAGCTGTTGTGTTTTAAATGGTAGGACCATTTTAATTAACTAGATTAATATTCTACAAAAATATTGACTGTTCATATCTATAGGAAGTGCACAAATGAATGTAGATATCAATTTGTTTCTCTAATAAGAACATCAAAAATAAGAACTTTTGTCTATGTGTTTAATGACTATGGCTTTGTTTTTAATACTTCTGAATTATATTTTAGAAGAGAAAAAGCTCCTCAGTTTACTGTTTTAAAACAAATGCTGAGAAGGACAACTCCTGGAGATCCAAAACACATCATGGAGAACTTTTAGAAACTGCTGTGTGTACATGATTTTGCTTTCTATCACACTTTGCTAGTGCTGCTTTTGATTCTATGGTGCAACTATGGAATGTGGAATGAAGCATCTGCACCCACATACTTACAAAGCATCAGGAGCCTGTCCACAGTGTAGCTTTCAGCCCTGATGGGGAGTACTTGGCCAGCAGATCCTCTGACAAGTGCGTTCATATCTGGAATACACAGGTAACCTTCTGGGATGCCTGAACAGCCACGATTCCAATGTCCCTACCTAGTTGAGAGCAGTGCCTAGAGGGAGTTGAGCAAGTATAGGCTTCCTGGGCAGACCCAGCAAATGCTGTCCATCGTGTATCCCAAGTGGACTGTGAGCTCTTCCACAACCAGACATCTTTGGCTGTTCCCCTACCTAAGGAAGGGTGTCATGTCTGCCATCCTCAGGGCTCTCAGCCATTTGATTTCAAGCTCTTTGCATGTTTTCTTTTTTGAAGGAACCCATGTCTTCTGTTCAATTTTCTGAGTCTGTGGCACAAAACCTTCTTCCTGCCTCTTCTTCTTCTTAGCATTTATCTCTGAAATGATGCACTCTGGATACTGAGATTGGAGGATGGGAGTTGGAGAACCAACTAACAGGGGCAAGGCCAACTCCACGTCCTCTGCCCACAGCAACTCCTGCATTTCCACCATGGAGAAGATCAGGGAGCAGGACTGAATGTGCATTTGCTGTTGTCATGCCACGTAGATTTTTCAAATGAAAGTAGTTTCTCTTTCAGTAACATGTTGATATTGGATTATCCTTTTACCAGGGACTGGAAAGATGCAGAATTTTGTTTTTCCGTGAGACAGTCTCATTTTGTTACCCAGACTGCAGTGCAGTAGTACAATCTTGGCTCACTGCAGCTCTTCCTCCCAGATTCAAGAGATTGTTCTGCTTCAGCCTCCCAAGTAGCTGAGACCACAAGTGTGCACCAACATGTCCAGCTAATTTTTGTGTTTTTAGTAAAGGCAGAGTTTCACCGTATTGGCCAGGCCGGTTTTGAACTCCTGACCTTGTGATCCACCTGCCTCAGCCTCCCAAAGTCCTGGGGTTACAGGCATGAGCCACTGTGCCTGGCCAGGACATAGAATGCGAATAAAGGCGCCTGCTGTGGGTATCTTGGGTCAGACCTGAGGATAGGAGAATCCCACTAAAAACAGTAGAAACAGACAGAAATTGGTAATGCACCACATAAAGGATTGTATAGGATTGTTTCAAAAGGATTGTATAGCACTTGATTCTATTCTGAGGGAAGAGAGAAGTGATGATATGCTATGAGTTGTTGAAAAGAACCAATGGGTGCCTTTAATCTTAGGAGGGATCAATGGTCTTCCCCCTCCCCCATTCATCTGCATTTTTATTTTGGGTGTTTTTGGCTTGGTTGACATTCAGGTCGATTTGCATCATCAAATTCATTACCCCTGGTGGACTCACGAATGATGGGCAGTGTTCACAGGAAAGGGGTCCACTGAGATTACAGGCTTCCCAGGACCCCATGTGAACCACATCCTCTCAGGGAAGGCAAGGAAATGCTAGACCCTGCTTAGACCACACCTAAAATCAAGCCATATCTCACAGCCCTAGATAGCCTTCCAGGAAGCATACATTTCAGGACTAATGTGCAAGAGTCTCTCTTCATGAAATGTGTACTAGAAATAGTGATGGGTGGATTTGTAAAAACAACACATCAATCATCAAAATATGACATTATCAATTAGGTACAGTCTATCATCAAGTACTCACTGCATTGTTTAAAACCTTTTTCTTAAATCAAGAAAATGTTTAAGTTTTTTCTTAACAGAAATCTTAAAGCCCACTTTAATATTTCTGAAAGTATAAAAATACATATCTATAGTACTGTTGGTGTGTACCTTTCTCAGTTCATGGAATACCATCCATTAAAGAGCCCAATTGAGCAGAGATTTTGGGACAGTCTATTGATATCGGTCTTCATATTTATCCTGCCTGTAACCATTAGGGAATCATCAGTGAAGGCTTATTTGACTCTTTGTTTATTTTTATTTTTTTAATTTTTTCAGATAATCAATAAGTATTTATTGAGCAGTCTAATATACATAAGCATTTGCAGACAAAAAAAAAGTAATATTAACCTATTTACAACCATAACACTGGACATCTCCAAAATATACACATGACACTTCCTTTCTAATCTTCAAGGTTTTTTTGTTTTTTTGTTTTTTTTTTACTTTAAGTTCTGGGGGTACATATGCAGATCTTGCAGGATTATTACCTGGGTATACATATGCCATAGTGGTTTGCTGCCTCCCTTCCCCATCATCTACATTAGGTATTTCTCCTAATATTTTCCCTCCCCAATTTTCCCACCCCCTGCTATCCCTCCCCTAGACCTCCAACCCCCAACAGACTCCAGTGTGTGATGTTCCCCTTCCTGTGTCCATGTGTTCTCATTTTTTGACACTGATTTATGAGTGAGAATATGCAATGTTTGCTTTTCTGTCCTTGTGTCAGTTTGCTGAGAGTGATGGTTTCCAGCTTCATCCATGTCTCTGCAAAGAACATGAATTCATCCTTTTTTATGGCTACATAGTATTCCATGGTGTATATAAGCCACATTTTCTTTATTGAGTCTATCATCGATGAATATTTGGGTTGGTTCCAAGTCTTTGCTATTGGGAACAGTGCCTCAAAGAACATACTTGTAAATGTGTCTTTAAATTAGAACCATTTATAATCCTTTGGATATATACCCAGTAATGAGATTGCTGGTCAAATGATATTTCTGTGTCTAGACCCTTAAGACATCAACACACTGTATTCCGCAATGGCTGAAGTAATTTACACTCCAGTCAACACTGTAATAGTGTTCCTATTTCTCCACATCCACTTCAGCATCTGTTGTCTCCTGATTTATTAATGAACATCATTCTAACTGGTGTGAGATGATATCTCAATTTCATATTTATTTGCATTTATGTAATGATTGCAAAATTTTTTCCCATTCTATTGGTTGCCAGTTCAGTCTAATGATAGTTTCTTTTGCTGTGCAGAAGTTTAATTGGATTCCATTTGTCTATTTGGCTTTCGTTGCCGTTGCTTTTGGTGTTTTAGTCATGAAGTCCTTGCCTTTGCCTATGTCCTGAATGATTTTTCTAGGCTTTCTTCTAGCGTTTTTATGGTGTTAAGTCTTATGTTTAAATCTTTAATCCATCTAGGGTTAATTTTTGTATAAGGTGTAAGGAAGGGGTCCAGTTTCAGCTTTCTGCATATGGTTAGCCAGTTTTCCCAATACTATTTATTTAACAGGGAATCATTTCCCCATTGCTTGTTTTTGTCTGGTTTGTCAAAGATCAATGCGACATTACTTATGAGGCATCTGTTCTGTTCCATTGGTCTGTATTGCTGTTTTGGTACCAGTACTATGCTGTTTTGATTACTGTAGTTTTGAAGTATATTTAAAAGTCAGGTAGCATGACGCTTCCAGTTTTGTTCTTTTTTGCTTAGGATTGTCTTGGCTATGTAGTCTCTTTTTTGGTTCCATATGAAGTTTAAGATTTTTTTTTTCCAGTTCTGTGAAAAAGGTCATGGAAACTTGATGGAGATATCATTGAATCTATAAATTACTTGGGCATTATGGCCATTTTCACAATATTGATTCTTACTAACCATGAACATGAGATGTTTTTCCATCTCTGTCCTCTCTTATTTCCTTGAGCAGTGGTTTGTAGTTCTTGAAGAGGTCCTTCATATCCCTTATATGTTGTATTCCTAGGTATTTTATTATCTTTGTGGCAGTTGTGAATTGGAGTTTGTTCATGATTTGGCTCTCTGTTTGTCTCTTGTTTGTGTATGGAAATGCTTGTGATTTATCTACATTGATTTTGTATCCTGAGACTTTGCTGAAGTTGCTTATCAGGTTAAGAAGATTTTGGGCTGAGATGATGGGGTCTTCTAAACACACAATCATGTCATCTGAAAATAGAGACAATTTGACTTCCTCTTTTCCTAATTGAATACACTTTATTTCTTTTTCTTATCTTATTTCTCTGGCCAGAACTTGCAATAATATGTTGTATAGGAGTGGTGACTAGTTCTAAAGAGGTTTCTTTGTGCTGTAGTGCAGGAGTCCCCACCCCTGGGAAACCATGCTGCACAGTAGGTGGGGAGTGGCAAGCAGGCAATTTTTACCTCCTGTGATCTGCCTACTATCAGATCAGTGGCAAGGTTAGATTCCCACGGAAGCAGAAACCCTATTGTGAACTGTGCACGTGAAAGATCTAGGGGATGTACTCCTTAAGAAAATCTAACTGATATCCGTTAATTTGAGGTTGAACAGTCTCATCCCAAATCCATCCCCTTTCCCACTCCCTGTCCACTGTCTGTGGAAAGCTGCCTTCCATGAAACCACCACAAAACCAGACCTTGCTGCCAAAAACATTTTTGACTGCTGCTGTAGTGGAAGCTTGACTGTGACCACAATTACATTTTCAGATGGATGGACTCTTCATTGCAGTGATTCTTAAAAATATTTTCCCAGCAGGCATGGTAACTCATAGTACTTTGGGAGACCAAGGAGGGTGAATCATGAGGTCAGAAGTTCAAGAACAGCCTGGCCAATATGGTGAAACCTTGTCTATTAAATTACAAAAATTGGCTGGGTGTAGTGTCATGAACTTGTAGTCCTGGTTGCTGGGGAGACTGAAGCAGGAGAATGGCTTGAACCCAGGAGGCAGAGGTTCTAGTGAGCTGAGATGGTTCCATTGCACTCTAGCCTGTGCAACAGAACACATACACAAACAAAAACACATTTCCTTGTCCATTTAAGCTCCCATTTTATTTTATTTTTGGAGTTTAAGCTGTAGCTCACTGAACAGATGATTCTCTTTAAAAATGAAAATAAAAAATAAAGACTTTTTGTCATCGTTGTTGTTGAGACTGGGTCTCAGTCTGTCACCCAGGCTGGAGAGCAATGATGCCATCTGGGCTCACTGCAACCTTCACCTGCCAACTTTAAGCAATTCTCCTATCTCAGCCTTCCAAGTTGCTGGGACTACAATCTGCCAGGATACTTGGGTGCTTTGTGTATGTTTAGAGACAGGGTTTCCATATTCAGGCTGGTCTGGAACTCCTGACCTCATGTCATCCACTTAACTTGGCCTCTCAAAGTGCTAAGATTATAGGAGTGAGCCACAAGAAGAGGTTATTGTTCCCCTCTGGAGAATAACAGAGGGAGGAAATAGCAGCAACAGAGATGAAGAATATTTATAGGTAGAACGTGAAGTGAATGTTCTGAAGAACAGGGTTTTGTTAAGAACACTTATCTTCGTGTAAAAGATACTTAGGGAAACTCAGCAGGAAGTAAACAGTTGGAAGTATGCACTCTTTTGTAATGACACCTATGCATGATGATGATAATATCTCACTTTGAAATGAAGGAAATGGTAGACTATTAAAATTTTTTTTTTAAACCTTGACAACATAGTGCAATCAGATCTCTACCAAAAAAAAAAAAAAAAAAAATAGCTGGGTATGGTGTTGAGTGCCTGTGGTCTCAGCTGTTTGTGAGGCTAAGGCAGGAGGATCATTAAGCCCAGGAAATTGAGTTTGCCTGCAGTGACCCATGCAAGGGTGTCACTACCCTTCTATCCTGAGTGTGAGAGTTGCCAAACAAAGCAAAAGATATCTTTGTTTTTTTATGGCGAGACTCCAGTGAACTAAAATCAAATACAATCTGTCTGATGGGAACAGTCTCCTCTTTCTAGTCAGCCTTCACTCCAAGCCACACCTCTACTGTCACCTCCTTCTCACAGAGCAACCCAAACTCCTGGCTGTACATCTTAGTTCCCTCACACCTGTTCAAGAACTTTGTCCCATTATCACCATCACTTTTTCTCAACTCCATCATTCCTGTAGCACCTCCAAGATACCCAGGGACCTGCTCTTTTAAAACAGCAAAGCAAGCTGGGCATGGTGGCTCAAGCCTGTAATCCCAGCACTTTGAGAGGCCGAGGTGGGTGGATCACGAGGTCAAGAGATCGAGACCATCCTGGTCAACATGGTGAAACCCCGTCTCTACTAAAAATACAAAAAAAATTAGCTGGGCATGGTGGCACATGCCTGTAATCCCAGCTATTCAGGAGGCTGAGGCAGGAGAATTGCCTGAGCTCAGGAGGCGGAGGTTGCGGTGAGCCGAGATTGCGCCATTGCACTCCAGCCTGGGTAACAAGAGCGAAACTCCGTCTCAAACAAACAAACAAACAAACAAACAAACAAAACAGCAAAGCAAGCCACACTTTCTGCAGCAACAAGCCTTACAGGGAAGAGGGAAGTCGTCACTCAGAACCAAGGCTGGCCATCATCTCATTTCTTCATGTATTTGCCCAACTGTCTCATCATTTCCTAGGTTGACCCAGCATACATGCTGACGGTCATTTTTTTTTTTTTTTTTTGTCCCCAGTACCTAGGCCTGGCTCAGTGCCTGTCAGTCACCATGAGAAAGCATCTACTCACCATCTCACTTGGCTCCACTCACCAGGTCAAAATCATATGCATATCATTTGGTGATGCTTGGTGTCCCATCTGGGAGTCATCATCTTGTCTATATAATTGGATCTCAGGATTCTTGTTTAAGAGCTTCAGAAACTGACTCTATGTAAGGTAAGCCTAAAGAAATAGATGAACCAGATACTGGGAATATGGACAATGATTTTCGGAGGCCAAGGAAACAGGAACTGCCAAGAGTAGGCTGCAGCACTGGGTTCATGAAGATAATAGAGATGGCAATGGATGGTGCCCACACCTAGAAGGCTGGACTGTGTTGGTAGCCCTCCTGTGTGAAGGCTTGCAAAGCAGGTTTTGCAATATGGATGGGGAGCCCAGATGGGCTCTGAGCCCAGACACAGAGTCCCCAGATGGAGGGACCTTGAGATGAAAAGATTAGGAGAACAAAGGATAATCTATTTAAAAGATTACCAGATGGACGTGCATTCTTGAGGAACAAGGTGGCCATGATGAACTATGTCCTTGTGCAAGCACCAAAAATAATCATTACCCTTTAGGATTGCTGATTGTGTGTCTGTCATCTATATTGTGAGTGGCTTGTGATTTATCTACTTGGTTTTTCTTCTTGGAAAATATATATATATACTGAGTCTCTGAGAAATAAAGTTGTTGTTGGAGCACTAACTCCTTAACCCTCCTGACCCTGCCTGTCTGTCTCCTTTTCTTCTTGTGCACACCCCACTCAGGTTGGAATCCTCTTGCTGGTCAAGAGTTCCTGGCAGATGTGGCACCTGAAACAGGGACCTGAGATCGGGGATTTTGGTGACGCTTAGGTAAGTGGCTGCAGCGGCAAGTACTAGAAATTTAAAGAGTTTTTGTAAATACAAAGTTTTGAGTTTCTGTAAAAATCAAGGTTACTAATTGTGAATAATCAGGAGTAAAAATGGGGCAACTTGAATCAAAGGAATATAAGTTGTTTGTACATTTATTGCAATCTATGATTAAGGTTCAAGGTCATGATATAAAATTTAGTCAGGTACAGGAGTTTTTACAAATTGTTCATGAATTTTGTCCCTGGGTCCCTGAAGGTGGAATTTTGGATGAAGCAGCTTGGGGACTTATTGGAGAAAAAATTAGTCATTTTTTTCTCATAGTAACAATCTACCTCAAACTGCTATATTAACCACTGTTTGGAGTAAGCTTCATGGATGTGTTTGTCCTTCTCCATTGCCTTCTGCCTCTCCTTATCCTTCTTCTCCTCCTTCATGTGCTCCACCTACTTATCAAGTACAGGTAGGTCTTGCACCAGGGGATTCAGATTTTCCCTTGATATCGCCTGAACAAGAAGAAATTGCCGAAAGAGGTTCATGTAGTCATCATAGTGAGTATGATCCTTATGATGTTCCTCTGGATGAGATCATAGTACTATCTAGTAAGCCTCCAGTGATTCTTATCCAAAGAAAACATTTCTGCCACTCGAGAGTTGGTTCGGAACAGTTTGAGGGAGGACATATCCGACCTACTCAAAGCCCTTGGAATTCTCCAATTTTTGTTATTGAGAAAAAAATCTGGTAAATGGAGACTTACAGGATTTTTTTTTTTTTATTGCATTTTAGGTTTTGGGGTACATGTGATGAACATGCAAGATTGTTGCATAGGTACACACATGGCAGTGTGCCTTGCTGCCTTCCGTCCCCTCATCTGTATCTGTCATTTCTCCCCATGCTATCTCTTCCCACATCCCCACCCCCCGCCCCTCCCCCATTTCCCCCCAACAGACCCCAGTGTGTAGTGCTCCCCTCCCTGTGTCCATGTGTTCTCATTGTTCAACACCCGCCTATGAGCGAGAATATACGGTGTTTGATTTTCTGCTCTTGTGTCAGTTTGCTGAGAATGATGGTTTCCAGGTTCATCCATGTCCCTATAAAGGACGTGAACTCATCGTTTTTGATGGCTGCATAATATTCCATGGTGTATATGTACCACATTTTCCCTATCCAGTCTATCATCGTTGGGCATTTGGGTTGGTTCCAGGTCTTTGCTATTGTAAACAGTGCTGCAATGAACATTCGTGTGCACGTGTCCTTGTAGTAGAATGATTTATAATCCTTTGGATATATACCCAGTAATGGGATTGCTGGGTCAAATGGGATTTCTATTTTTAGGTCCTTGAGGAATCGCCACACTGTCTTACAGGATTTAAGAACAGTTAATGAAACTGTGGAAATAATGAGACCTCTTCAACCTGGTCTGCCATCCCCTATGGTAATACCACAAGGATGGAAATTAACTGTTGTTGATTTAAAAGACTGTTTCTTTACTATACCTCTCGCCCCCAAGATTGTGAAAGATTTGCCTTTAGTGTCCCATCTACTAATTATGAACAACCTTGGGACAGATATGAATGAGTAGTGTTGCCTCAGGACATGGCTAATAGCCCCATCCTTAGTCAAAACTTTGTTGCAAAGGCTATTCTTCCTGTAAGACAACAACATCCTAATATTATTCTTATTCATTATATGGATGATATACTGATTGCTGCATCGTCTAATGGTCATTTACAGCCTGATTTTGTACAAGTACAAAGTTGTTTGGCTAATGCTGGATAGGTAATTGCTCCAGAAAAAAAGCCAATCTTCTGCCCCTTACCACTATTTGGGAAGAATAATTGAATTACAAAAAAGATCTTATGAAATTCCCAAACTAAATACTTCTCAATTGAAAACTCTTAATGATTTCCAAAAATTTCTAGGAGATTTAAATTGGATCAGACCTAGTCTCAAACTTATCACTGGAGATTTAAAACCTTTATTTGATATTTTAAAAGGACAGAACATAAATTAAATAGGGTACAAGACAAGGAACCCTGGAGCTTTTGTGTGTTATGTACACAGTACACACCTGCAGATGTCTTCTGGCAGCAAGGAATATTAGAAGGGTTACACCTTCCTGCCAGTCGTGGAAAAGTAGTCACTCATTATGATTTGGTTGCTGCCCTGGTTACTAAAGGCAGAACTCGTGCTCTTGCATTGTTTTGATACGAGCCTACAGAAATTGTAGTTCCCTATACAGGCCCTCAACAAACTTGGCTTTGGCAATTTTTGGAAATTTGGCAAATTGCTTTTGCTGGATTTCCAGGAAATATTGGCTGTCATCTTCCAGCTGATAAAAGTTTACAATTTTATACTCTTAATTCTCTCATTTTTTTCTCAAAAATGTGTTAAAATATCTTTGACAAAGGCACAACTGGCATTCACGAATGGATCTTCATCTGGTATTGCTGCTGGATCTGCTAATAAACATCCTTTTTCTTTTCTTTTTTTCTTTATAATAATTATTTTTTTAATTGCATTTTAGGTTTTGGGGTACATGTGAAGAACATGCAAGATTGTTGCATAGGTACACACATGGCAGTGTGGTTTTCTGCCTTCCGTCCCCTCGCCTGTATCTGTCATTTCTCCCCATGCTATCTCTTCCCACCTCCCCACACCCCCGTCCCTCCCCCATTTCCCCCCAATGGACCCCAGTTTGTAGTGCTCCCCTCCCTGTGTCCATGTGTTCTCATTGTTCAACAACCACCTATGAGTGAGAAGATGTGGTGTTTGATTTTCTGCTCTTGTGTCAGTTTACTGAGAATGTTGGTTTCCAGGTTCATCCATGTCCCTACAAAGGACGTGAACTCATCGTTTTTGATGGCTGCATAATATTCCATGGTGTATATGTACCACATTTTCCCTATCCAGTCTATCATCGTTGGGCATTTGGGTTGGTTCCAGGTCTTTGCTATTGTAAACAGTGCTGCAATGAACATTCGTGTGCACGTGTCCTTACAGTAGAATGATTTACAATCCTTTGGATATATACCCAGATATGTATATGGGATATATATGGGATTGCTGGGTCAAATGGGATTTCTATTTATAGGTCCTTGAGGAATCGCCACACTGTCTTCCACAATGGTTGAATTAATTTACATTCCCACAACAGTGTAAAAGTGTTCTATTTCTCCACATCCTCTCCAGCATTTGTTGTTTCCAGATTTTTTAATGATCGCCATTCTAACTGGTGTAAGACGGTATTTCAATGTGGTTTTGATTTGCATTTCTCTAATGACCAGTGATGATGAGCATTTTTTCATATGTTCATTGGCCTCCTATATGTCTTCTTTTGTAAAGTATCTGTTCATATCCTTCGCCCATTTTTGAATGGGCTTGTTTGTTTCTTTCTTGTAGATCTGTTTTAGTTCTTTATATATTCTGGATATTAGCCCCTTGTCATATGGGTAGACTGCAAAAATTTTTTCCCATTCTGTTGGTTGCCGATTAACTCTACTGACTGTTTCTTTTGCCGTGCAGAACCTGTGGAGTATGATTAGGTCCCATTTGTCTATTTTGGCTTTTGCTGCCATTGCTTTTGGCATTTTGGTCATGAAGTCCTTGCCTACGCTTATGTCCTGAATGGTTTTGCCTAGATTTTCTTCTAGGGTTTTTATGGTGTTAGGTCTGATGTTTAAGTCTTTAATCCATCTGGAGTTAATTTTGGTGTAAGGTGTCAGGAAGGGGTCCTGTTTCTGCTTTCTGCACATGGCTAGCCAGTTTTCCCAACACCATTTATTAAACAGGGAGTCCTTTCCCCATTGCTTGTTTTTGTCAGGTTTGTCGAAGACCAGATGGTTATGGATATGTTGTATTTCCTCTGAGGCCTCTGTTCTGTTCCATTGGTCTGTATCTCTGTTTTGGTACCAGTACCATGCTGTTTTGATTACTGTAGCCTTGTAGTATAGTTTGAAGTCCTGTAGTGTGTGATGCCTCCTGCTTTGTTCTTTTTGCTTAGAATTGACTTGGCTATGCGGGATCTCTTTTTGTTCGATATGAAGTTTAAGGTGTTTTTTTCCAGTTCTGTGAAGAAGGTCATTGGTAGCTTGCTGGGAATAGCATTGAATCTGCAAATCACTTTGGGCTCTGTGGCCATTTTCACGATGTTGATTCTTCCTAACCATGAACATGGAATGTTTCTCCGTTTGTGTCCTCTCTTATTTCATTGAGCAATGGCTTGTAGTTCTCCTTGAAGAGGTCCTTTATGTTCCTTGTTAGTGGTATTCCTAGGTTTTTTATTCTCTTTGTAGCAATTGTGAATGGCATTTCATTCTTGATTTGGCTGTCTTTAAATCTGTTACTGGCATATAGGAATGCTTGTGATTTTTGCACGTTGATTTTGTATCCTGAGACTTTGCTGAAGTTGTTTTTCAGTTTCAGGAGATTTTGGGCTGAGATGATGGGGTTTTCTAGATATACAATCATGTCATCTGCAAATAGAGACAATTAGACTTCCTCTTTTCTTATTTGAATACCCTTTATTTCTTTTCCTTGCCTGATTGCTCTGGCTAGAACTTCCAGTACTATATTGAATAGGAGTGGTGAGAGAGGGCATCCTTGTCTAGTGCCAGATTTCAAAGAGAATGCTTTCAGTTTTTGCCCATTCAGTATGACATTGGCTATTGGTTTGTCGTAAATAGCTTTTGTTGTTTTTAGATATGTTCCATCAATACTAGTTTATTGAGGGTTTTTAGCATAACGAGCTGTTGAATTTTGTCAAAGGTCTTCTCTGCATCAATTGAGATAATCATGGTTTTTGTCTTTGGTTCTCTTTATGTGGTGATTTACGTTTACGGACTTGCGTATGTTGAACCAGCCTTACATCCCTGGGATGAATCCTACTTGATCATGGTGGATGAGCTTTTTGATATGCTGTTGCCGTCGGTTTGCCAGTATTTTATTGAATATTTTGGATCTATGTTCATCATGGATATTGGCCTGAAATTTTCTTTTCTTGTTGAGTCTCTGCAGGGTTTTGGTATCAGGATGATGTTTGTCTCATAAAATGATTTGGGAAGGATTCCCTCTTTTTGGGTTGTCTGGAATCGTTTCATAGGGAATGGTATCAGCTCCTCTTTGTATGTCTGGTAGAATTCAGCTGTGAACCCATCTGGACCTGGTCTTTTTTTGGGTGGTATGCTCTTAATTGCTGCCTCAACTTCAGACTTTGTTATTGGTCTATTCAGGGTTTTGGCTTCTTCCAGGTTTAGGCTTGGGAGGATGCAGGTGTCCAGAAATGTATCCATTTCTTCCAGGTTTACTAGTTTATGTGCATAGAGTTGTTTCTAATAGTCTCTGATGAAAGTTTGGATTTCTGTGGAATCTGTGGTGATATCCCCTTTATCGTTTTTTGTTGCATCAATTTGGTTATTCTCTTTTTTCTTTTTAATTAATCTGGCTAGTGGTCTGTCTATTTTGTTGATCTTTTCAAAAAACCAGCTCCTGGATTTATTGATTTTTTGAAGAGTTTTTTGTGTCTCTATTTCCTTCAGTTCTGCTCTGATCTTACTTATTTCCTATCTTCTGTGAGGTTTTGAGTTTTTTTGATCTTGTTCCTCTAGCTCTTTCAATTTTGATGATAGGGTGTCAATTTTAGATCTCTCCTTTCTTCTCATGTGGGCACTCATTGCTATATATTTTCCTCTAGAGACTGCTTGAAATGTGTCCCAGAGATTCTGGTATGTTGTGTCTTCATTCTCATTGGTTTTGAAGAACATCTTTATTTCTGCCTTCATTTCATTGTTTATCCAGTCAACATTCAAGAGCACGTTGTTCAGTTTCCATGAAGCTGTGCAGTTCCAAGTTAGTTTCTGCATTCTGAGTTCTAACTCGATTGCACTGTGGTCTGAGAGACTGTTTGTTATGATTTCAGTTCTTTTGCTTTTGCTGAGGAGTGATTTATTGTCAATTATGTGGTCAATTTTAGAGTAGGTGTGATGTGGTGCTGAGAAGAATGTATATTCTGTGGGTTTGGCGTGGAGAGTTCTGTAAATGACTATTAGGTTTGCTTGTTCCACGTCTGAGTTTAGGTCCTGGATATCCTTGTTGATTTTCTGTCTGGTTGATCTGTCTAATATTGACCATGGGGTGTTAAAGTCTCCCACTATTATTGTGTGGGAGTCTAAGTCTCTTTGTAAGTCATTAAGAACTTGCCTTATAAATCTGAATGCTCCTGTATTGGGTGCATGTAAATTTACGATCATTAGCTCTTCTTGTTGCAGTGATCCTTTTACCATCATGTAATGTCTTTTTTGTCTCTTTTGATCTTTGTTGCTTTAAAGTCTATTTTATGAGAGATGAGAATTACAACTTCTGCTTTCTTTCTTTCTTTTTTTTTTTTTTTTTTTTTTTTTTTTTGTTTTTTCTCTCCATTTGCTTGGTTGGTCTTCCTCCATCCCTTTATTTTGAGCCTTTGTGTATCCTTGCATGTAAGATGGGTTTCCTGGATACAGCACACTGATGGGTTTTGGCTTTTTATCCAATTTGCCAGTTTGTGTCTTTTGATAGGGGCATTTAGTCCATTTACATTTAGGGATAGTATTGTTATGTGTGAATTTGATGCTGTCATTTTGACGCTACCTGGCTGTTTTTTTTGGTTAGTTGATGCAAATTCTTGATTGTGTTGATGTTCTTTTACCATTTGGTGTGTTTTTGGAGTGGCTGGTACTGGTTGTTCCTTTATATGTGTAGAGCCTCTTTCAGGAGTTCTTGTAGAACAGGTTTGGTGGTGATGAAATCTCTGAGTGCTTCCTTGTTCACAAAGGATTTTATTTTTTCCTTCACTTATGAAGCTTTGTTTGGCTGGATAGGAGATTCTGGGTTGAAAGTTCTTTTCTTTAAGGATGTTGAATATTGGCCCCCTATCTCTTCTGGCTTGTAGGGTTTCTGCTGAGAGATCTGCTGTGAGTCTAATGGGCTTCCCTTTGTAGGTAAACGGACCTTTCTCTCTGGCTGCCATTAGCATTTTCTCTTTCATTTCAACCCTGGTGGATCTGACGATTATGTGCTTTGGGGTTGCTCTTCTTGAGGAATATCTTTGTGGTGTTCTCTGTATTTCCTGTATTTGAATAATTGGTCTGCCTTGCCAGGTTGGGAACTTTTCCTGGATAATATCCTGAAGAGTATTTTCCAGCCTGGATTCATTCTCTTCATCACATTCAGGATCACCTATCAAACATAGATTAGGTATTTTCACATAGTCCCAGATTTCTAGAAGATTTTGTTCATTCCTTTTTGTACTTTTTTTTTTTTTCTGTTCTTGCCTTCTCTTTTTATTTCATTGAGTTGATCTTCGACCTCTGATATCCTTTCTTCTGCTTGGTCAATTTGGCTGTTGAAGCTTGTGCATGCTTCACGAAGTTCTGGTGTTGTGTTTTTCAGCTCCATCAATTCACTTATATTCCTCTCTATGCTATCCATTCTCATTAGCATTTCGTCCAATCTTTTTTCAAGGTTCCTAGTTTCTTTGTGTTGGGTTAGAACATGTTCATTTAGCTCACTGTAGTTTCTTACTACCCACCTTCTGAAGTCTGATTCTGTCATTTCTTCACCCTCCTCCATCTGGTCTGGTTCCCTTGCTGGTGAGGAGTTGTGATCCCTTTTAGGAGGAGAGGTGTTCTGGTTTTGGGAGTTTTCATCCTTTTTGCACTGGCTTCCTCCCATTTTTGTGGGTTTATCCACTTGCTGTCTGTAGTTACTGTCTTTCATATTGGGTCTCTCTATTAGCTTCTATTTCATGGATGCTGAAGTTACTTCTTCATCTTCTTTTTTTTCTTTTTTTTTTTTAAGCTTTCCTTCTAACAGTCTGTCCTCTCTACTGTAGGACTGCTGAGGTCCTCTCCAGGCCGTGCTTGCCTGGGAATCACCTGCAGCAGCTGCAGAAGAGTAAGGGTTGCTGCCAGTTTCCTCTTCCACTATCTTTGTCCCAGAAGGATGCTCACCTACTGTCAGTCCATTCTCTCCTTTATGAGGCGATTCTTTGGATCTATGGGGGTCAGGGAGCTACTTGAGGAGGCATTCTATCTTTTATTGGGGATTAAGTCCTGAGCTGTGAGCTCCGTTGTTCATTCAGAGCTACTGTGCAGGTACATTTAGGTCTGCTACAGCTGAACTCATAAAGCACTTTTTGTTCCCAGGTGTTCTGTCCTTGGGAGTTGGGGCTTTATGAGTTTCCATTGTGCTACTTCCTTTTTTGATTTTTCTTTTCTTTTTTTTTTTTTAATTGCATTTTAGGTTTTGGGGTACATGTGATGAATATGCAAGATTGTTACATAGGTACACACATGGCAGTGTGCTTTGCTTCCTTCCGTCCCCTCACCTGTATCCGTCATTTCTCCCCATGCTATCTTTTCCCACCTCCTCACCCCCCCGCCCCTCCCCCATTTCCCCCCAACGGATCCCAGTGTGTAGTGCTCCCCTCCCTGTGTCCATGTGTTCTCATTGTTCAACACCCGCCTATGAGCGAGAATATACGGTGTTTGATTTTCTGCTCTTGTGTCAGTTTGCTGAGAATGATGGTTTCCAGGTTCATCCATGTCCCTACAAAGGACGTGAACTCATCGTTTTTGATGGCTGCATAATATTCCATGGTGTATATGTACCACATTTTCCCTATCCAGTCTATCATCGTTGGGCATTTGGGTTGGTTCCAGGTCTTTGCTATTGTAAACAGTGCTGCAATGAACATTCGTGTGCATGTCTCCTTGTAGTAGAATGATTTATAATCCTTTGGATATATACCCAGTAATGGGATTGCTGGGTCAAATGGGATTTCTATTTTTAGGTCCTTGAGGAATCGCCACACTGTTTTCCACAATGGTTGAATTAATTTACATTCCCACCAACAGTGTAAAACTGTTCCTATTTCTCCACATCCTCTCCAGCATCTGTTGTTTCCCAATTTTTTAATGATCGCCATTCTAACTGGTGTGAGATGGTATCTCAATGTGGTTCTGATTTGCATTTCTCTGATGACCAGTGATGATGAGCATTTTTTCATATGTTTGTTGGCCTCCCGTATGTCTTCTTTTGTAAAGTATCTGTTCATATCCTTTGCCCATTTTTGAATGGGCTTGTTTACTTTTTTCTTCTAGATCTACTTTAGTTCATTGTAAATTCTGGATATCAGCCCCTTGTCAGATGTGTAGACTGCAAAAATTTTTTCCCATTCTGTTGGTTGCCAATTCACTCTACTGACTGTTTCCTTTGCCGTGCAGAAGCTGTGGAGTTTGATTAGGTCCCATTTGTCTATTTTGGCTTTTCTTGCCATTGCTTTTGGCGTTTTGGTCATGAAGTCCTTGCCTACACCTATGTCCTGAATGGTTTTGCCTACATTTTCTTGTAAGGTTTTTATGGTATTAGGTCTGATGTTTAAGTCTTTAATCCATCTGGAGTTAATTTTGGTGTAAGGTGTCAGGAAGGAGTCCTGTTTCTGCTTTCTGCACATGGCTAGCCAGTTTTCCCAACACCAGGGAATCCTTTCCCCATTGCTTGTTTTTGTCAGGTTTGTCAAAGATCAGATGGTTGTGGGTATGTTGTATTTCCTCTGAGGCCTCTGTTCTGTTCCATTGGTCTATATCTCTGTTTTGGTACCAGTACCATGCTGTTTTGATTACTGTAGCCTTGTAGTATAGTTTGAAGTCCGGTAGTGTGATGCCTCCTGCTTTGTTCTTTTTGCTTAGAATTGACTTGGCTATGCGGGCTCTCTTTTGGTTCCATATGAAGTTTAAGGTGTTTTTTTCCAGTTCTGTGAAGAAGGTCATTGGTAGCTTGATGGGAATAGCGTTGAATCTGTAAATTACTTTGGGCAGTATGGCCATTTTCACGATGTTGATTCTTCCTAACCATGAACATGGAATGTTTCTCCTTCTGTTTGTATCCTCTCTTATTTCGTTGAGCAATGGCTTGTAGTTCTCCTTGAAGAGGTCCTTTACGTTTCTTGTTAGTTGTATTCCTAGGTACTTTATTCTCTTTGTAGCAATTGTGAATGGCAGTTCGTTCTTGATTTGGCTCTCTTGAAGTCTATTACTGGTGTATAGGAATGCTTGTGATTTTTGCACGTTGATTTTGTATCCTGAGACTTTGCTGATGTTGTTTATCAGTTTCAGGAGATTTTGGGCTGAGATGATGGGGTCTTCCAGATATACAATCATGTCATCTGCAAATAGAGACAATTTGATTTCCTCCTTTCCAATTTGGATACCCTTTATTTCTTTTTCTTGCCTGATTGCTCTGGCTAAAACTTCCAGTACTATATTGAATAGGAGTGGTGAGAGAGGGCATCCTTGTCTAGTGCCAGATTTCAAAGGGAATGCTTCCAGTTTTTGCCCATTCAGTATGATATTGGCTGTTGGTTTGTCGTAAATAGCTTTTATTGTTTTGAGATACGTTCCGTCAATACCTAGTTTATTGAGGGTTTTTAGCATAAAGGGTTGTTGAATTTTGTCAAAAGCCTTCTCTGCATCAATCGAGATAATCATGTGGTTTTTGTCTTTGGTTCTGTTTATGTGGTGGATTACGTTTATGGACTTGCGTATGTTGAACCAGCCGTGCATCCCCAGGATGAATCCTACTTGATCATGGTGGATGAGCTTTTTGATATGCTGTTGCAATCGGTTTGCCAGTATTTTATTGAAGATTTTTGCATCTATGTTCATCATGGATATTGGCCTGAAATTTTCTTTTCTTGTTGAGTCTCTGCCGGGTTTTGGTATCAGTATGATGTTTGTCTCGTAAAATGATTTGGGAAGGATTCCCTCTTTTTGGATTGTCTGGAATAGTTTCAGAAGGAATAGTATCAGCTCCTCCTTGTATGTCTGGTAGAATTCAGCTGTGAACCCATCTGGAGCTGGGCTTTTTTTGGGTGGTAGGCTCTTTATTGCTGCCTCGACTTCAGACCTTGATTTTTCTTTCAGGTCTGACCCACCCAGATAGCAGCATGCGGAGCCACTGCCTGCCTGCCGAGGCTTTGCTGAGCTGCTGTGGGCTCCGTCCAGCTACCCTGTGCTCTTCCCTGCAGTTCTGTTTATATGGGCATAGTTATAACTCTCTCGGCAACGATGGCCCCGCCTCTGTTATGGCGGACTCTCTCTGTTGTGGCAGGTTGCCTCGGCAATGGCGGGTTGCCTCGGCGATGGTGGCCTTCCTCCATAGTGGTCGAGAGTCTCAGTAATGGCGGACGCCCCGCCCCCACCGAGCTGGACCATCCTGGGTTCAGCTGTGCTTGGATTGAAGAGCTCAACCCAGAGGGTTTCCAATTACTGTTTTTGTTTTCATTGTAGTTGGGGGTGGGGGGATGGGACCAACCGAGCCTGATCACGTGGCTCCCTGACTCAGAGTCTTTTCTTTTAAGTTAAACGACCCAGCGTTCCAGTTGCTTGTTGAAAAGGCGCCGGGATCTCCCGTGCTGCGACTCACTGAGTTGGCTCAAACAGCGGAGCCGGCTTCTGATGGATTTTTTGCCTGGGAATCTCCTGGCCTGACTCACTATTTCAGATGAATGGGCAACTCTGCCGTCTCGGGGCTCCGATCACCAACTAAGAGGGCTCCCAGACCAGTGGCTTTTGTACAGAGAACCTCCACAACAGGGCGTGGTCACAGCAGCCACGCGGGCCAAATCAGCCCCATGGGCCAAATCAGCCCCGTGGGGGCCAAAACAGCCCACCAGCTGGGACTGTGGCACTGGCGACCCCTCTGCCTGCGTATCTCCTGGTCTGTGGGCAATAAATATTCATCTGGAAATGCGGCGTCCACTCACCCTCTGCACTTTCACTGGGAGCTGAAGTCCTGAGCTGTTCTTAGGTGGCCATCTTCCCAGCATTCCGCCGGAAACCTTATTCATGTTTCTGATCTTGAATGACAAAATGTTATGCCACCCTTAAGTGAAATCTGAACTACTGCATAGAAACAGAAAGTCCCACAGGCAACAGAGTGATTCACAGCAAACAGTATGTCTCATGTAGCCAGCCCAAGAAGAAAAACATAAAAAAAAAAAAACTGATTGAAAAAGACAAAATCTATATTTCAAATAGGAAGAGAAACAGTGCTCCTTGAAAACCCTAACAAAAGCCTTAGTGATTTTATGAATCAGTGGAAAACAAAACACTTTCTGATGTGCATATTAATAAAGGATAGCAAGGAACTAAAACTAAACTTTTCAATTAATGTAAACTGGTCATATTGAATTTAAAACATCATAAAAATATTTCAGACACTATGGAAAGATTGAGAAAGAATTTTATAAACATACCACTCTATCTCCTGATTTAAATAAAATACAAATATCCTTAGAAAATAGGTGTATATTACTCACTCCTTAAATCAGAAGGAAACAACAACAGCAAGTTACAAGACCAAATAGCACTTTAGAAAAGTTATGGGATGTCTTTCTTTTTTCTTTCTTTTTTTTTTTTTTTTCGTAACAGTGTTAAAAAAAAAAAAAAAAACATGCCCTGGAGCAAGAGAGAAAGAAAGATTACAGATCTATAAAATCCATAATTTTTGAGCTGCACTTTCTAACTCTACCAGTGTGGCAAGTCAGGATACTTCAGAAAGAAATTCTAAGAGAACAAAAGGATGCCACCTCAACCCTGTCCAGCCTGTGGTGGTGACCACTGGAACGTGGTCTGTCTGCAGAGTCACAAATTTCACTCCAAAGCCAGATTGTCAGATTGTCCAGCAAGACTTACCCATCCCAGGGCTCAATTTCCAGACTTGGAAAAGAAAAGGATAGCTTAATAATTCTGAAGCTGCTGACAGGTCCTGATAACTGAGGGCTATATTTATGCCTGATAAGTTTTGGGTCCATTAGTACTTGCTTTTTCTGAAATTCCTTGGTTTTGTCTACCCAAACACAAATAGATCCTTGCTTATGAGTCCAGTATGTACTCTCATTATCTGGCAAGATTTATAGAATAATTGTCCACAACAAGGATATTGTTACATATCTTACAATATTATCTTTTTATATTTCTACTTGAATATCTGGCTGGCTCACAGGAATCAACAGGGATCATCTGAATTATAGGCAAATACTGAAGATAATGGCAAATGTATAAGATCTGAAACATACACTCCAGGCAAGGTGGCTTACATCTGAAATCTCAACACTTTGGATAGCTAAGGCATGCACATCACCTGAGGTCAGGAGTTCAAGACTAGCATGACCAACATGGAGTTCAAGACTAGTGGGACCAACATGGAGAAACCCCTTCTGTACCAAAAATACAAAATTAGCCAGATGCGGTGAGGCATGCCTGCAATCCCAGCTACTTGGGAGGCTGAGTCAGAATTGCTTAAACCTAGGAGTCTGAGTTTTTGGTGAGCCAAAATAATGATATTGCACTCTAGTCTGAACAATAAGAGAGAAACTTCAACTCGAAAGAAAAAAAAATGAAACATTTTATTTATCATTTCTGTAAAAAGCAACTTAGGTAAGGCCTGAAGTAGTATCAAAATAAACTATAATTTTAGATTTTACCTAATTATTTGCATAATGTACAGCAAAAATAATTACTCCTAAAGACTAGTTCTTAATTCGCTTTTGTGAAACTATTTTACAAAAGGAAGCTCTGATAGAAACAACAGGTTTCTGCTGCTTTCTACAAAATAAAAATAAAAATAAAAATAACATAGTTCGATTCTGATAACATTTAATGGGAGACAGGAATTTTACTCCTTTTCAACAAGTGGCATTGAAATAGATGACCAGAAAAACATACTTTGCACCATTATAAATGCTGTAGATTTTGTTTGTTTTGTTCTGCCTTGTTTGATTGTCCTCATGAATACAAGTAACTGAGCATTTATGCCGGGAGATAGAGAAATGTTTTCAACAATGTTATTCAAATTGACTATTGCACACTCTGCCTTTGATGTTTTTTGTTTTGTGAAAGAGCTCCCATCTGCAGAGAATCAATTCTAGGTTTTTTAAAGGGAGTTTCTTTGAGGTCTTCTCAGGATTCACACATTTTCATGACTCTGTTTACAATCATAGTCAGGTTTTTGAGATTTTTTTTCTGGGAATAAAATGGCTGAGTTCAGGAAAAGTCAGGTTTTTAACTAAATTGCAATTTCTTCAGCAGAAAAGCTTGATATTTTAGGAAAAGATTGTTATCCAGAAACTTTCTTTTGAGTATAGCAGTTCTGTTACATTATGTTGGGGGTAAAAAGTTAAATTATTTTCTATGGTCAACTTTGTGGCTTCTAATACCACCTCAGCCACATGGCAACTGATTGGAGGCCTGATTGTTTATTCTTCAAGCGGCCAGTCAAAGTCCTTGCTTAGGTAACTAACTGACTGCTTTACTGAACAATGGACCTGAGCTGACATTTTCACAGCTATTTCATTTATAAAACATAAAAATTAAATTTTTAGTAATTTAATTTAATAGAATTCAGTAAGACTGAGGGAAGTTGCTTCAAGTAAGGCTTGTTTTGCTAATAAAAGGTATTTGATCTTTAGTTGCCCAGATCACAAATTGAGCCACAGTGACTTGAGTTTATTTTATAAGGTGATATAAAAATTTACTCATTTTACTACACTTGGGTATCCACAATCTGCAAAAGCCAGTAATGCCTAAAATTCTCTTAGTTGATTTAAAAGTTAAAGAAAGAAAAAGAAGAAATGGGCTAAATGTTCTCCGCAACTAATGTTTTGGTTTCTTTTGATGAGGCTGAGCTCAATTACTTTACGGAGGTCTGATAAGACTGAGCCTTAGATTTTGAGACTTTATAATCTCTGCTTGCTGGAAAATTGAGGAACCCTCTCAATTGAAGAAAAGAGAAAAATGTCTCCAACATATTATAAAAGTTTAACCTGAAAATGAGAGAATTCAGAGAGGTCCTTTGATAACATCTGTTAAAATAGGTGGAGGCTTTCTTAAAACCCCTGTGGCAGTATGTTTCTTGTTAACTGTGTAGCCTGGTTAAAGAGATCCTCAAAGGCAATCAGAATTCTCATTCTCAAATATTAGAAGCCATAGTGTGATGTTATAAATAAAAAGGCATTCTTCAGGTCCAAAATTGTAAGCCAGTATTCCCCTTAGTAATTTAATTCAGCAAAGTACAGGAATCAGATAGATTTAAAAAGTACAAAGAATCAGACAGATTAAAAAAAAAAAAAAACTGCCTCATTAGTGTGACAAACATTCTTAATTAAACTCTGTTTCTCATTTGGTTTCTTTACTCTTAATATTGAGGGTTTGGTAAAGACTGTGGCAGGGTTTAAAGAGGTGCTTTTGCTATGGTTAGCTATTTATGATGGCTGCTAGCTCTTTTCCACCCTCTGTCTTTGGGAAATATGGCCTCTTTCTAAAAACAATAGTGAAATCCTTAATGTAAATCTGAATTTGTAAAGTATCTGCAGCCCAGCAGGTTTTTCTTTGATATCTCACGCATTGTAGATGTATTGGTTTCTACTTTCTATTAAAGTGAAACAAAGTTCTGTAGCCATTAAGATGGTTGCTTTATATGAGGCAAAATATCTTTACCTAGTTACAAATTGAGACTATTGGAAATAATTAAATTGGCATTGGTAAATAGAAGGTGTTCCAACTGTAACTGATAGGCTGAGAAAATCTTGGAAAAAATAATTTGAAGACACATCCATTGTTGTCACATTATAAGGGAAGAGAAGGCCTTGATTGGAGAGGTGGACAGAGACTGCTTCAGTTTCCAAAAGAAAGTCTATCTTCCTTCCTTCCAACTCCAGCAACATCCAAGATTTCTGAAAAGTGTGCTAGTTGTTAGAGCTGCAGAACATGCTGCAAACTAGCATTTCTGATGGCACATTTGAGAGACGAATCCTGGACCTAGTTATGTGTGTCTCTGAAACAGCACTCCTTTTATTAGTCACCACCACAGTTTGGAGTGTTGAGGTGGCTTCTTCTTGTCTCAGTATTTCTTGCTAAAATGTCCTTTCTTAACACATTGATAGCAGTTAGCAGGTACCCTCATGGACCTGGATTTTATAGGTATGTATTGTGGTCACTAGGGTCTCTGTCCTTTTTTCATTGTATTCTCTTTTTCTGCTACATTTCCTCCTATTTCTTATTGTAAAAGCCTAAAGTAGCCAGATTTGGGAGGTTCTCTAGGGTGTTATTGAGAGGAAAAAGCTACCTTGACTTAGGGATACAGCAAGAAAAACGTTCCTGGAAAACCCACCGCCTACAGGTCAGTGGTTCATTTACACATAACCTGAAAAACAAGCAGCCTGATAAAGAAATCAGGGTGCAGATGATAGTAAGATAACTAACAGGGAGTTTTGTCAGAGACACATCTAAGTCTCTACAGAACCTTCAGACCATTCAGATAAACATCTTGCACAAACCTCTGGCTCACTAAGAAAGCAAGACCTGGCAAAATACCCTTGTCCTTTATTTAATTAGTGCGCTCTCAGAAACTAGTTTTCTGTCTCTTAGGAGCATAAACACAGTGGATTAAGGTAGGTTGTGCTTGACACTTTTATTTTCTTTTTGGAATGTGAGATCAGCTTTTATAAATTCTTTCTTTAGTTTCTGATTAGGCCTGGGCCAAACTCTTGGTAAAAGCTTTCACATCAGCTCCTACTAGGTCATAGAAGAGTCTGAGCAGACACTATAAATTATGGATTCAGCTTATAATTATTATGGAAAAGGATCCTAGGCTAAGTTATCTAATTAATCTCAGGCCAAGACCCTGGGACAAGTCGAATTACATGTTCTTCAAAAAAGCCTACTGACTGTTGGGAATAGGTGCTTATCTTTCAATTTCACAGGGAAGAATCACCATTCAGATGAAAGATTTCTCAGCAAGACTTTCTTTTTCTTTCTGCTAAAAGGGCACTGCTTTCCAGCAGTCTTGCCATGAGAGTGCTATAAAAATAAATAAAAAAAAAAAAAAGAGCAGACATATTTATGCCTAATGCATCAAGATTTTTTGCTTTGTCCAGATTCCAGTGCCTGAAACTGAACCTAGTATTCTATAGTATAACCAATTGGCTAACAATTTAAAACTTTCAGAAGAGCTAAGGGCAGTGGAAAACAAAAGAAAAGAGAAAGTAGCTTACAGAATGCTGAAGAGGTAAAAATACTTATAATAAGGAAAGAGGAGCATGCTATAACTCAAGGCTTGCCCAGGCTTGTCCAGAAATGTCAGGGAACATATCTAGGGTACAATGTAAGAACTAAGAAAACAAAATAAGCTGATTTCTTCATTTTAGCTAACTGATGTATAAAGGCCTTTGAGCAGATTAACTAGATTCACCAGGCAAATGAGTAGAGAAGGAGACTACTGCCTATTTTTAATAGGCTGAAATAATTGGAAAAGGGACCTTTATTTATTATACTTTCTACACTGACTAAGTACATTTCTTTCTCTTACTGGTTTATAATGATTCTGAAATTGAACCTGCTATATTTTTTCCACTGGCAGAGTGCTTTCATCTTTTACTTATTTCATTGGCTTTAATCTTGCATTTCTGCATGAGCTTCTTAATCCTTTTTTTTTTTTCTTTTTTTGGATGTAAGACAGATTATTGGGTATAATCTCAGACAAAAGAGATTATACTGTTACATACATTTCGGTGTACCGGCACAACTACAATATATATTGGTGCAGGGGCTAAGAATAAAATAATTCATCAGGAAGGTAAGAGTGGATTTTAAAACTTCCAAATTTATTTTGAAAGTATCTTGCTTGTTTTATTTTAGTTTTCTTTCATAAAGAGCTGGACAACGACATGGGATTTAAAGGAGAACCTAGGGAAACTGAAAGTTTCTGGTCGAGGACGCACCTTGGTGTTACCTTATTTCCATTAGACTAAATCTGGTCCCTGGGAACTCATCAGGCTATTGGCACAAGGAATTCCAGGTTTTATCAATAAAATATACCATTTTCTTTTCACAGCTATTATGTCTTTATAAATACTTTATATACAATGTTGTGGGCACTTTTACCATTTAGGCATAATTTTTTCTGGGTAGAGCCACTTGATGACTTAATAATCAGAAACGAAATTCAAATAAGTTTGTTTTTGTAATTTTCCTGAACTAAGGGAAATTTAAGATTTAAGTGTAAATTGTTATCTATAAGGCCATTTTGTCTTTCAATAATAGATATTCATGGCATTGTATGGGAGGATATTTTATCCCAAGTGAATACTCTTTTCTATATTTGTGGGGGTTTTTTAAATAAGATATTTTTTCTTCCATGTAACAACTGCGTTATGAGACCAGTTAGTTTTTGCCTGTTGGGAGGCATACAGTGGAGACAATGTATCGAGCCCCAAATCTCTCTTTTTAACTCTGACTGAAAAGAACTTGGAGTTAGATTTTCTTTTCATTGTATTTATTTTTGTACTTACTTATTTTTTAGATGGTGTTTTCCTCCTGGCATCAAGGTTGGAGTGCAGTTGTGCAGACTTAGCTTTCTGCATCCTCCACCTCCTGGGTTCAAGTGACTCTCCTGCCTCAACCTCCCAAGTAGCAGCAATTACAGGTGCCTTTCACCCCACCTGGCTAGTTTTTGCATTTTTAGTTGAGATGGGGTTTTATCACCTTAGCCAGTCTGGTGATAAATGCCTGGTGAAATGAGATCTATATTTTACTAAAAATATTTGCAACTCATTGTCCAAAACGTAGTGTTTTCCTGTTTATTTTCCATTTAAATTTACATATCAGTGATTAGGTCCCATATGCTATCTGCAAACAGGCAGCCTTCACTTTTATTCTTGGGAAAACTATACTGTAAAAGAAAAGATTTTAGCCTAGTTTCTCTTCCCATCGAATGAAGGACAATTCAGTTTCTACACTCTTCTTAGGCACAAATTTCTACACTCTTAGGCACCAGTTTTGCATTCCACTAATGTGGGTCTTAAAATGTTTGACAGTCAATTTGTCTCATTCTCTGAGATTTTGATATTTTTCTGGGAACATATATATGGAGACCAAAGTTAGTATGAGGACACTTTCTCCATTAAAAATTCTTGCACAAATTTTACTACTAACTGATAGTAGAATATTACTACTAAATGACAGCATAATATTGACTCATGGATTGAGCTAGTCATCAGAATGACTAGGCATGCCCACAATGGAGTACTTTGAAATTCTTTGGGGATCAGTGGGTTCAGTAAAAAGGCAGGGGAGAAAGTTTTGTGAGAATGCAGAATTCTGCTGATTAACTCAATCCATGAGTCAATATTATGCTTGCATTTATATGCAGAACTTATGACAGTTTCTGGGACCCAGATGAGACAGGGGATGGAAAAGAATAATGCTTTAACGTTTTCTATTTATCCTAAGTCAAACCGAGAAAAAGGGAAAGAGATCTGAAGGATGCCTTGTCTAATCTCTGTTTCTAAATAGTAACAAAGCATCTGTAGGCTGCATTCCCCTTAAGTGCATTTGGAGGTCTTTGTTGAGGAACTCTCCCAAAGTTGGCTGAAAACGTACAGATAGCTCCAGAGCATAGTTCCCAGTGAGAGCAAGGAAGAAGGTGAATGATATCCGTATTTCACCTTATGTACCAAGTTCATCTCTATGGCAATTGTTGGACAGTGGGTGTAGATCAAGGAGAACAATTTGAGACAGGATGGGATGATGCCTCCCCAGCCACTCCAGCACTCTGGTTCAAAAACTGCACTCCTCCCAAGGTCTTTACACCCCGCAGATCAGAAAATTTCCACCAGAGCTAACAAGCACTATGGTTTTTAGTACAAAACTGGGCAGCCATTTTATCTAGTTCCTGGAATGCCTGCAAGACAAAGCCAGCCATTCCCCTGCAAAAAAGTTGTGGAATGTTGAAGGCAGCTGGCCAAGTGATCTGACTCAGCAGATCCAACCCCCATTAAGAAGAGCAAACTGAAACTCACTGGCTTGAGATGTTCACAGCCAGCAGAGCCGTTTGAGCTCAACCTGGGACAGTTGAACTAAGTGGGGGAGGAATGTCTGCCAAAACCCCACCAAATGGTATAGACCATTGGCAGAATTAAGAAACTTAGTCAACTAACTGGCAACACAATCAGATAGTTTCAAAATGGTGGGATAAAATTCTACACATAACAATAGTAAACTTAAATGTAAAGGGGCTATGTGACTCAATCAAAAGACATAGATAGTCAAATTAGATAAAGAGTAAAGATGCATCCGTATGCTGTATACAGGAGACCTATCTCATGTGCAAAGATATACATATGCTCAAAATAAAGAGATAGAGAAAATTTTACCTACAAAATAAAGAGGAAGCAAGCAGGAAAAAGCAGAGTTTACAATTCTAGTCTCTTAGAACATGGACTTTAAACCACTGAAGATCAAAAGAGACAAAGAAAGCATTACATAACACTAAAGGAATCAGTGAAACAAGAAGAGCTAACTATCATAAATATATATACACATAATACAGGAGGACCCAGATTCATAATGCAAATTCTTACCTACCTACAAACAGACTTAAATTCCCACACAATATTAGTGGGAGACTTTAAACCTCCACTGTCAGTAGAGACAGATAAATGAGAAAAAAAAAATAAAAAATAAGGATATTGAGGACTTGAAATCAGATCTGAACAAAGTGAACCTAATAGACATTTACAGAACTCTCCACCACAGATCAACAGAATATACATTTTTCTCAGCACAGCATCACACTTACTCTAAAAGTAACCAGATAATTGGAAGCAAGTCACTCCTCACCAAATGCAAAAGAATGGAAATTATGACAGAGTCTCTCAGATTACACTATAATCAAATTAGAATGCAGGATTAAGAAGCTCACTAAAAACCACACAATTACAAAGAAACTGAACAACCTGCTCCTGAATAAATACTGGTTAAATAATGAAATGAAAGCAGAAATAAAGATGTTATTCGAAGTCAATGAGAACAAAGACACAATATACCAGAATGTCTGGGACACATTTTAAGCAGTGTCTAGAGGGAAATTTATAGCAATAAATGCCCACATTAGAAGCAAGAAAAGATCTAAATTTGATACCTTATGTCACAATTGAAAGAAACAGAGGAGCAAGTGTCTTTTGATTGGGGCATTTAGTTTGTTTAATCTTGCTCCTCTGTTTCTTTCAAACAAACTAAATGCCCCAATCAAAAGACACAGACTGGCAAATTGGATAAAAAGCCAAAACCCATCAGTGTGCTGTATCCGGGAAACCCATCTTACATGCAAGGATACACAAAGGCTCAAAATAAAGGGATGGAGAAAGATCTACCAAGCAAATGGAGTGCAAAAAAAGGCAGGAGTTGCAATTCTCATCTCTGATAAAATAGACTTTAAAGCAACAAAGATCAAAAGAGACAAAGAAGGACATTACATAATGGTAAAAGGATCACTGCAAAAAGAAGAGCTAACGATCCTAAATATATACGCACCCAATACAGGAGCACCCAGATACATAAGGCAAGTTCTTAATGACTTACAAAGAGACTTAGACTCCCACAAAATAATAGTGGGAGACTTTAACACCCCGTTGTCAATATTAGACAGATCATCCAGACAGAAAATCAACAAGGATATCCAGGACCTGAATACAGACCTGGAACAAGCAAACCTAATAGACATTTACAGAACTCTCTACCCCAAACCCACAGAATATACATTCTTCTCAGCACCACATCACACCTACTCTAAAATTGACCACATAATTGGCAATAAATCACTCCTCAGCAAATGCAAGAGAACAGAAATCATAACAAACAGTCTCTCAGACCACAGTGCAATCGAGTTAGAACTCAGAATGCAGAAACTAACTCAGAACCGCACAGCTTCATGGAAACTGAACAACTTGCTCTTGAATGTTGACTGGATAAACAATGAAATGAAGGCAGAAATAAAGATATTCTTCGAAACCAATGAGAACAAAGACACAACATACCAGAATCTCTGGGACACATTTAAAGCAGTCTCTAGAGGAAAATATATAGCAATGAGTGCCCACATGAGAAGAAAGGAGAGATCTAAAATTGACACCCTATCATCAAAATTGAAAGAGCTAGAGGAGCAAGATCAAAAAAACTCAAAACCTAGCAGAAGACAGGAAATAAGTAAGATCAGAGCAGAACTGAAGGAAATAGAGACACAAAAAACTCTTCAAAAAATCAATAAATCCAGGAGCTGGTTTTTTTAAAAGATCAACAAAATAGACAGACCACTAGCCAGATTAATAAAAAAGAAAAGAGAGAATAACCAAATTGATGCAATAAAAAACGATAAAGGGGATATCACCACAGATTCCACAGAAATCCAAACCATCATCAGAGATTATTACAAACAACTCTATGCACATAAACTAGTAAACCTGGAAGAAATGGATAAATTCCTGGACACCTGCATCCTCCCAATCCTAAACCCGGAAGAAGCCGAAACCCTGAATAGACCAATAACATGGTCTGAAGTTGAGGCAGCAATAAAGATCCTACCACCCAAAAAAAGCCCAGGTCCAGATGGGTTCACAGCTGAATTCTACCAGACATACAAAGAGGAGCTGATACCATTCCTTCTGAAACTATTCCAGACAATCCAAAAAGAGGGAATTCTTCCCAAATCATTTTATGAGACAAACATCATCCTGATACCAAAACCCGGCAGAGACTCAACAAGAAAAGAAAATTTCAGGCCAATATCCATGATGAACATAGATACAAAAATCTTCAATAAAATACTGGCAAACCGATTGCAACAGCATATCAAAAAGCTCATCCACCATGATCAAGTAGGATTCATCCCGGGGATGCAAGGCTGGTTCAACATACACAAGTCCATAAACGTAATTCACCACATAAACAGAACCAAAGACAAAAACCACATGATTATCTCAATTGATGCAGAGAAGTCTTTTGACAAAATTCAACAACGCTTTATGCTAAAAACCCTCAATAAACTAGGTATTGACGGAACATATCTCAAAACAATAAAAACTATTTACGACAAACCAACAGCCAATATCATACTGAATGGGCAAAAACTGGAAGCATTCCCTTTGAAATCTGGCCCTAGACAAGGGTGCCCTCTCTCACCACTCCTATTCAATATAGTACTGGAAGTTCTAGCCAGAGCAATCAGGCAAGAAAAAGAAATAAAGGGTATCCAAATTGGAAAGGAGGAAATCAAATTGTCTCTATTTGCAGATGACATGATTGTATATCTGGAAGACCCCATCATCTCAGCCCAAAATCTCCTGAAACTGATAAACAACTTCAGCAGAATCTCAGGATACAAAATCAACGTGCAAAAATCACAAGCATTCCTATACACCAGTAATAGACTTCAAGAGAGCCAAATCAAGAACGAACTGCCATTCACAATTGCTACAAAGAGAATAAAGTACCTAGGAATACAACTAACAAGGAATGTAAAGGACCTCTTCAAGGAGAACTACAAGCCATTGCTCAACGAAATAAGAGAGGATACAAACAGATGGAGAAACATTCCATGTTCATGGTTAGGAAGAATCAACATCGTGAAAATGGCCATACTGCCCAAAGTAATTTACAGATTCAATGCTATTCCCATCAAGCTACCAATGACCTTCTTCACAGAACTGGAAAAAAACACATTAAACTTCATATGGAACCAAAAGAGAGCCCGCATAGCCAAGTCAATTCTAAGCAAAAAGAACAAAGCAGGAGGCATCACACTACCGGACTTCAAACTATACTACAAGGCTATAGTAATCAAAACAGCATGGTACTGGTACCAAAACAGAGATACAGACCAATGGAACAGAACAGAGGTCTCAGAGGAAATACAACATATCCACAACCATCTGATCTTCGACAAACCTGACAAAAACAAGCAATGGGGAAAGGACTCCCTGTTTAATAAATGGTGTTGGGAAAACTGGCTAGCCATGTGCAGAAAGCAGAAACAGGACCCCTTTGTGACACCTTACACCAAAATTAACTCCAGATGGATTAAAGACTTAAACATCAGACCTAATACCATAAAAATCTTAGAAGAAAATCTAGGCAAAACCATTCAGGACATAGGTGTAGGCAAGGACTTCATGACCAAAACGCCAAAAGCAATGGCAACAAAAGCCAAAATAGACAAATGGAACCTAATCAAACTCCACAGCTTCTGCACAGCAAAAGAAACAGTCAGTAGAGTGAATCGGCAACCAACAGAATGGGTAAAAAATTTTTGCAGCCTACCCATCCGACAAGGGGCTGATATCCAGAATTTACAAAGAACTAAAGCAGATCTACAAGAAAAAAACAAACAAACCTATTCAAAAGTGGGAGAAGGATATGAACAGATACTTTACAAAAGAAGACATACAGGAGGCCAACAAACATATGAAAAAATGCTCATCATCACTGGTCATCAGAGAAATCAAATCAAAACCACATTGAGATACCATCTCACACCAATTAGAATGGCGATCATTAAAAAATCGGGAAACAACAGATGCTGGAGAGGATGTGGAGAAATAGGAACACTTTTACACTGTTGGTGGGAATGTAAATTAATTCAACCATTGTGGAAGACAGTGTGGCGATTCCTCAAGGACCTATAAATAGAAATCCCATTTGACCCAGCAATCCCATTACTGGGTATATATCCAAAGGATTATAAATCTTTCTACTACAAGGACACGTGCACAAGAATGTTCATTGCAGCACTGTTTACAATAGCAAAGACCTGGAACCAACCCAAATGCCCAATGATGATAGACTGGATAAGGAAAATGTGGTACATATACACCATGGAATATTACGCAGCCATCAAAAACGATGAGTTCACGTCCTTTGTAGGGACATGGATGAACCTGGAAACCATCATTCTCAGCAAACTGACACAAGAGCAGAAAATCAAACACCATATATTCTCACTCATAGGTGGGTGTTGGACAATGAGAACACATGGACACAGGGAGGGGAGCACTACACACTGGGGTCCGTTGGGGGGAAATGGGGGAGGGGCTGGGGGCTGGGGATGTGGGAAGAGATAGCATGGGGAGAAATGACAGATACAGGTGAGGGGACGGAAGGCAGCAAACCACACTGCCAAGTGTGTACCTATGCAACAATCTTGCATGTTCGTCACATGTACCCCAAAACCTAAAATGCAATAAAAAAAAAGAAAAAAAGATTAAACAAACTCAAAATCTAGCAGAAGACAAGAAATAACTATGAACAGACCAGAACTGAGGGGGATAAAGACAGAAGAAACTCTTCAAGAAATAAATAAGTCCAGGAGCTGGTTTTCTGAAAAGATCAACAGAAAAGATAGACCACTGGCCAGACTAATATAAAGCAAAACAGAGAAGAATCTCATAAATTCAAGAAAAAATGATGAAGGGCATATTACAATGGATTCCACAGAAATCCAAACTACCATCAGAAATTATTACAAGTAACTTTAGGCACATTCTAAAAGAAGCAGATAAATTACTGGACACTGACACCCTCCTAAGACTAATCCAGGAAGAAGTTGAATGCCTGAATAGACCAATAACGATGTGTGAAATTGAGGCAGCAATTAGTAGTCTACCAACCAAAAAAAACTCCAGGTCCATATGGGTTCACAACTGAATTCTACCAGACATACAAAGAGGAACTAGTACCATTCATTTTGAAATTATTTCAAACAATACAGAAAGACGGAATCCTCTCTAACACATTTTAAGGCAAAAAATTATCCTGATATCAAAACCTGACAGACAGAGAGTTTAAAAAGAAAATTTCAGGCCAATATCCATTATGAACATAGATGCAAAAGTCTTCAATAAAATACTTGCAAACCAAATGAAACAGCACATCAAAAAGATTATTTATCGCAATCAAGTAGCTTCATCCCAGGAATATAAAACTGGTTCAATATATGAAAATCTATGAAAGTAATCCCTCACGTAAACAGAACCAAAGACAGAAAACACGTGATTATTTTAATAGTTGCAGAGAAGGGCCTTTGACAAGACTGAACAGCCCTGTGGGTTAAAATCTCTTAATAAATGAGATATTGATGGAACATATCTCAATATAATAAAAGCTATTTATCAAAAACACATAGCCAATATCATACTGAATGGGCAAAACTGGAAGCATTCCCTTTGAAAACTGGGTCCAGACAAGTGTGCCCTTTCTCATCATTCCTATTCAACATAGTATTGGAATTTCTATCCAAAGCAATCAGGCAAGAACAAGAAATAAATGGTATATGATTAGAAAATGAGGAAGTCAAATTTTCTCTAATTGCAGATGACATGATTGAATATTTAGAAGACCTCATGGTTTCAGCCTCAAATCTTTTTTAGATGATAAGCAACTTTGGCAGAGTCCCAGGATACAAAATCAGTGTGGACAAGCATTTTTTTATCCTACACCTGTAACATACAGAGAACTAAATTATAAGTGAAATCCCGTTCACATTGCTACAAAGAGAATAAAATAACTATGACTTCAACAAACAAAAGACATGAAGGACCTCTTCTTCAAGGAGAACTACAAGCCACTGCTCAAGGAAAAAGGGGAGAACACAAACAGATGGAAAAAATATTCTATGTTCAAGGTTAGGAAGAATTCATATTGTAAATATGGCCATACTGTCTCAAATAATTTTTAGATTCAATGCTGTCCTCAATGTACCATTGACCTTCTTCAAAGAATTGGAAAAAATCACCTGAAATTTTATATGAAACCAAAAGAGAGCCTGCATAGTAAAGACAACACTAAGCAAAAAGAACAAAGCTGTAGGCATCACAGTACCTGACTTCAAACTATACCACAAGGCTAAAATAATAAAAAATATAGTAATGTACCAAAACAAAAATATAGATGAATGGAACAGAATAATGGCCTTGAAAGTAATGTCACACATCTACAAAAATCTCATCTTTGACAACCCTGACAAAAGCAATGGGAAAAGAATTCCCTTTTTAAATAAATGGTGTTGGGAAAACTGGGTAGCCATTTGCAGAAAGTTGAAACTAGACCCCTTCTTTACACCTTATGAAAAATTAAATCCAGATGAGTTACAGATCCAAACATAATGCCTAACACCCTAAAAGCTCTAGAAGAAAATATAGGCAATACCATTCAGGACAGAGGCATAGATGAGGACTTCATGACTAAAGCACCAAAGGCAATGGCAACAAAAATTAAAATACAAAAATGAGATGTAATTAAACTCAAGGGTTTCTGCACAGACAAAGAAACAATCATTGGAGTGAAAAGACAACCAGCAGAATAGGAAAGTTTTTATAAGGGACTTTTCTGACAAAGGCCTAATAACTAGAATCTATAATGAAGTAAAACAAATTCGCAAGAAAAAAATCACATTAAAAAGTGTGGGAAAAATATGAACAGACAATTTTCAAAAGAAGACATTTATGTAGCCAACAAACATACAAAAAAATGCTCGTCATCATTGGTCATTAGGTAAATGCAAATCAAAACTGTATTAAGATACCACTTTATGTCAGTTAGAACAATAATCATTAAAAAATCTGGAAACAACAAATGCTGAATAGCCTTTGAAGAAAGAGGAATGCTTTTACAGTGTTATGGCAGGTGTAAATTAGTTCAACCATGATGGAAGACATTGTGTCATTTCTTCAAGGATCTAGATACAGAAATGCTGTTTGATCCAGAAATTTTATTATTGAGTATATACCCAAAGAAATATACATCTTTCCATCATATAGTCTCATGTACATGTATGTTCATTGTGACAGTTTTCAATAGTAACAACTTGGAACAAACCTAAATGCCCATCAATGAGAGACTGAATAAAGAAAATGTGTGACATATACACCATGAAATACTATGCAGCCACATAAAAGCATAATTTTATACCCTTTTCAGGGACGTGGATAGAACTGAAAACCATCATTCTCAGCTAACTGATGCAAGAACAAAAAAACAAACACTGCATATTCTTATTCATAATTGGATGTTGAACAATGAGAACCCATGGACACAGGAAGGAGAACATCACACACTAGGATTTATTGAGTAATTGGAGAGGGGGTGCTAAAGAAGAAATAGCACACGTTGGGGACATTGGGGAGGAAAATTGTTAGGAGATATATTTAATGTAGTTGAAGGGGGATATATGCAGCAAACCACCATGGCAGATGTATACATATATAAAATCCTGCCCAATCTGCACATGTAAAATAGAAGATAAAGTATAATAAATAAATAAATATATACACATATATGTGTGTGTATGTATATATGTACATATATATAATATACACATTTATGATATATAGAAAATATACACACATTTATATAAACAAAATATATATATTTATAATATACACACAGACACACACACACACAAATACACACACACACACACACACACACACACACACACACACGTATATGATAAACTTCCACCAAGATGGTCAAATAAAGACAGGTCCTGAATGTGGCTTTCAGCATAAGAGACACAGAAGACCAGTAAACTCCACATTTCCAACTGAGGTGCCAGGTTACTTTCAATGGGATTTGTTGGACATTGGTGTAGCCCAGAGTAGGGGAACCAAGGCAGGGACTGGGGATGCCCTACGTGGGAAATATGACTGATTGGAAGATTAGGAAATTTACCTCCTCAGCACTCCCATTCAAATCCTGTTTTTCTCCCCTTCTCTTTGCAACCCACAGTCTGAGAGAATGCCTCCAGGCTGAGAAGTGGTGTAAGCTGCCAGTATGGATCTGAGCAGTAGCTCCAGCCAATCCTGCACTGAGCTGTCAGCATAGAAGTGGGTGAAGATTTTGGCTAACATTAAGAGTATCAGCAGGGCAGATAACCTGCTCCCTAGAAAGAGGGAGAGCTGAAAGCAGGGAGACAGGTGATACAGTTTGGCAGGTCCCACATGCACAAACACCAGCAAACTGAAGCCTTCTCACTTGAGACTTGCCCAGCTAGCACGTCAGTTCAAGTTTGACATAGTATGATTGAGCTTAATGGGGGAAAAGGCATTCACCATAATGAAGGTGAGTTTAATCTCAACTGCATAAACCAAAGCCAGGGGAAGCCTACACACAGCAGCTAGGCTGAGTCCAAAGTCCCAGCAGTGTCTCTGCTGGCACACAAGGGGCAGACTGCTTCCTCTAGTAGTTCCTTGAACCCTGTATAACAACAACAAAAAAATCCTCATACACTGCAGGGTTCTGATTGTTAGAAGAAAATCTATAAAACAGAAATAAATAGCTTCAACATCAACAAAAAGGATTTCTACTCAGAGATACCATCAAAAATCACCAACTTGAACGACTAAAGGTAGATAAATCCATGAAGATGGGTAGAAAACAGTGCAAATATGATAAAATCATCAAAGATCAGAATGTCTCTCTTCCTCCCAGGTATCATAACTAGACACCAGCAAGGCAAAAAACAGGATAGACAATGTGTATAACAAATTGACAGAAGCAGGCTTCAAAAGGTGGATAATAACCAAATTCTCTGAGCTAAAGGAACATGTTCTAATTCAATGAAAAGAACAAAAAATCTTGAGAACATTAGACACAATGCTAACTAGCTCAGATAACATAAACGATTTGATAGAGGTGAAAAATGCACTATGAGGGCGTTGCAAATCATACACAGTTTTCAGTAGCCAAATCAGTCAAGCAGAAGGCAGAATACCAAAGATTGAAGATCGATCAACTCAATCAAATAAAATGAGAAAACAAGATCAGAGAAAAAAGAGTGAAAAGAAATAAACAAAGCATCTAAGAAATATAGGATTATGTGAAAAAAAAAACCAAAACACTATTCTATGGTTGATCAGTGTATCTGAAGGTGATGAGGAGGCTGAATCCAAGCTGGGAAACACTCTTAAGAATATTATCCTGAAAAACTTCTCCAATGTAGCAAGTCAGGCCAGCATTCAAAACCAGGAAACAGAAAACAACAACACAAAGATATCCCTACAGAATAGCAACCCCAAGCCACGTAATTGTCAGATTCATCAGCAATGAAATGAACTTAAAAATGCCCAAAGCAGCCAGAGAGAAAGGCTGGATCACCCATAAAGGGAAGCCCATCAGACTTACAGTGGATCTCCTGGCAGAAACTCTACAAGCCAGAAGAGTAGGAGTCAATATTCAACATTCTTAAAGAAAACAGCTTTCAACCTACAAGATGATAATTGAAAGAGTAATAAAATTCTTTATGGACAAGCAATTGCTGAGAGATTTCATTACCACCACACCTGCCCTACAAGAGCTCCTGAATGAAGCGTCAAGCATGGAAAGAAACAACCAGTACCAGCCACTGCAAAAACGTACAAAATAGTAAAGCCCAACCATGCAATGAATAAACCGTGTCAACTAATTTGCAAAACAACCAACCAGTAGCAAAATGGCAGGATCAAATTCACATCACATATAATAATATTAATGTTAAATGTAAATGACCTAAATGCCCCAATCAAAAGACATAGACTAACAAACCATAAAAAGTTAAGACCCATCAGTGTGTTGTATTCAGAAAATCCATCTCACAAGCAAAGACACACATGAACTAAAAATAAAGGGATGGAGAAAGATTGACAAAGCAAATGGAGAGGAAAAAAAAAAAGCAGAGTTTGCCATCCTAGTCTCTGAAAAAAATGTACTTTAAATCAACAAAGATCAAAAGAGACAAAGAAGGGCATTACATGATGGTAAAGGAATCAATGCAACAAGGAAAGCTAACTACCTCAATTACATATACACTCAAAATAGAAGCACACAGAAACATAAAACAAGTTCTTAAAGACTGACAAAGACGCTTAGACTCCCAAATGAGAATAGTGGGGAGACTTCAACGCTGCACTGTATATATAGACAGATTAACAACACAGAAAATTAACAAAAATATCCAGGACTTGAATGCAGATCTGGACCAAGTGGACCAAATAGACATCTCCAGAACTCTCCACCCCAAATCCACAGAACACATATTATTTTCAACACCACGTCACACTTACTCTAAAATTGACCACATAATTGGAAGTAAACCTCTTGTCAGCAAATGCAAAATAATAAAAATCATAACAGTCTCTCAGACCACAGTGCAATCAAATTAGAACTCAAGGTTATAAACTCACTCAAAACAGTACCACTAAATGAAAAATGAACAACTGATTTCTGCATGACTACTGGATAAACAATGAAATTAAGGCAGAAATAAAGATGTTTTTTGAAACCAATGAGAACAAAGACACAATGTATCAGAATGTCTAGAACACATTTAAAGTAGTGTCTAGAGGAAAATTTATAGCAATAAATGTCCACTTGAGAAGTGAGGAAAGATCTAAAATTGACACTGTACATTATTGTCAAAACTGAAAGAGCTGGACAAGCAATATCAAAAATAAAAAAGAAAAATAAAGCTAGCAGAAGACAAGAAATAACTAAGATCAGAGCAGAATTGAAGGAGACTAAAACACAAAAGCCCTTCAAAAAAATCAATGAATCCAGGATCTTTCTCTTTTGTAAAAATCAACAAAATAGACAGACTATGAGCCAGACTAAAAAAAAAAAAAAAAAAAAAAAAAACCAAAAAAACAAAAAAACAAAAAACAAACAAACAAACAAACAAACAAACAAAAACAAACAAAGAAAGAAAGAAAGAAAGAAAAGAAAAGAGAGAAGAATCAAATAGATGTAATAAAAATTGATAAATGGGGCACCACCACTGATTCCATGGAAATACAAATTACCATCACAGATTACTACAAACAGTGCTATGCACATAAACCAGTAAACCTGAAAGAAATAGATACATTCCTGGACACTTGCACCCTCCAATGATTAAACCAGAAAGAAGTTGAAATCCTGAATAGAATAATAATAAGCTGAAGTTGAGAGAGCAATTAATAGCCTACCAACCAACCAAAAAAAAAAAAAAAAAAAAAAAAAAAAAAAAAAAAGTCCAAGTCCAGTTGGATTCACAGCCAAATTCTTCCAGATGTGAGAAAAGGAACAGGTACCATTTCGTCTAAAACTATTCCAAACAATACAAAAAGAGGGAATGCTCCCTAACTCATTTTATGAGACCAATATCATCCTGATATCAAAAGCCAGCCCAGACTCGACTAAAAAAGGAAATTTTAGGCCAGTAACTATGATGAACATAAAAGGAAAAAATCTTCAATAAAATACTTGCAAACTAAAAGTGACAGCACATCAAGAAGCTTATCCATCACTATCAAGTAGGCTTCATCTCAGGGGTGAAAGTCTGGTTCAACATAGGCAAGACTATAAATGAAATCCATCACATAAACAGAACCAAAGACAAAACCACATGATTACCTCAATAGATGCAGAGAAAGCCTTCGACAAAACTGAACAGCCTTTCACAAAATTCAACAGCCCTTTATGCTAAAAACTCTCAATAAACTAAGTATTGATGAAATGTACCTCAAAATAATAAAGGCTATTTATGACAAATCGATGACCAATATCATATCGAATGAACAAAATCTGAAAGCATTCCCTTTGGTAAGTGGCACTAGACAAGGATACCCTCTCTCACCACACCTATTCAATATAGTATTGGAAGTTCTAGCCAGAGGAATCTGGCAAGAAAAAGAAATAAATTGTATTCTTTTAGAAAAAGAGGAAGTCAAATTGTCTCTATTTGCAAATGACATGGTTGAATATTTAGAAGATCCCATTGTCTCAGCCCAACATATCCTTAAACTGATAAGCATCTTCAGCCAAGTCTCAGGATACAAAATCACTGTGCAGAAAACACAAGCATTTCTACATATTAATAACAGGCTACCAGAGATTCAAATCAAGAGTATACTTTCATTGACAATTGCTACAAAGATAATAAAATATCTAGGAATACAACTAACAAAGGAAGTAAAGGATCTCATCAAGAAGAGCTACAAACCGCTGCTGAAGGAAATAGGAGAGGACACTAACAGATAGAAAAAACATTTTATGCTCAGGATTAGAAAGTATCAGTATCATGAAAATGACCATACTGCCCAAAGTAATTTATAGAAACAATGCTAACCTCATCAAACTATCATTGACCTTCTTCACATAACAGAAAACAAACAAACAAACAGACAAACAAACAAAAAAACTCACTTCAAACTTTATCTAAAACCAGAAAAGAGGCTGCAAAGCCAAGACAATCCTTAGCAAAAAGAACAAAGCTGGAGACATCATGCTACCTGACTTCAGACTATGATACAAGGCTACTGTAATCAAAACATTATGATACTGGTACCAGGACAGAGACATACACAAATAAAACAGAACAGAGGCTCTGGAAGTAATGCCACACATCTACAAAACTGGAAAACAAAACAAAACAAAACAAAACAAAACAAAACAAAACACAAACAAACAAAAAAATAAGCAATGGAAAAAGGATTCCATGTTTAATAAATGGTGCTGGGAAAACTGGCTAGCCATGTGCAGAAAGCTGAATCTGGAATCCTTCTTTGCACATTACACTAAAATTAACTCCAGATGGATTAAGGATTTAAACATAAAACATAACACCATAACAACTCTAGAATAAAACCTAGGCAAAAACATTCAGTCCATAGGCATCAGCAAGAACTTCATGAATAAAACATCAAAAGCAATGGCAACAGAAGCCAAAAAAATTTGATCTAAGTAAACTGGAGAAAACTGGAGAGTTTCTGCACAGCAAAAGAAGAAATCATTAGAGTGAACTGAGATCCAACAGAATGAAAAAAAAATTGCAATATATCTATCTGACAAAGGGTACTATGCAGAATCTGCAAAGAAATAAAGCAGATTTACCAGAAAAAAAAAGAATAAAAAACAAAAAAAAGATAAAAAGTAAAAAACCTTTATAAGTTGGTGAAGGATATGAGCAGTACTTTTCAAAAGAGGACGTATGTATATAAGGCCAGCAAATATATAAAAAAATGCTCATCATTACAGGTCATTAGAGATATGTAAATCAAAACCATATTGAGATACCATCTCATGCCAGTTAGAATGACTATCATTAAAAATTCTGGAGGCAACAGATGCTGGAGACAATGTGGAGAAGTAGAAATAATATAACACTGTTGGTGGGAGTGTAAATTAGTTCAAACACTGTGGAAGACAGTGTGGCAATTCCTCAAGGACTAGAATTAGAAATGCCATTTGCCCAAGCAATCCCATTACTGGCTATATAACCAAAGAATTTTACATTGTTCTCTCATAAAGAGCCATTCACTTGCATGTTCATTGTGGCACTGTTTACAATAGCAAAGATCTGGAACCAACCCAAATGCCCATGAATGATAGACTGGACAAATAAATGTGCAAATATACATCATAGAATACTATGCAACCTTAAAAAATGATGAGTTCATACCCTGTGTAGTGACATGGATATATCTGGAAACCACCATTCTCAGCTAACTGACACAGGAACAGAAAACCAAACACTGCCTATTCTCACTCCTTGATGGGTGTCAAACAATGAGAATACATGGGCACATGTAGGGAAACATCTAACACTGGGGTCTTTTGGGGGTTGGGCAGTGAGGTACAGTGATGGGCAGGGAGGGTGGAGATGGATACAATGGGATAAATGACTGATGTAGGTGATGGAAAAATTGATGCAGCAAACCACCATGGCATGTGTATACCTACGCAACAGTCCTGCAATATCTGCTCATGTACTCCAGTATTTAAAGTAGAGTAATAAAATACATAAATAAATAATAAAAAACGCATTTGGAAACGTTGACATTTTATTGACCTTGAGACTCTGAATATAAACAAACAACACTAACAAACAAAAAACAGTTTGGATTGCGCACGGTGGCCCATGCCTCTAATCCCAGCACTTTGGGAGGCTGAGGAAGTGAATTCCTGGTGTTAGGAATTTGAAACAAGATTGGCCAGCATGGTGACACTTCATTTCTACTAAAAGTACAAAAATTAGCCAGGTGTGGTGGCAGGTGCCTGTAATCTTAGCTACTTGGGAAGTTGAGGCATGAGAATCGCTAGAATCAGAGAGGCAGAGTTTGGAGTGAACTAAGATTGTGTCAGTGCATTCCAGCCTGGGCAATAGAGCAATAATCAATTTCAAAAATCTAAATAAAAAATAAAACATCAGCTTATATTCTATTGACAGCAAAATGATCATTTTACAAACAGGATGACTAATCTAAATAATTTACTTATATATGTTTTTAAGTATAAAATGTCCCTTTTGAAAAAATAATTATCCCATAGGCAATTTAATATAAACATTGACGTTTACTTAATAATCGTAATTTTTTTTTCATGGTTCAAGCTGCTTTGCTTGGCCATTTTATTTCAAAATTACCATATGTATGGTTTCCCAAACATATTAGTGTATTAAGTATATGTATATATTTTAATTTTGCAAGATTTCTGTTTTTTTTATAAAGTGATGTTATTCTGAAATTTCTAAATTTCTAATATTTACTTACTAATCAAATTAGCTAATGTCACTTTTTCATAATCATGATTTGGAAAATTGTTAAATTATGTTTTCAACCAAAATAAAACACAATTTTAAAATTATTTTAACATACTCTATAATACTTCGTCTTAAAAAATAACTTACAAGATTCTTAGTAATTTTAAAATAAACTAATAGTAAATCAACTAATTAATGAATAATCTTTGGATGCCTGGATAATTTTTAAGTAAGATAGAATACTGCAACATTTATCACTATACACATATATGAATGCATAGTCTTACAATGTATGTATGTATACTGCAAGTCTGCAAAAAAAATGCTTGTTTATGGACAGATAATTATTAATCACCTACCTTTCATAGTTTTCCTATGAAAATTAAAGAAAGCCAAATTAGTTATAAATTACAGTATTGTGGGTGATTGATAATATTCTAACAGAGATAGCAGGGGAAAAATAATATTATATTTGGAAAGTGATGAAATCTTTAGTTTATCAAGAAAAAACAATAGTGGTTTTATTCTAAACTAAAGTATCCAATGTTTTCAGAATACAACAAAAGATAGGGAAAGAAAAACTTGAATGTATTTTTAAAAATTGAATGCACATGTAAGCTTGTTGAAAGTTTCCAAAAATTAAGGTTTAAACCTTGTTTAAAATGATTGCAAAGTTCCATCCAATAAGTGGAAGAAGATTTGTTAACTGTTTGATAAGAAGTGTATTACAAAACAATATTCATCAAGACTCTCTGATAATAAGTATAAATACATAGATAAATGGGATAAAGGTGACAGTCTCAAATATACATTCACATTTACTGTCAGTTTATTTTCAACAAGGCTACCAGGATGATTCAAGGAATCAATGGAAACCAAAATCACAATGAGATTTTATTTATTCACATTACAGGCTAGATTTAAAAAGGCAGTGGAAGTGAAGAAGGATGTGGAGAAATAAGAACGCTGAATAAGATAGTGCAGCTACATACGGAAACAGTGTGACTGTTTCTCAAATGTCAGATTAAGAGTAGGATCATTCCTTACTTAAGGTGAGGAGTTAAAGATCAGCCTGACCAACTGATGAAACCCTATCATTATTAAAAAATACAAAAATAAGCTGGGCATGGTGGCAAGCACCTATAATTTCAGCTACTCAAGAAGACTGAGACAAGAGAATCACTGCCAAGTTTTAGGCTGAAGTTTCAGTGAAAAGCATGGGCCACCACCACTCATGTCCATTTTTATTGTTGTTGTTATATTTAGTGAGACGAGTTTCACAATGTTGGTCAGGCTGAACTGAAATTCTTCGCCTCAAATAATCCACCAACGCTGACCTCCCAAAGCGCTGGGATTTCAGGTGTGAGCCACTATGCCCAGTCTACAGTTAAGTTTTAAATTAGTAACAAAAATATTAACCACCTTTATACATTTTATGTCATTTGATCCGCCATTTACGAAAATAAATAAAAAACTAAATGAAAATATGCTTTGTATACTATTAACCTAAAATATAAACTCTATGGTGCAAGATTCCTAAAATAGTATGCAAATTTCCATAAAAAAATTTAAAAAACTTAGGTGACATCAATCTGGAATAAATATTAATTCCTATGTGTTTCATAAATATGAAGAATTATTTTTCAAAAGCATGTTAGTCTTTCCTAAAGTTGATAAGTTTAATTTAATAAAGTAACATTTATCAACAACTAGCTCTGAAATTCACATAGAAAAATAAACGAGATTACCTAAAGCATTCATTGAAAAGAAAGTTAAAAAAGAATTTATGTGCCAGATTTTATGTTTATTTACATATATTGTAACAAAGAGTTTAGAAATATGAGTAAGACACCTTAAAGTAACAAACTAAAATGCAGTTATACTTTAAATATAATAGAAAAATGTATTTTTAAATTATCTTCAGTCTGACAGTTAAACCAAGCAGTAATCAATTTTTGAAAAAATATGAATTTTTTTTTAATTTTTGGAAAACTAAAAATCAGTTACCCTATTAACCTCTGTCTTGTTTCACTCTTGCTTGCATTATAAACTTAAAGAACTAAACAAATTATACATATATATGTATGCAGAAGTTATTAAATAAAAATTCTTAATAGAAAAACTTTATTGTAATTTATTATATAAACTTTTAAAAATTTCACAGGAAAACATTATGAACAGCTGAAGGAAAATTTTTTGATGTTAAACTGCCAAAGAAATCAATCCATGTTGAATTTGGCAAGTCAACAAAATAATTCCCAAATGTCAAAAATGATTTTAAAAATCTAGAGGAGTATATTTTTTCATTAAAATAGTAAAGGCAAATGTGCATAAAATGTAATAAAAATTAGTAACAAATTCTTTTTATATATTTAGTTTGGAATAAAAACAATCAACACAAGGTTTATTGGCACATAAATAATATAATTTATTGGGGGTGACTTTTGAGAGCATCTTTAAGATATGTTATTAACAGATGCTCTTATTTAAACACACACAAATATAATGTTACAAAAGTATTTGTAATGCTAAAAATTTACAACATAAATATTCATCACAAAACAGTAAATATATTACAGTTTATTCTCATACTACTGAAAATAACTTTAGAAAGTTAAAAAAAACTGTGAGAAAAAGTAAAAGATGATCTGATAACATTTCCATTTTATGTATGTAAAATCTACAAACAGACACAATAGAAAAAGGTTATGCATGGAGGTCCAGTCCTGTAATCCCAGCACTTTGGGAGCCTGATATGGGTGGATCACAAGGTCAGAAGTTTGAGACCAGACTGATCAGCATGGTGAAACCTCATCCCTATTACAAATACAAACATTAGCTGAGAGTGGGTGGGTTTATGCCTTCAGTATCAGGGACTCAAGAGGCTGAGACATGAGAATCTCTTCAATCTTGGAGGCAAAAGTTGCAGTGATCCAGATTGTGCCACTGCACTGCAGGCCCTGGGCAATGAAGGGAGGCTCTGTCTCATGGGAAAATGAAAAAAAAAAAAAGAAGAAGAAAAAGAAAAGAAAAGTTAAGATAAAATAAACTAAAAATATATTTTATATATGTGTGTGGGCATATATATATATGTGTGTGTGTATATATATATATATATAAAGTAAAAGATATTAGCATATTGATGCAATTGTTGGATGAATCAAAATCACCATAATTAATGTATATCATTTCCATGTGGAATATATATAGAAATACAGATGCACATACAAATGCCTAAACTGTTGTTATATATTATACACTTAATAGGATGTCATGTAACCCAAAATTCCTAGAGAATAATTTTAATATACAATACAAGAAAGGAAATCACACACACAAAATTAAAATAATTAATAAATGGCAATTATTGTCATTAATAATAAAGAAATATATTTCAAATCCATGTTTCTTTAAACAAATAGGCTCCTAAGTGGTGCATCATTCTTAAGAAAAATAAAAGTTTACTATGGACATATTAAGTGGCAAATAATAGATGTATCTATATCATGAGGAAAAAAGAAAAGACACAGATATTATAATTTGGAATTCTTCATTTCTGCTTAGTAAACACTAGTGTCCTTGAGAAAAATTTTTTATTGTTATTGTTTTGTTGTTATTGTTTTTGAGTTGGAATCTCACTATTGTGCCCAGGCTGGAGTGCAATATCACAAACTCCACTAACTGCAACCTCCACCTCCTGGTTCAAGTGATATCTCCTGCCTCAGCCTCCTGAGTAGCTGACAGTAAAGGTGTGTGCCACCAAGCTCAGCTAAGTTTTGTGTTTTTAGTAGAGACAAAGTTTTGCCATGTTGGCCAGGCTGATCTTGAACTCCTGACCTCGTGATTCAGCCAGGTCAACCTCCCAAAGTGCTGTGATTACTGGTATGAACCACTGTGGACCACTGAGGGAATCTCTTTAATAATGGAGTAAATAAGCTTAAATTTTCCCAAACCTCTTTAATAATGGAGTAAATAAGCTTAAATGTAAGTATTTTAAGTATGCATTCCCAACAAGTACATTGCAAGCATATTGTTTCAAGACAAGGGAGATCAAACATTCTTTTTCAAGCATCTAACCATTTATAATAATACTTTTTTTTAATTTAAAATGACATGACATTATGATGAAAGAAGATAAGATATGAGACAGTAAAAGAAGAGTTATCTAATGGGGGAAGGTAGATAATGGGAATAAAACTATAAACTTTACAATGGCTATATTTTGTAACAAGTATTTTCTTCCCTATAGCTCAGTCATGTGTATTTAATTTTTCTGTTTTTCCTTTTTCTTTCTTTTGTTTTTGATTTTTTTTTTGTGTGTGTGTGCGCCTGTGTGTGTGTGTGTGTGTGTGTGTGTGTGTGTGTGTTTGAGAAGTAGTGTTCTATCAACCCTGTTAGCATTCAGTGGCAGGATCTGGGATCAGTAACAATTTTCCTACCTCATCCTCCCAAATAGCTGGAATTATAGACAGCTGCCACCACACCCAATTAAATTTTTGCTTTTATTTTTAGTAGATAGGGGTTTTGCCATGTTTTTGCCAGACTGAGATCAAACGTTTGATCTCAGGTGAAATCCATGCCATAGCCTCCCACAGTGCTGGAATCACAGGCATGAACCATCCTGCCTGGACTTCTTGGATTTTTTTAAGGAAATGCTCAATACTGTATCTCCTGCTTACATACTATGTTGGCCAAAATGATCTCAATATCTAGACCTCATGATTCAACCCCCTGAGCTTTACACTGAGATTACAGGCATGAGCTACCACAGCTGGCTTTTTGTTTTGCTGTTGTCATTGTTGTTGTTGTTAATATTCATCTATCAACTGTCTACTCACGTCAGTGTCTTTGATAGAAGAAAAGAGACGAGGTATAGAACAGCTAGATCAATCCCTGACCTTCACAAAATAAAACAAGAGATAGAATCATTGAACATATTATGATTATTAACTTGCATTATAGAAAATAGTAAGTTCTGAGACATAAACAGATACCACAAGATCTAAATTCATGGAGGGAAGGTAGACAGCTCCCTGAGAGTACTCTACTTTTACCTAAGAATAGGAGGCATTTAAACCAGGGTCCAAATTGAAAAATAGAGCTGTAACACATTTTTCAGTTTTTTTGGTTTTTAACATTTTTCTCTCTTGTTCTTACTATGCAAGGATTTGCTTTCTCTGAGACAGTTGTGTCTGCAGGGCAGCTAAGGCTAAGCTCCCAGCTCAGAAAGACTATTTTGTTAGGGCAATGATGAAGCTCAGAAACTTGAAATCAGGCAGTTCTGGTTTGACATCCCAGCAACATACGCAATAGTGGTGTGGCCTTGGGTAAGTCAGTTTATCTCATTTAACTTATGTTTTCTTACTTGTAAGCAAGTGTAATTCTATCTTATAGTTAAACTGTTGCTATATGTACAGACATAAATTTATAAAATATTTTTCTTTTCACTCTAATATTCATTGAAAAAAATTTAACATTAATTAATGTATGTATATTTTGAGACAGAGTCTCAGTGTGTCACCAGGAAGGAGTACAATGAATGGCATGATCTTGACTCACTGCAACCCCTGCCTTTTGGTTTGAAGGGATTCTCCTGCCTCAGCCTCTTGAGCAGCTGGGGTTGTAGGTGCACACCACCACACACAGCTAATTTTGTATTTTTCATAGAAACAGTGTCTTACCATGTTATCTAGGCTGGCCATGAACTCCTGACCTCAGGTGATCTAATGGCTCTACCTCCCAAAGTGCTGGGATTACAGGCAGGAGCCATCATACCCCACCTATTGCAAGAAATTTAAGAAATTTATAAAATTCTGACTAGCATTAAAAAAAAGATATTTTTATATTATATACAGATACGGGCTTTAATATGTTCAAAAGTTTTATTATTTGTTATGTTTTCTGATTAATGTGTTCTTCACTTTCTGGTTTCTGCCTAAGTTCTTTCACTTCAGGGATATCCATCAATTAAAGCTAAATTAACTTAAAGTATGCCAAAAATCACCTTAGGCACTGTCACTGTGATTAACTCTTTGTCTCTGGGAAAGCATTTATTGGCCTGCTAGTGTTACTATCTAAATATATACATATAGTTATTGTTTTTATAAGAATTTTATATATATATATGTATATATATATATAAGTTTTTTTTTTTTTTTTTTTTTTTTTTTACCATGTTTCCAGTCTCAAACTTTGAGCTCAGGTGATACACCTGGCTCAGCCTCCAAGTGTTGATATTACAGGAATGAGCCACTGCACTGCCAGAATATTTTCACTTCTTTGAATTACATCATGTAAACCTCACAGAGCTATAGTTTCTGTATCTGTAAAATAATCACAATATTGAAACTTTCTTAAGGAGATGGCAGTGCATAGAAAATAATACATCAGGAGCAGGCAATAGAATTTCTGGCATACAGTAAATTAAAACATGTTCCTAGTGATATCATCATAATCATCATTTCCATCATAATTTCTTAGAAACATAGAAATGACAGATTAAGAGTAGTTAACAGTGGAATATGAGAAAAGGGCTTGACTTAGTTCTTGTGTATTCAGCTGGTAGAGCTTGGAAACGTGGTTGGAGCTTAATTTTTTGAAAAAAAAATTATTTAACATGAACTGAAATACCTTACTTTTGAGCTGTGTTCTATACATAACCAGTGATGACAGGGGTAACTGTGTTACTTTAAAACATATCTGTGCCAATTTTCAGTTCACGAGAGTTATAAACATCTACTGTGGAACATGCAGAAAAAACAAATTGCAAACACTAAAGTTTACCTATTAATTTTCTCCAGAAATGGCACAATCAGTAATAATAAATACCACACCAATCCAAAATACAAAACTTCAGGGTGCTCAAGTACTAAAAGGTAGTTTTTTCAATGTAAAAATATCTAGTCACAGATAACAGTGTCAGAAATAGAACATTAGCAATTAGAGATTCCTGATGTAATAAAACAGGTTTATGAGAGCTACTACCTGCTTTCTGGAATGATCAGATAGATAGTCCAATAATAATAATAAAAAAAAACTAACAAGCAAACAAACAAAATGTATTGCTTTCAGACAGATCCTGTAACAACATGAAAGAAAACTGAAAAGATCAACAAAATAGATATACCACTAGCCAGACTAATTAAAAAGTAAAAATAGAAGATTCAAAATGATGCAATAAAAAATAGTAAGACATCACCACCAATCACACAGAAATACACTACCATCAGAGAGTACTACAAAGGCCTCTATGCAAACAAACCAGTGAATCTAGAAGAAATGAGTACATTCCTGGACACTTACCTCCTCCCAAGACTAAACCAGGAAGAAGCTGAATTCCCAGAGACCAGTAATAAGATCTGAATTTGAGGCAAGAATTAATAGCCCACCGTCCAAAAAAACTCCAGGATCAGACTGCTTCACAGACAAATTTTACAAGAGGTACAAAAAAAAGGTTGGAGCCATTCCTTCTGAAAATATTTCAAACAATACAAAAAGAGAGACTCTCCCTATCTCCCTTTATGAGATATTTTTCAAGTGGACAGATAAAGTAAATCACATTTCAAATTATCACTTGAACGTCACAGCAAACAGATAATGTGTCATTTAAAGGGATGAGATATAAAGAATACTCTTGTAAATAGAGAAGAGCACAATAAAGTGCCCATTTTTACCTATGAGTAACATACCTGCTAGAAAATATAGGTATCAGGTGCAGATGATATAATTATTTAACTAGGAGTGTCATCAAAGCTTGTTTCCTAAATCATGTACCACTAGGAATAAAATGTTAAGAAATGAAAGATGTTGCTTTTAAAGACAATTGTTAAATACCTAGTAAACAGACTAAGTAAGAGCAGAAAGAAAACAAAATGAGTTAAAGCTACTAGATACCCACAAAAAAAGGGAAAAAATAATTGAAAGAATAAATGAAGAGAGGCAGCACACATGGAAAAAAAAAAGAGTGGGAATGAGGCAAGAGGGTAGAGAGAAATATTACAGAAGTAGCTGAGTATAAAAGAAAGTATAAAGGAAAGCATGAAAAAATAATGACAGATGCATCTGAATTACTGGGCTTTGTGATTCAAGAAAAGTACATCCAACATTATAAGAAATATAACCCATTCTTTCCTCAGCAATTCACGCATTGAATATAACATTAAAGCAAATTGCACTCTTCTGCCTCTCCCAACTACTCGCTTCTCCTCTAGATTCCCAAGATGACCTCTACGGTTTATTTTTGCAAAACACTCATGAAAATATCTACACAGAAAAGAGTCTCAGAGTTTAGAATAGGGACTTTCAGAGTCTGTAATTCAAGGTAGAAAGTGAAAGTAAAGTCAAGAGTTACTGAACAATATTTCAGGAATGTTTTAGTGATTAAGTGAACTTGCTTCTCATACTCACATAGATTGTGCCTCACTGATCTGAGTAACAAAGATTTATATCCCTTTGAGACTTCACTTGAACATGAAGCACTTTCTCCTGGTATTTAACTGCATGCTGAAATTTGTAATATGTGAATAACAATTAACCATTGTCATATCCCATTGCTAGGTAACCGCTTTGCTTCCCTTAAAATCAGGATTAAGGGAGGGAGTTTCTAGGTTCAATACATGAGAAAAGCAACACTTGGAGTCAATAAATTTATATTAAGACTCCCCACTGAGACAGTCAGAGAGCAAGAAATTTGAAGTAGCTGATTCTAGAAGATAAAGGGTTGCTCCTACATATCTTTTTTATTTGCCATTTCATTGATTTAAAACTTGTTCAAACATTAATACTGTCATTCACCACTTTAAACAGCACCATTTCTGATCTCATTTTCAACACTGCTTTCTTTGTAATTTATCATTTCCAAGCTTCACATCCACTTCTTTTTATCTTTAGCTTAGTTTTATTTTAGAGGTAGTTTCACTCTTGTTCCTAGCTGAACGGCAATAGCACAATCTCGGCTTGGTGGAACACCTACTTACTGGGTTTAAGAGATTCTGCTGCCTCAGCTTCTGAGTAGCTGAAATTATAGGCATATGTCACCACTGCTGATTTTTCTTTCTTTTATTTATTTTATTTTTTATTTTGTGTGTGTGTGTGTGTGTGTGTGTGTGTGTGTGTGTGTGTGTTTTAGTATTGACAGGATTTCATCATGTTAGGCAGCCTGGTCTTCAACTCCTGATATCATGTCATCTACCTGTATCAGCCTCCCAAAATGCTTCAACTACCATCATCAGCTACCATGCCTGGCTTGTTTCCCCTACTATTTTTCCTCAGATCCACTCAGGTTTCTCATTGAAAAAAATATAATTAAAACTAAAATCTACTCCCAACACAGATAACATCTTCACAAAGAAGAGAGAAAATGAAAATAAATGTATTTTGAAATTAGATATACATTTAACAAGAGCATAATGTGTACCACAGGCTGCCACTAAAGAAGTCAGACATCTTACTCTTTTACATAGCTAAGTGAATCAAGCCTCTTTTGCATTTACGTAGTTCAGATAAAACTGTTTATTTTCTTGACTCTTTATGATGAAAGGTGGGCTTGATGTTTTGACTCAGGTGACAGCTTTAGCTGGGCCATCTCCCACTGAAAACAGCAAGGTCTTCTTCCTCTGTACACAGTCAGTCATCTTAGCTTCCTTAAATGCTCAACCACAATTTGAGTTAGGTTGTTTTACATTTAATGTGATTTCTTGATCTGATACTGCCAGTAACTCCATATTTTCTTCACACCCTTACTCTATCTTTTGCTGCTGACAGTAAACAATCATCCCCTCCCATTGCAAAAGAAGGCTGGACTCCCTTCAGACAGGCCACATGAATATTCCCCAGAATAGACAAAAATAAATGTATTATTTTTATTTTTTAATTGAAAAACTGTCAAAATTGATTATCCACATCTGAGAGGAGCATATGTTTCTTCTTCAAACGAAGTTTACTGATGTGGACTTTTTAAATAAACTGTTAATATGTAAAAATCTGAATTAAAGAACCAAAAAAATCCCCTAAACCTAAACTATATTAAACCAAGACCACCTAACAATAACGCCAAGTTCCAGTATAAGAGAACTCCCTCTTACAGTATAGGAAATATCAAAAATAACTATTTATTTCTTCTATATTGATTCAACATTTACCAATACCAAGGAGTTAGAATTTTAATATACCACCTTTCAAACATGGACATATAAAAATTCTTACTGTTAAAGGTGTATAGTTGTTTTTCAAAGAGATTAAATATTCTATTCAATGCAAAGATTAATTCACAGAGTCAAGTTCTGTTTTATAATGATATCATTATGTTGTAGGACAGAAAGATTATTCCTTTAAATATCTGCTTTTAATAATTATTTGGCCTTATGAGCAAAATTTAAAAAAAATCACTCATAGCTGAATATTCAACAATGAGAACACATGGATACATGAAGGGGAGCATCACAGACTGGAGCCTGTCGGGGGTGCAAAGGGAGGGACAGTGACGGTTGAGGAGGTTAGGGAGGAAGAACATAGGGAAAATGCCCGAAATAGGTCACAGTGGGGATGGAGGCAGTGAACCACCTTGCCATATATTTACCTATGAAACAATCCTGAATGTTACACATTTATCTCAGAACCTAACGTACAGTTTTTTAAAAATTTGCTGAGACACGTGTACATTTACCTAAAATACTTTCTTGTAATTATTATTACTTCTTTTAATCTCTCATTCTTTGGAATCTCTTTAAAAGAAGATCACATGGTTTTAAAATATTTTACATAATTTACATTTGTCAGATATTAGAGACATACTTAATAAAATCATTATAATTCTAATGATATAACAAAACATTTTTGAATAGATATCTACATCAAGAACTTTTTACTCTGCAATCTGATCCATTGGTTTTATTTACATTTGTTTTCATCTTAATTTTCTGAGGTAAGTTTCACATGATATTAAATTACTTTAGAGTGCATATTTCAATGGTATTTAATATGTTTGTGATATTGTACAATCATCTTTTCTCTTTAGTTTGTAAACATTTCTATTGCCCAACAGGATGCCTCATATGTCCTAAACAGTTCTATTTCCCCACCCCTGACAACAGGTACCTTCATTTTTGTTTCTAGAATTGTGTCTTCAGGCTACATAGGTTGTGCACAGGATTAGCTGTTATTCCAACATGCCAACATGACAGAGCTTTTAAAAATAGCTTTTTTTTTTTTTTTTTTTTTTTTTTCTAATTGTCCTGTTACTAGGCCCTACACTCCTGGAACAATGTAATTATAAAGTGTGTATCAGGGAGAAAATTATATTCATTTCAGGGACTGAGGACATTTTTTAAAAAATGTATTTAAAAGATTCTGCAGGGATGAGATTTTAGCCAAAAATTACATTGTGTAAGTAATCAGTCTATATTTAATTTTTACTGGGTACATTTATTAGGTTAGGAAGAAAACACTCTTGGCCATATTTTTAGGTTTGTTGCTAGAAGACTAAAGTCCTCTTGCGATGTTGTGGCTACTCAAGTTAAGAACCATCGTGATGATCTAGATGACTTACCTGGGTAGGCCTACTAAAGCAGTATTTGAAACTGCAGTGTTGAAAAATATGCAGGCAGGAAAAGTAGATAAGACAATATCTATTTGGGATGGCACATGTTTCACTCAAGATGTTTCTCCTAAAGATGAGTCAACTGGTTTGGCAGCCTCCACTAGATCTCAGTAGTATGAATACACATTCCCTGGGTACTCATATTTAAGGTCAACGATTGAAGAAAATGCTCTTCAGATTTCGTCGCAAGGATACTTGATAAAAAGTTCACCTTATACAGTCTGTGTCTCTGAGCCAGATAAGGATAATAATTTTCTCTCTTTAAAATTTGCCAGAAAACGTTAAAAAGTAGTTGAAAGTGACCAGTTCAAGTCTATTTGATGGGATGAGAATGAAACTTGTGTAGTGATTAATGAAGAACTCTTTAAGAAATAAATAAATAAAAAAAATCTTACAGAATATTTAAAACTGACAGTACAAAAAGTAGCATTCAACAGCTCAATTTTATAGATTTAGTAAAATTCAACAGAATTTTCAAAGATAAGCTTTCCTAACTGACTTTCTGGCAGAATAAAATGAAGTCTCTTTTATGTAAAGTATTTGAAATATTCTAGTTAAAACTTTATCTAGAGTATATATGTAATTTTATTTTGTACATCAGTAAAGAAGTTAAGACTTGCAGTTAAGACCAGATTTTGAAAATTAGATAAAGTATTCAGGTAAAATTATTTAATTACTTGAAATTATTGAGGACAGCTTAAGCATTAAACTTTCAGGGCTGTAAAAATTTTTTGCTAACAACTTTTAAACTTACCCATGAACTCCAAATAAAGACAACAAAACCACAAATAAAATGTCACAATGTGTAAGATGTTTTTTACTTGAAGATTTAACAACTTGACTGCTTTTTCTTTTCTCCAAAAAGCACATTTTTCAATATAGTAAACAATATTCATGCATTATTGATGACATTAACTTTGTGTAATAAAGAGAAATCTGAGATTTTCTGTGTTACATTTATTATTGTCAATTGCTTATTCTCGGTTTAAAATGGCACTGAGTTGCCTTCTCCTTTGAATTCAGTTAAAGTGCTATTATAATACAACTTTCAAATGTGGCTGTCCACAACTTTTAGTAACAATGAAAAACAGAATTGGAATAAAAATGATTATCTTGTATCTAACTTTTTCACTGAAGATTTCAACAAGAAGCACTTAGAGCAGGAGCTAACATGGATTATCACAATTCTGGCTTAGCTGCTGATACTAGTGAAGAAAATTTGTTTTCAACCTCTACAAATTTGAATATACCTGTAACAAAAATTTCTTCAGTCAACCAGAGAATTGGTAAACTAATTTGCAGTGGGTTTCCTCCTTCTCAATCTTTAATCTCAGTTGTGCCATCACAACAAATTGCACTAGATCAAAATGCTATTTTAAATCAGGTGGCCAATATCCATATGTCCCCTCATAGCGCATAATGGATACATTTTGAATTATGTTACAACATAATGTCACATCGTATCTTCCTTATAACACCATTTCTTCGTGCTGGTAGTGGAACCATAAACTTTTCCAACCAGATATCCTGAATTAACAGTTAATGAGTCCCCTTATACTAACCTGCTCCAAGTTTGCTAATACAACAGCTGCTTCTCATTACAAGCCAGCTCTTAAACCATCTTCACCAGGCATATATCACTCTAATTGCAACTGATCTTCCACAAATCGAGTACCAGATTATGCATGAAAACAGAAAACTATGGCAAAAAAAAAAAAAAAAATCTTCAATTAACCTATTGAATTAAAAAATTACATGGTTACATTTATAGTTCCTTTTCTTTTATTTCTAAATATACGGTTAAGAGTGTTCTGTTTCTGAGTCAGGCTATTGTAATAGTTTCAAACACACACACACACACACACACACACACGTGTGTGTGTGTTTGAAACTATGTGTATATGAGTTTATATATATGTATATACATATATAAACATATTTTAAATATGTTAATGTTTATATATATCACACACACATATGTGTGTGTGACTTTATATAAATATATATGGATATATATAAACATAAACATTTATGTATCTATGGTATACATATATAAACATGTTTACATATACATAAACATAAACATATTTAAAAATACTATATATGTCTGTGTGTATATATGTGTGTGTATATATGTATAACAATATATATGCATACACAGCAACATATATATTTGCATATATATGAGTATATATATACACAAACATATATACACATATATATGTATACATGTATATATATATATACATGAATACACTTATGCATATATGTATATCAATATATATGTATATTGATATACATATATGTATATATGTATATTGTGTATATATATACATATATATGTGTGTATATATATATATATGTGTATATATATATATATATATATGCGTGTGTGTGTGTATATATATATATATATATATACCTGAGAAATGAAGCCTGCCACCAGGAGGGATGCCAGAGATATCTGTGTACATACATGTATATATATGTATATCTATATACATATATGTATATGTATATATGTATATACATATATACACATATAAGTGTATATGTATATACATATATGCACATATGTGTATATATGTACATACATATATGCATATATATGTACATACATATATGCATATATATGTATATATACATATATAGATATACATATATACCTATGTATATCTATCTATATAGATACATATACCTATGTATATATATCTATATAGATATGTATATACCTATATATATATACACATATATACCTATGTATAAATGTATATATACCTATATACATACATGTATATATACATGTATATATGTATATGTTACATGTATATGTATATGGACATATATATGTATATCTGTGTGTATATATACACATATATAAGTATATATGTTTCTGTGTTTATATATATATACACTATATATGTATATAAGCATATATATATATATATATACACATGTAGAAAATTCGACATGTCTTTTTTGAAGTTAGTTATCTAAAGAGGAAGAAATAACAAAGTATTTTTGTCTATGCTGCAAGAACAGAGTACCACAGTTTGGACAATTTAAAAAAAAACACTTATGTTGTCATGATTCTGGAGGCTGGCAAGTTTAACGGGCTGCATCGATGAGGTCTTTTTTTTTTTTTTTTTACAAGATGGCAGTCTGGCATCAGATGGTAAAAGGCATGTGATGATCAGAAAATTGGGACTCAATTTATACTTTGATCCAAAGCCCACTCGCACAGTATCTAACCTTTTCTCCAGATAATGGAAAAATCCTGTCATGAGGATGTACTCTCATAGCTAATCACCTCCCAAAGTTCCTACCTCCCTTCCCTATCACAAATGGCCATGTAATTTTAATGTAAAATTTGGAGAGGACATTCAAAATTATAAAAGTAAGCAAGAAAAAAAGAAAAATAAACTGGAATTAAGAAAAAGTAATAAGTGACTTCTCAAGAAGTCTAGTGTAAATTAAATGAGGGCCTAAATTAGGATCGCACAAAGTTATAGATACTCAGAAACAATGAGACAGAACCACACAAACACAGAAAATCTAGAAGTTTAACAAACTCTACATACTTTGATATTTTTAGTCAGTTATTTTAAACTTGGATTTTAGTAGGCAAAAATATTCTTAATTACAGTTCACACCTAGTGAGCTCAGTAACCCTGATCACAATTATTTGTATAATCACTTAGGCAATAAAGATATTATGCTCATGTATTGCATCACTGTCAGCACATGGTGAAATTTTACAGCTGGCATTAGTGATAGCAATTGTTGATATTCCACCAAAGCATTTCAGTAGATTTGTACCTTTAATTACCTCCTGCAAGATTCCACCTTTCATTATTTCTTTTTTTTTTAATTGCATTTTAGGTTTTGGGGTACATGTGATGAACATGCAAGATTGTTGCATAGGTACACACATGGCAGTGTGCTTTGCTGCCTTCCATCCCCTCACCTGTATCTGTCATTTCTCCCTATGCTATCTCTTCCCACCTCCCCACCCTCCGCCCCTCCCCCGTTTCCCCCCAACGGACTCGAGTGTGTAGTGCTCCCCTCCATGTGTCCATGTGTTCTCATTGTTCAACACCCTCCTATGAGTGAGAATATATGGTGTTTGATTTTCTGCTCTTGTGTCACTTTGCTGAGAATGATGCTTCCCAGGTTCATCCATGTCCCTACAAAGGACGTGAACTCATCGTTTTTGATGGCTGTGTAATATTCCATGGTGTATATGTACCACATTTTCCCTATCCAGTCTATCATCATTGGGCATTTGGGTTGGTTCCAGGTCTTTGCTATTATAAACAGTGCTGCAATGAACATTCGTGTGCACGTGTCCTTGTAGTAGAATGATTTATAATCCTTTGGATATATACCCAGTAATGGGATTGCTGGGTCAAATGGGATTTCTATTTTTAGGTCCTTGAGGAATCGCCACACTGTCTTCCACAATGGTTGAATTAATTTACATTCCCACCAACAGTGTAAAAGTGTTCCTATTTCTCCACATCCTCTCCAGCATCTGTTGTTTCCCAATTTTTTAATGATCACCATTCTAACTGGTGTGAGATGGTATCTCAATGTGGTTTTGATTTGCATTTCTCTGATGACCAGTGATGATGAGCATTTTATCATATGTTTGTTGGCCTCCTGTATGTCTTCTTTTGTAAAGTATCTGTTCATATCCTTCTCCCATTTTTGAATGGGCTTGTTTGTTTTTTTATTGTAGATCTGCTTTAGTTCTTTGTAAATTCTGTATATCAGCCCCTTGTCAGATGGGTAGGCTGCAAAATTATTTTCCCATTCTGTTGGTTGCTGATTCACTCTACTGACTGTTTATTTTGCCGTGCAGAAGCTGTGGAGTTTGATTAGGTCCCATTTGTCTATTTTGGCTTTTCTTGCCATTGCTTTTGGCGTTTTGGTCATGAAGTCCTTGCCTACACCTATGTCCTGATTGGTTTTGCCTAGATTTTCTTCTAAGGTTTTTATGGTGTTAGGCCTGATGTTTAAGTCTTTAATCCATCTGGAGTTAATTTTCGTGTAAGGTTTCAGGAAGGGGTCCTGTTTTTGCTTTCTGCACATGGCTAGCCAGTTTTCCCACCACCATTTATTAAACAGGGAATCCTTTCCCCGTTGCTTGTTTTTGTCAGGTTTGTCGAAGATCAGATGGTTGTGGGTATGTTGTATTTCCTCTGAGGCCTCTGTTCTGTTCCATTGGTCTATATCTCGGTTTTGGTACCAGTACCATGCTGTTTTGATTACTGTGGCCTTGTAGTATAGTTTGAAGTCCGGTAGTGTGATGCCTCCTACTTTGTTCTTTTTACTTAGAATTGACTTGGCTATGTGGGCTCTCTTTTGGTTCCATATGAAGTTTAAGGTGTTTTTTTTTTTTTTTTCAGTTCTGTGAAGAAGGTCATTGGTAGTTTGATGGGAATAGCGTTGAATCTGTAAATTACTTTGGGCAGTATGGCCATTTTCACGATGTTGATTCTTCCTAACCATGAACATGGAATGTTTCTCCATCTGTTTGTATCCTCTTTTATTTCGTTGAGCAATGGCTTGTAGTTCTCCTTGAAGAGGTCCTTTACGTTCCTTGTTAGTTGTATTCCTAGGTACTGTATTCTCTTTGTAGCAATTGTGAATGGCAGTTCGTTCTTGATTTGGCTCTCTTGAAGTCTATTACTGGTGTATAGGAATGCTTGTGATTTTTGCACGTTGATTTTGTATCCTGAGACTTTGCTGAAGTTGTTTATCAGTTTCAGGAGATTTTGGGCGGAGATGATGGGGTCTTCCAGATATACAATCATGTCATCTGCAAATAGAGACAATTTGATTTCCTCCTTTCCAATTTGGATACCCTTTATTTCTTTTTCTTGCCTGAATGCTCTGGCTAGAATTGAGATAATCATGTGGTTTTTGTCTTTGGTTCTGTTTATGTGGTGAACTACGTTTATGGACTTGCGTATGTTGAACCAGCCTTGCATCCCCGGGATGAATCCTACTTGATCATGGTGGATGAGCTTTTTGATATGCTGTTGCAATCAGTTTGCCAGTATTTTATTGAAGATTTTTGCATCTATGTTCATCATGGATATTGGCCTGAAATTTTCTTTTCTTGTTGAGTCTCTGCCGGGTTTTGGTATCAGGATGATGTTTGTCTCGTAAAATGATTTGGGAAGGATTCCCTCTTTTTGGATTGTCTGGAATCGTTTCAGAAGGAATGGTATCAGCTCCTCTTTGTATGTCTGGTAGAATTCAGCTGTGAACCCATCTGGACCTGAGGTTTTTTGGGTGGTAGGCTCTTTATTGCTGCCTCGACTTCAGACTTTGTTATTGGTCTATTCAGGGTTTCGGCTTCTTCCAGGTTTAGGCTTGGGAGGATGCAGGTGTCCAGGAATTTATCCATTTCTTCCAGGTTTACTAGTTTACGTGCATAGAGTTCTTTGTAATAATCTCTGATGATGGTTTGGATTTCTGTGGAATCTGTGGTGATATCCCCTTTATCGTTTTTTATTGCATCAATTTGGTTATTCTCTCTTTTCTTTTTTATTAATCTAGATAGTGGTCTGTCTATTTTGTTGATCTTTTCAAAAAACCGGCTCCTGGATTTATTGATTTTTTGAAGAGTTTTTTGTGTCTCTATTTCCTTCAGTTCTGCTCTGATCTTACTTATTTCCTGTCTTCTGCTAGGTTTTGGGTTTTTTTGATCTTGCTCCTCTAGCTCTTTCAATTTTGATGATAGGGTGTCAATTTTAGATCTCTCCTTTCTTCTCATGTGGGCACTCATTGCTATATATTTTCCTCTAGAGACTGCTTTAAATGTGTCTCAGAGATTCTGGTATGTTATGTCTTCGTTCTCATTGGTTTCGAAGAACATCTTTATTTCTGCCTTCATTTCATTGTTTATCCAGTCAACATTCAAGAGCAAGTTGTTCAGTTTCCATGAAGCTGTGCGGTTCTGAGTTAGTTTCTGCATTCTGAGTTCTAACTCGATTGCACTGTGGTCTAAGAGACTGTTTGTTATGATTTCTGTTCTTTTGCATTTGCTGAGGAGTGATTTATTGCCAATTATGTGGTCAATTTTAGAGTAGGTGTGATGTGGTGCTGAGAAGAATGTATATTCTGTGGGTTTGGCGTGGAGAGTTTTGTAAATGTATATTAGGTTTGCTTGTTCCAGGTCTGTATTCCGGTCTTGGATATCCTTGTTGATTTTCTGTCTGGTTGATCTGTCTAATATTGACCATGGGGTGTTAAAGTCTCCCACTATTATTGTGTGGGAGTCTAAGTCTCTTTGTAAGTCATTAAGAACTTGCCTTATGTATCTGGGTGCTCCTGTATTGGGTGCGTATATATTTAGGATCGTTAGCTTTTCTTGTTGCAGTGATTCTTTTACCATTATGTAATGTCCTTCTTTGTCTCTTTTGATCTTTGTTGCTTTAAAGTCTATTTTATCAGAGATTAGAATTGCAACTCCTGCCTTTTTTTGCTCTCCATTTGCTTGGTAGATCTTCCTCCATCCCTTTATTTTGAGCCTTTGTGTATCCTTGCATGTAAGATGGGTTTCCTGCATACAGCACACTGATGGGTTTTGGCTTTTTATCCAATTTGCCAGTCTGTGTCTTTTGATTGGGGCATTTAGTCCATTGACATTTAGGTATAGTATTGTTATGTGTGAATTTGATACTGTCATTTTGATGCTATCTGGCTGTTTTATTGGTTAGTTGATGCAGATTCTTGATTGTGTTGATGCTTTTTTACCATTTGGTGTGTTTTTGGAGTGGCTGGTACTGGTTTTTCCTTTATATGTGTAGAGCCTCTTTCAGGAGTTCTTGTAGACCAGGTTTGGTGGTGATGAAATCTCTGAGTTCTGGTTTGTTCACAAAGGATTTTATTTTTCCTTCACTTATGAAGCTTAGTTTGGCTGGATAGGAGATTCTGGGTTGAAAGTTCTTTTCTTTAAGGATGTTGAATATTGGCCCAAAATCTCTTCTGGCTTGTAGGGTTTCTGCTGAGAGATCTGCTGTGAGTCTAATGGGCTTCCTTTTGTGGGTAACCCGACCTTTCTCTCTGGCTGCCCTTAGTATTGTCTCTTTCATTTCAACCCTGGTGAATCTGATGATTATGTGCCTTGGGGTTGCTCTTCTTGAGGAATATCTTTGTGGTGTTCTCTGTATTTCCTGGATTTGAATATTGTTCTGCCTTGCTAGGTTGGGGAAGTTTTTCTGGATAATATCCTGAAGAGTATTTTCCAGCTTGGATTCATTCTCTTCATCACATTCAGGTACACCTATCAGACGTAGATTAGGTCTTTTCACATAGTCCCACATTTCTTGAAGATTTTATTCATTCCTTTTTGCACTTTTTTCTCTGTTCTTGCCTTCTCTTTTTATTTCATTGAGTTGATCTTCGACCTCTGATATCCTTTCTTCTGCTTGGTCAATTCGGCTGTTGGAGCTTGTGCATGCTTCATGAAGTTCTCATGTTGCGTTTTTCAGCTCCATCAATTCACTTATACTCCTCTCTATGCTGTCCATTCTAGTCAGCAGTTCGTCCAATCTTTTCTCAAGGTTCCTATTTTCTTTGCGTTCAGTTAGAACATGTTCTTTTAGCTCACTGTAGTTTCTTTTTTCTTCCTTTTTTTTTAAAAAAAAGAAAACCATAAAAGTTTATTGAGAGATATAAAAGAATCCATGGACAAATGGATATACATAGAAAGTTCCTAAAAATTATAAAAATGTCATTTTTTCCATTTAAATTTATGGTTTTAATGTAATCCCAATAGAAATTCTAAATAATTTTTTTCTAGAATGATAAAATTTTAAATGAAGTGCATCTGGGAGTGTAGACAAGTAAGAATAGAGAAAAATTCTGAAAAAGCTGTTTAAAGTGGGAGAATCTTAAAAGTGTTCAGAACTTTTACCCTAATAATTTCATTTATAGCAATGTATTTTAATAAACTAATAAGAAATATAAATAAAGGTTTATTTGTAAGATGCTCACTACTACAATACTAATAATGTTGAAAAATTAGGTTCATTAGAAAACATCCACCACAATGTGGAAATGGTTAAACTATAGTTTGTCCCTATGAGAGACTATGAGGCATTTATTAAATGTCATGCTTGTGAAGCACTTTTAATAGCATGGGTTAAAACTCATGCATAATGTATTACTATGTGAAAAAAAAGAAGATATAAAATTCTGTGTTCAGCAGGATTCCAGTCTAAAAGTTCTTAAGGTGGCAGAATTACATGTTATTTTCATTTTCAATGTTTTATGTATTTTTAAAGTTCATAAAATGAGAATGCATTTTACAATTAGAAAAGAATATAAATTTTATCTTTTTGAGAGAAAAATAGTTCTTACCAAGAAATACCTTTAGTAGTGGGGTGATAATTTTGAACAAAGGCACAAACCCCGTTTCAGTGGAGGCTGCCTGTATTCGCTTTTCTCTCTCCTTATGACCTTTTCTGTTGGTAGGTAATTTATGTAACAGCTATTTAAGGAAGATAAGCATTAGCCCATATTTGTTTTCATCAAACAGGCCCTTTCCTTATTAGGCCAAATGAGAAAGTACTGTCTACATATAATGCAAACCCCCCTTGTCAATACATCTCCATAGTCCTGTATGTAAGCTCCAACTTTTGTATTTTTTTTTTTCAGGGCTTTTAATTTATTGATTGATATAAAATATTTCCCATACTCAATGATGAAGAAAAATCGTACCTAAAACTGTTTTCCAAAAAGAGAAATGATTGCTTATTGTATCTGTACCACTTTTTTTTTTTTTTTTTCATATTATGGATTATTTCTTCCAACTTCTTTCTTTTTTCCTTGTTTTTTTTTTTTTTTTTTTTTCTTTTTCCTTTTTCTTTTCTTTTTCTTTTTTTTTTTAATTGCATTTTAGGTTTTGGGGTACCTGTGATGAACATGCAAGATTGTTGCATAGGTACACACATGGCAGTGTGCTTTGCTGCCTTCCGTCCCCTCACCTGTATCTGTCATTTCTCCCTATGCTATCTCTTCCCACCTTCACACCCCCCCGCCCCTCTCCCATTTCCCCCCAACGGACCCCAGTGTGTAGTGCTCCCCTCCCTGTGTCCATGTGTTCTCATTTTTCAACACCCGCCTATGAGCGAGAAAATATGGTGTTTGATTTTCTGCTCTTGTGTCAGTTTGCAGAGAATGATGGTTTCCAGGTTCATCCATGTCCCTATAAAGTACGTGAACTCATCGTTTTTGATGGCTGCATAATATTCCATGGTGTATATGTACCACATTTTCCCTATCCAGTCTAACATCGTTGGGCATTTGGGTTGGTTCCAGGTCTTTGCTATTGTAAACAGTGCTGCAATGAACATTCGTGTGCACGTGTCCTTGTAGTAGAATGATTTATAATCCTTTGGATATATACCCAGTAATGGGATTGCTGGGTCAAATGGGATTTCTATTTTTAGGTCCTTGAGGAATCGCCACACTGTCTTCCACAATGGTTGAATTAATTTACATTCCCACCAACAGTGTAAAAGTGTTCCTATTTCTCCACATCCTCTCCAGCATCTGTTGTTTCCCGATTTTTTAATGATAGCCATTCTAACTGGTGTGAGATGGTATCTCAATGTGGTTTTGATTTGCATTTCTCTGATGACCAGTGATGATGAGCATTTTTTCATATGTTTGTTGGCCTCCTGTATATCTTCTTTTGTAAAGTATCTGTTCATATCCTTCTCCCATTTTTGAATGGGCTTGTTTGTTTTTTTCTTGTAGATCTGCTTTAGTTCTTTGTAAATTCTGGATATCAGCCGCTTGTCAGATGGGTAGACTGCAAAATTTTTTTCCCATTCTGTTGGTTGCAGATTCACTCTACTGACTGTTTCTTTTGCTGTGCAGAAGCTGTGCAGTTTGATTAGGTCCCATTTGTCTATTTTGGCTTTTGTTGCCATTGCTTTTGGCGTTTTGGTCATGAAGTCCTTGCCTACACCTATGTCCTGAATGGTTTTGCCTAGATTTTCTTCTAAGGTTTTTATGGTATTAGGTCTGATGTTTAAGTCTTTAATCCATCTGGAGTTAATTTTGGTGTATGGTGTCAGGAAGGGGTCCTGTTTCTGCTTTCTGCACATGGCTAGCCAGTTTTCCCAACACCATTTATTAAACAGGGAGTCCTTTCCCCATTGCTTGTTTTTGTCAGGTTTGTCGAAGATCAGATGGTTGTGGGTATGTTGTATTTCCTCTGAGGCCTCTGTTCTGTTCCATTGGTCCATATCTCTGTTTTGGTACCAGTACCATGCTCTTTTGATTACTGTAGCCTTGTAATATAGTTTGAAGTCTGGTAGTGTGATGCCTCCCGCTTTGTTCTTTTTGCTTAGAATTGACTTGGCTATGCAGGCTCTCTTTTGGTTCAATATGAAGTTTAAGGTGTTTTTTTTCCAGTTCTGTGAAGAAGGTCATTGCTAGCTTGATGGGAATAGCGTTGAATCTGTAAATTACTTTGGGCAGTATGGCCATTTTCACGATGTTGATTCTTCCTAACCATGAACATGGAATGTTTCTCCATCTGTTTGTATCCTCTCTTATTTCGTTGAGCAATGGCTTGTAGTTCTCCTTGAAGAGGTCCTTTACGTTCCTTGTTAGTTGTATTCCTAGGTACTGTATTCTCTTTGTAGCAATTGTGAATGGCAGTTCGTTCTTTGGCTCTCTTGAAGTCTATTACTGGTGTATAGGAATGCTTGTGATTTTTGCACGTTGATTTTGTATCCTGAGACTTTGCTGAAGTTGTTTATCAGTTTCAGGAGATTTTGGGCGGAGATGATGGGGTCTTCCAGATATACAATCATGTCATCTGCAAATAGAGACAATTTGATTTCCTCCTTTCCAATTTGGATACCCTTTATTTCTTTTTCTTGCCTGATTGCTCTGGTTAGAACTTCCAGTACTATATTGAATAGGAGTGGTGAGAGAGGGCATCCTTGTCTAGTGCCAGATTTCAAAGGGAATGCTTCCAGTTTTTGCCCATTCAGTATGATATTGGCTGTTGGTTTGTCGTAAATAGCTTTTATTGTTTTGAGATACGTTCCGTCAATACCTAGTTTGTTGAGGGTTTTTAGCATAAAGGGTTGTTGAATTTTGCCAAAAGCCTTCTCTGCATCAATCGAGATAATCATGTGGTTTTTGTCTTTGGTTCTGTTTATGTGGTGAATTACGTTTATGGACTTGCGTATGTTGAACCAGCCTTGCATCCCCGGGATGAATTTTACTTGATCATGGTGGATGAGCTTTTTGATATGCTGTTGCAATCGGTTTGCCAGTATTTTATTGAAGATTTTTGCATCTATGTTCATCATGGATATTGGCCTGAAATTTTCTTTTCCTGTTGAGTCTCTGCCGGGTTTTGGTATCAGGATGATGTTTGTATCGTAAAATGATTTGGGAAGGATTCCCTCTTTTTGGATTGTCTGGAATCGTTTCAGAAGGAATGGTATCAGCTCCTCCTTGTATGTCTAGTAGAATTCAGCTGTGAACCCATCTGGACCTGGGCTTTTTTTGGGTGGTAGGCTCTTTATTGCTGCCTCGACTTCGGACCATGTTATTGGTCTATTCAGGGTTTCGGCTTCTTCCGGGTTTAGGCTTGGGAGGATGCAGATGTCCAGGAATTTATCCATTTCTTCCAGGTTTACTAGTTTATGTGCATAGAGTTGTTTGTAATAATCTCTGATGATGGTTTGGATTTCTGTGGAATCTGTGGTGATATCCCCTTTATCGTTTTTTATTGCATCAATTTGGTTATTCTCTCTTTTCTTTTTTATTAATCTAGATAGTGGTCTGTCTCTTTTGTTGATCTTTTCAAAAAACCGGGTCTTGGATTTATTGATTTTTTGAAGAGTTTTTTGTGTCTCTATTTCCTTCAGTTCTGCTCTGATCTTACTTATTTCCTGTCTTCTGCTAGGTTTTGAGTTTTTTTGATCTTGCTCCTCTAGCTCTTTCAATTTTGATGATAGGGTGTCAATTTTAGATCTCTGCTTTCTTCTCATGTGGGCACTCATTGCTATATATTTTCCTCTAGAGACTGCTTTAAATGTGTCCCAGAGATTCTGGTATGTTGTTTCTTCGTTCTCATTGGTTTCGAAGAACATCTTTATTTCTGCCTTCATTTCATTGTTTATCCAGTCAACATTCAAGAGCAAGTTGTTCAGTTTCCATGAAGCTGTATAGTTCTGAGTTAGTTTCTGCATTCTGAGTTCTAACTCGATTGCACTGTGGTCTGAGAGACTGTTTGTTATGATTTCTGTTCTTTTGCATTTGCTGAGGAGTGATTTATTGCTAATTATGTGGTCAATTTTAGAGTAGGTGTGATGTGGTGCTGAGAAGAATGTATATTCTGTGGATTTGGGTTGGAGAGTTCTGTAAATGTCTATTAGGTTTGCTTGTTCCAGGTCTGTATTCAGGTCCTGGATATCCTTGTTGATTTTCTGTCTGGTTGATCTGTCTAATATTGACCATGGGGTGTTAAAGTCTCCCACTATTATTGTGTGGGAGTCTAAGTCTCTTTGTAAGTCATTAAGAACTTGCCTTATGTATCTGGGTGCTCCTGTATTGGGTGCATATATATTTAGGATCGTTAGCTCTTCTTTTTGCAGTGATCCTTTTATCATTATGTAATGTCCTTCTTTGTCTCTTTTGATCTTTGTTGCTTTAAAGTCTATTTTATCAGAGATTAGAATTGCAACTCCTGCCTTTTTTTGCTCTCCATTTGCTTGGTAGATCTTCCTCCATCCCTTTATTTTGAGCCTTTGTGTATCCTTGCATGTAAGATGGGTTTCCTGGATACAGCACACTGATGGGTTTTGGCTTTTTATCCAATTTGCCAGTCTGTGTCTTTTGATTGGGGCATTTAGTCCATTGACATTTAGGGATAGTATTGTTATGTGTGAATTTGATGCTGTCATTTTGATGCTACCTGGCTGTTTCGTTGGTTAGTTGATGCAGATTCTTGATTGTGTTGATGCTTTTTTACCATTTGGTGTGTTTTTGGAGTGGCTGGTACTGGTTTTTCCTTTATATATGTAGAGCCTCTTTCAGGGGTTCTTGTAGAGCAGGTTTGGTGGTGATGAAAACTCTGAGTGCTTGCTTGTTCACAAAGGATTTTATTTTTCCTTCACTTATGAAGCTTAGTTTGGCTGGATAGGAGATTCTGGGTTGAAAGTTCTTTTCTTTAAGGATTTTGAATATTGGCCCCCAGTCTCTTCTGGCTTGTAGGGTTTCTGCTGAGAGATCTGCTGTGAGTCTAATGGGCTTCCCTTTGTGGGTAACCCGACCTTTCTCTCTGGCTGCCCTTAGCCTTTTCTCTTTCATTTCAACCCTGGTGAATCTGACAATTATGTGCCTTGGCGTTGCTCTTCTTGAGGAATATCTTTGTGGTGTTCTCTGTATTTCCTGGATTTGAATGTTGGTCGGCCTTGGTAGGTTAGGGAAGTTTTCCTGGATAATATCCTGAAGAGTATTTTCCAGCTTGGATTCATTCTCTTCATCACATTCAGGTACACCTATCAGACGTAGATTAGGTCTTTTAACATAGTCCCACATTTATTGAAGATTTTGTTCATTCCTTTTTGCGCTTTTTTCTCTGTTCTTGCCTTCTCTTTTTATTTCATTGAGTTGATCTTCGACCTCTGATATCCTTTCTTCTGCGTGGTCAATTTGGCTGTTGAAGCTTGTGCATGCTTCATGAAGTTCTCGTGTTGCGTTTTTCAGCTCCATCAATTCACTTATACTCCTCTCTATGCTGTCCATTCTCGTCAGCAGTTCGTCCAATCTTTTTTCAAGGTTCCTATTTTCTTTGCGATGGGTTAGAACATGTTCTTTTAGCTCATTGTAGTTTCTTACTACCCACTTTCTGAAGTCTGATTCTGACATTTTATCACCCTCCTTCTCCATCCGGTCTGGTTCCCTTGCTCGTGAGGAGTTGTGATCCCTTTTAGGAGGAGAGGTGTTCTGGTTTCGGGAGTTTTCTTCCTTTTTACGCTGGTTTCTACCCATTTTTGTGGGTTTATCCACCTGTTGTCTGTCTCTGTCCCAGGGAGTTGGAGCTTTATGAGTTTCCGTTGCACTACTGCCTTTTTTGATTTTTCTTTCAGGTCTGACCCGCCCAGCTAGCAGCACGCCTAGCCTCTGCCTGCCCGCAGGGACTTTGCTCAGCTGCTGTGGGCTCTGCCCAGCTGCCCTGAGCTCTTCCCTGCAGTCCTTTTTATATGGGCGTAGTTAGAACTGTCTTGGCAATGGGGGCCCCGCCTCTGTGATGGTGGACTCTCACTGTTGTGGCATGTTGCCTCGGCAACGGCCGGTTGCCTCGGCAATGGCAGCCTGCCTCTGTAGCAGTGGAGAGTCTCAGTAATGGCAGAAGCCCCTCCCCTACCGAGCGGGACCCTCCGGGGTCAGCTGTGCTTGGTTTGAAGGGCTGAACCCAGAGGGTTTCCAATTACTGTTTTTGTTTTTGTTGTTGTTGGGGGTGGAGGGGTGGGACCAACCTAGCCTGATCACCTGGCTCCCTGACTCAGAGTCTTTTCTTTTAAGTTGAAGGACCCCGCGATCCGGTCCCTTGTTGAAAAGGCTCCGGGATCTTCCGTGCTGCGACCCACGGAGTCAGCTCAAACTGCGGCGCCAGCTCCTGGCAGATTTTTTGCCTAGGAATCTCCTGGCCTGGCTCGCTATTTTAGATGAATGGGCAACTCTGCCATCTCAGGGCTCTGCTTGCCAGCTAAGAGGGCTCCCAGACCAGTGGCTTTTGTATGGAAAACCACAGCAACAGGGCATGGTCACAGCAGCCGCGTGGGCGGAATCAGCCCTACGTGGGCCAAAACAGCTGCACCGGCTGGGACTGCGACGCTGGCCACCCCTCTGCCTGGGTATCTCCTGGTCTGTGGGCAATAAGAGTTCATCTGGAAATGCGGCATCCACTCACCCTCTGCACTTTCACTGGGAGCTGAAGTCCTGAGCTGTTCTTAGGCGGACATCTTCCCAGCATTCCTCATTATTTCTAATGCACATTTTTTTCTTCCTTTTTTTTTCCCCACTGAGGTAGGGTCTCACTGTGTTGCTAAGGCCTGAGTGCAGCGGCATTATTTCAGCTGACTGCAACCTCGACTTATGATTTCAAGCAATTCTTGTGCCTCACTCTGCTGAGTACATTGGACTAGAAGCTCACCACCACACAAGTCTAATTTTTGTATTTTAGAGAGATAGTTTTTCACCGCATTGATCAAGTCGTTCTTGAACTCCTGTACTCGGGTGATCCAGACACTTTGACCTCCCAAGGTGCTGGGATTACAGGTGTGAGCAAGCACAACTGGCCTCTGCTGCACATTTCTACCACATTGGATTTATGCTTCATCCAAATCAGTTTCAATTGCTTGTTTTGGCATTTAATATTTTCTAGATTCTGAGCCTAGATCCTCAGTATGACTGAACAAATCCCTTAAAGAGCTGATATTTGTTTGCCTTTCAACTTCATGTATTTCTGTTTAACCACTGTCCATTTAAAGCAATATTCAGGCAACTCTAAATTCAGCTCTGCCTTTTCCCATTTAATAACTTTAGCCTTATTTCTTTCCTCAAGTTAAAAAGTTCTCTCCATCTTCATCTATTTAAGACTTCTAGGGCACAGATATCACTCCTTTCAGAAGGATCACATATATGCACAAGTTTTTAGAAGCAGCATTCCCAGTGGAGTTGGTATATTGTATAATTTCCAGTGTCACAAGCTAAGGATTCACAAAATTTACCATTCAGTTTTTTAGGACATCTAGTGTTGGAATGGCATATGGGTTTGGACAGTCGGATTCTCAAGTGCCTAAATATTACGTGTTTGAAGTCAATAATCTTCATGGAGAATGCTGGTTTCTTATCTGGCATTACATGACACATGAACATGGTAATTTCCCCTATACACACACACACACACAAAACACACACACACACACACACACACACACACACACACACACACACATATATATATATATATATATATATATATATATATATATATATCACTTTTAGTTCTCAAACCATATTTTCAGAGTAATGTGACAGATGTGATCACATGCTGACCATGAAGAATGTTTAAAAAAACCAAGTCAGGTGTGGCTCATGCCTGTAGTCCCAACACTTTGGGAGCTGAGGCAGGTAGATCACCTGAGGTTAGGAGTTTGAGAGCAGACTGATCAACATGATAATAGCCCATCTCATTTTCAAATACAAAAATTAGTGAAGCATGGTGATGAATACCTGTAATCTTAGTTATTCAGGAGGTTGATGCAGGAGAATTGCTTGAACACAGGAGATGGAGGTTGCATTAAGCTGAGATTCTGCCATTGGATTCTAGCCAGGATGACAGAATAAGACTATATCCCAAAATAATCAACAATAAAAACAATGACATGCCTAAAATAATAAAACCTGAAAAGATCAACTTGGATGGTCATCATGACAACAAAGAAAAAGGAAAATGACATTTTAGAAAGATAGGATAAATAGTGAAGAATAATGAGACAGGTTAAAATTTGGAATACAATATTATAAGGGTAAGACCTGAATAAGGCAAGTGCCAAAGAAACAACAACAGCAGCAAAACAAAACAAGCACAGGAAGGAGAAAATTCAAAGTGTAAAAGGAAAATGGAATAAATCAAATGCAAAACATACAGTGGCTAGAATGATTAGATTATCTGTCTATCTCCACCATCTAAAAATTCTTTATACTCTGAGGAACATCTTGAAGAGATTTTAATGTAACCAGTCAGAGAGCGGTATAACCCAGAAAAATATCATAGCTTTCTCTAAGATTTAAACAAAGATACTCTATCTCTTTAAGTATTCTCTCAATAGTTAGGTCAAACTATTTCAACAGCAAAAATTACTTCAAATTTGCTGCCCAAAAGGAACACCATGGGTGTTAAGTCTCTGAAAGGTAGAACAAGCACATAAACTGAAAAGGACATTTGAGACCCAGCAAGTGATAAGATGGGTGAATTCCCTGGATTCTTTCTACTTCATGTTATCACAGACTTGATCATGAAGGAGATGGTCCTGAAAAATATAAATATGCACAGACAAAAATGTCCCCCAAAACCCAACTTCTGTAGCCACAGGAGTAAAAAAGATACATATACTGAGAAAATAATCTTTTATAAAATAGCCATCATATTTTAGCTAAACCATACAACACGAAACAAAGTAAAACCAAAAATCTAGCCAGAACAACAAAGTCCAAGTTGGAATATCAGTTGCACCAGGCAGTAATGAAGCACCCCCAACCACTTCTGGAGTGTAATCAGAGAAGGTAGACTATAGAGCTAGAGCTTTCAATCCTGCCATGTGGTCACAAGATGCCCTTCCCCTTCTAGCCAGGGAGGAACAAGTAAGGTCTAGGGTGAATCTCAGTCCTGCATATGTACTCATCAATAGTGAGAAACCCTGCTTTGGGTGTCAAAAGAAGTAAAGCAGCAAATTTGAAATTGTGCCTCTAATCGACAAGCATACTCTTTCTTCTGTTAGGGTGGAATCAGAAAAAGCCATATATAAATAAACAATATAATGTTATAATAAGATCCAGAGTCTCCTAACAGTCTCCCAAATGTAAACTTTTCAAATAAAAATCTCTCATCTGAGCACAAAATGGGAAGCCCTGCACATCAATGAAACAATATAATAAAAATTCACAGAGAAATGTCAGTGCTGTTGTTACAGGATAAATGTGGTAACAATATTTCTGGTCAGAAACCTCTGTGGACATGGCACCTGTTCCTGTGTACTTGTACTGCATGCAAGAAGTATGAGGTACACAGGCAAGCGGGCAAGTGAAAGGAAGAACAGGAGGAGGAGGAGGCAGAAGAGGAGGAGGAGGAAGAAGAGAAGAAGGAGAAGAAGGAGAAGAAGAGGAGGAGGAAGAAGAAGAGGAAGAAGAAGAAGAAGAAGAAGAAGAAGAAGAAGAAGAAGAAGAAGAAGAAGAAGAAGAAGAAGAAGAAGAAGAAGAAGAGGAGGAAGAAGAAGAAGAAGAAGGAGGAGGAGGAGGAGGAAGAGGAGGAGGAGGAAGAGGAGGAGGAGGAGAAGGAGGAGAAGGGGAAGAAGAGGAAGAAGAAGAGGAGGAGGAGGAGGAAGAAGAAGGAGGAGGAGGAGGAGGAGGAGGAGAAGAAGAAGAAGAAGAAGAAGAAGAAGAAGAAGAAGAAGAAGAAGAAGAAGAAGAAGAAGAAGAAGAAGAAGAAGAAGAAGAAGTGGAAGAAGTGGAAGAAGAAGAAGAAACGAAGAAGAAGAAGAAAAAGAAGAAGAAGGAGGAGGAGGAGGAAGAGGAGGAGAAGAAGGAGGAGGAGGAGAAGAAGAAGAAGAAAGAAGAAGAACAAGGAGAAGGAGAAGGGGAAGGGAAAAAAGAAGCAGAAGGTAGAGGAGAAGGAGAAGAAGAAAAAGAAGGAGAAGGAGAAGGAGAGGAGAAAAGGAGAAAGTTCTATGTAGTGTTAAAAAGCTCAGAGGAGTGGATTGCTTCTCTCTTTAGGCACTTTCTCGCATGAATCATTCAGCTTTTTGCAGAGATGATGCCCTAGAGAGGGTGGATCCTATCTGAAGGCAAGTCATTTGGATGTCTCTGCAGGTCTCTGAAGCTCTTGCTGCAGCTGCTGCTCTCAGCAGAGAGAGAACTGCTTTCTGTAGCTGGTCTTTCTGGGTACTCCTATCTGTAGTAGATTGGCTTTACAGTCTCCTCATAGTTTATTATGAATGAGCAGAAGTATATAACTTGGATTTGATTGAGGTTATCAGTTTATTTTCTATGACTTGCACTTATAGTATTAAATGTAATAACATTTTGCTACACCTAGGAGGCTTGAATTTTCTGTATGATTCTTTGTTTTTAAAAAAGTTGATATAAAATGTCATACCTTTATATTGCATTCATGTTTATGGGTCATTCTGAGTTAATTTCTGTAGGTTGAGGTTTTTGTTAAGGCTTTTTCACCCTTAATCTGCTGATATCCACTTGTCCTGCCAACATTTATTGAAAGACTATTTTTTCTTCACTAATTTGTGTTTGCCAGTTTGTGTGACACCACTTAGTCATATTCCCACCAGTGTTGCTCTATTTCTGAATATTTCCTTCCTCTCAATTTTTATATGAATCAATCCCTATGCCAATAGCAAACTGTTTTGATTACTTCAGTTGTGTAATACCTCTCTAAAACATTATTGATGGTTTCTTTCCTGTATATACATTTTTTTTTTTAAATTTTCTTAGCTATCCTAGAAAGAAAGTTTGCTTTGTCTGCAAACATTTTTGCTGATATTTTGATAGGAATTGTATCAAATGTATAGATCAAGCTTGGAGAAATTAACACAGTATATTGAGTCTTCCCATCCATAAACACAGTGTGTTTCCCTTTATTTCCATTTTAATATTTTTTTCACTGGTGTTTTATATGTTTCAGCAACCAGATTCCATACTGTTTTGTTTTGTTTTAATGTAGAACAAAGCATTTCATCTTCTTAGAAACAGTTGTAGATGGTGGAGTTGTTAATATTTGGCCCTGCTGACCTATGGTGTGTGGAAAGAGCAGAATGCTGATTAAATTCACTTCAACAGTTCAGTGCCTAGGAATCGGATTATCATAGATGCTTAACTTTCCATTGAAACCTGCTGACAGGATAGGGAAAGGTAGTGGGGAGGGCAGGCAAGAAGCACAGTGCAATCAGCCCTACTTAGCTTTGACTCTTTAAAACCTATTGTTGTAGAGTGGAGCTGGGTGCTGTTTGCTACTGCACCCTGATGCCACTAGTAAGGGGGTTTGAATGCCATCCTCTCTTTTCTCTGGGTAAGTAATAGAAAATTAGCTGTCTAATCTGCCTTTCTGGGGAACCAGGGCATCATTGAACTGGGAGAACATTGTCTGTGCACGTGGCTCCACAGAAACTGCAGCAGTTGTTTTTCTTTGTGGTGTTTCGAGTAGCTTCATTATTCCCCCAGAAGGGTTTTGTGTGTTTTAGTGTGGTTAGGTCATTCTCTCCTGGTTCTTTGGCCAGAAGACAACAGAATTTCATGAAGCCTTTTTTGTCTGTGCCTACCAGAGAATCTGGAGTGGAAGCTTTTCTATAGTCTACTATCTGGGATATATAGAAGGCAATAAGAAAACCCAATAAATGTATCATAGGATCATTCTTCAAGTCGTAGAGTCCTTAGAAAAACTCTCTTTCTCTTTCTACGCTTCAGAGTCTATCTTTGTTTCTTTTGATATGTCTGTGGTGTTTCAGTAGTTAAGAGAAAGTTTGGGATGTAGCATTAAAACTGGCAGTCCTAGGAAGTGAAAATTTGAGAAAGACTCTTAAAACGCCATGCAAATCAAATCTCATAAAGCAAAACATGGAAAGATATAATTGTGAAGAAAAAATAATATTATCTACCTACAATAAGGTGATTTTATAAAATAAGTCTTCACCAAAATTAATCTCAAATAAGTCTTATAATTTATGTGAAATAGCCAACTATTTATAGAATATAAATAATATAGTTCAATGAAGAAACTACAAAATAACTGCCATGCACTTGGAAAAGAATAAAGTTGTCAATGCTTCCAGAAAATATAAGCAAATATAGGTTCTTCCTCAACTGCAGAAGGAAAATAGTGATAACACTTTTCTCTCCAGATTTATTTGTTTAGTAACAAATGATTTAATAGAAAGAAAGCACCTATTGCTAGTTCTCTGGGAAAAAAAAATGAGTATTTCCCACAGCAACTCTTATGAAAATGAGAGATCATAAGTGTAAGACAAAAATTATTTCTAAAAATTCAAACTATCAAGAATGGGAACATTTCTGAGGTTTAGTCCCCAGTAATGCTAATTTGAGATTAAAGTTGGTAGTTCATTGAAATAGTCAATTTAAGGGTAAAATTGGTGTTAGTTCCAAGAAAGAGACAATTTCTGTGTCCAATGGGGCTGAGCTCCCTGCCTAAATAACTGATGAAAGAAAGAGTTGTTACAATATTTACCTTAAATTTTTGAGTGAATACAGAAAGTCCTGGCCCATTGATACTAGGACCTCACTCAGAATCAGTTTGATTCAAACCCAAGGTGGGAACGATTCAGATCTCAGCCTCTATCTTGTAGAATATTCAAGTTTGAAGTCAGAGTTTTTATATTACTTGCAAGCTATAACTGTGTCAAAAGCAGAAACTGGTATAAAATTACAGCTTGAAAAAGTACTTTTCTGAAGTCCTGGAAAGATTAACATAAAACTCCCCGCTTAAGAATAAGTTGACATTTAATTACTTAAGAATGCTTTACCACATTACAGACATTGCTAATTCATTGATAGATAACATGTCCTAAGCAACATCCAAAAATAAAAAGACACACTTAAAGTTCACACTGGCAAATAAAATGTTGAATCAAAATTGTCTTCCTAGTAAGTCGGTTTTGGTGTTCTCTGAGATTAAAGAATGAAATACAAAGGAGGAAACAACTGGAGAGGAGAACAAAGATAAATTTTTTACTTGACAATTATACAATAACTCAAAAAGGAGTCTGTCGTGAAATATTGAGAATATTACTAAAATATTGAGAATTATACTAAAATGCTACTTGTTATTTAAAATGAAAATATAATTGGGAAGCTTATATTTTATTTAGTGAGCATACATGAAGGAGAAATTATTGAAACTTGAGCTCAGAGTATGAGGGTCTCATACACATTTACAAGAAACACCAGAAGAAAAAAGTACATAAAATGGGCAATAGAAAATATTTAAAAATAATTTGTACCTACACTATTATTCGATATAGTTTAACACTTAATAAAATACATTTTTTGACTCACAAATATTAAGCAAATACTAAAGATGTATCAAAAGACCAAAGTAAAAAACATAAAAGCTTCTTTTTCCTTTTTGTTTCTTTTTCTTTCTTTTTCTTTCTTTCTTTCTTTCTTTCTTTCTTTCTTTCTTTCTTTCTTTCTTTTCTTTCTTTCTTTCTTTCTTTCTTTCCTTTCTTTTTTCTTTCTTTCTTTCTTTCTTTCTTTCTTTCTTTCTTTCTTTCTTTCTTTCTTTCTTTCTTTTTTTTTTAAGGGGAGTTAGAAATATGTTTTACTTTGTAAGGAAAATAGTCAATTGATTGGGTACTTCTGATTAACTACAAAAATTCTAGAAATATTGTGGTTAATGTCAAGGCAGGAAAAGAAATAAATAGAAGTAATAATACTAAATCAATACAATTAGACAAACAGGTGGCAGGTGGGGAGAAGGAGAAAATAGAGGCAGAAAGAGAGAAGACAAAGGCAGAAAGACAAAAAAATTCTACATTAAAATAAAAAATGTCTAATATATTAGTTACGTAGTAAAGAGAGTTACTCTATTAGATGTAAACAGTTTCTGTGTTAAAATATAAAATATTCAAACATTAGATTGAGAAACAATTGCTTTTACATATTAAGAATCACATTGAAATATAGAAAATAAAGGTTTAAACAAAATTCAAAGGTATTTATCAAGAAAGCTACTGAAAATGTGTTAGACAGAAGAGAATTTTAGGAAAATGCAAGCAATAAAGAGGGAACATAATAGATAAAAAGATGACAGATAAAATATAAAACATCAAAATATGAAAAAAATTCAATTTAATATACAGTCACAAATGTAAATTCCTCAGTATCACTGTCTCAACCTGCACCTGAGGCAAATTTGATGGATTTCAATTTCTGTTGAAACTTTCCAAATGTAATGAGAGGTGTGCAATATATATCACTGGTCTTGACTCATAAGTATACAGAAAACTACAAGTTAACAAAAAGCCAACTAGCAAGGCATGCTTGCAGTATCTGAAAGCTTTGTGATAGAGCAAATATTAATGCAGAATAATCCTCATCCCCTTTAAGGTGAAGTCCCTCTAATCTAACTAGAACCTCGCTTTGCCTTGTTACGTGCTCACTAGCCATCATGCTCAACATTTATTAAACTTTGGCTCTGAGACATTGTGATCCTCATGACTGACTTTTGAAATTAGATTTTCCTTCCAAGTCCAGGCCCTGCTAATTTTCTCAGCCAATCAGAAAATATCTTTGACAGTGCTAAAATTAGCTAAAATTCTGATGACTCTACTACTAAATAATCTGAATTCTGACTCATTGACATGCTTTCCAGAAGAAATTTTATAAAAGATTTCATTTAAACAAACTACTGGTCCAGTTTTCATTATCCTTGGGAAATAATTGTCAGCTCTGCATTAAGAAGTATTTATTTTAAAATTCTAAGAATTTATATCATAGCTAGAGACCCAAGTATCTTTCACTTAATATTGTTTTATAAATGTTTTTCTTTATTTTTATTTTTCACTGCATTTTACGTTTCAGGGAACATGTGAAGAACATATAAAATTGTTTCATAGGTAAACATGTGGCAGTGTGATTTGCTGTCTTCCTCCCCATCACCTATATCTGACATTCCTTCCCATGCTATCTCTCCTCAATTCCCTACTCCCCGCTGTCCCTCCCCTATTTTCCCCCAACAGACCCTGGCGTGCAATGCTCCCCTCCCTGTGTCCATGTGTTCTTATTTTTCCACACCTACCTATGAGTGAGAACATGTGGTGCTTGATTTTCTCTTCTTGTGTCAGTTTGCTGAGAATGATGGTTCCAGGTTCATCCATGTACCCACAAAGGACACCAACAGATCGTTTTTGATGGATGCATAATATTTCACAGTGTATATGTGCCACATTATCCCTGTCCAGTCTATCATCAATGGGCATTTGGGTTGGTTCCAGGTCTTGCTATTGTAAACAGTGCTGCAATGAACATTTGTGTGCATGTGTCCTTATAGTAGAACAATTTATAATCCTTTGAATATATACCCAGTAATAGGATTGCTGGGTCAAATAGAATTTCTGTTTCTAGGTCCTTGAGGAATCTCCACACTGTCTTCCACAATGGTTGATCTAATGTACACTTCCATCAACAGTGTAAAAGTGTTCCTATTTCTTCACATCCTCTCCAGCATCTGTTGTCTCCAGATTTTTTAATGTTTACCACTCAAACTGGTGTGAGATGATATCTCAATGTAGACTTGATTTGCATTTATCTAATGACTGTGCTAATGAGCATTTTTTCAGATGTTTGTTGGCCTCATGTATGTCTTCTTTTGCAAAGTGTCTCTTCATATCCTTTGCCAACTTTTGAATGGGCTTGTTTGTTTGTTTTTCTTGTAAATCTGTTTTAGCTCTTTGTAAATTCTAGATATCAGCCCTTTGTCAGATGGGTAAACTGCAAAAAATATTTTCCCATTCTATTGGTTGCCTATTCACTCTAATGACTGTTTCTTTTGCTGGGCAGAAGCCATTTGTCTATTTTGGCTTTTGTTGGCAGTGCTTTTGGTGTTTTGGTCATGACGTCCTTGCCTACACCTATGTCCTGAATGGTTTTGCCTAGATTTTCTTCTAGGATTTTTATGGTGTTAGGTCTTTTGTTTAAGTCTTTAATCCATCTGGAGTTGATTTTAGTGTAAGGTGTCAGGAAGGGGTTCATTTTCTGCTTTCTGCACAGTACAAATACAATTTATTAAACAGGGAATTCTTTTCCCATTGCTTGTTTTTGTCAGATTTGTCAAAGATCAGATGTTGTAGATACATTGTAGATATGTTGCCTCCGAGGCATGTGTTCTGTTCCATTGGTCTATAGCTCTTGTTTTGGTACCAGTACCAAGCAGTTTTGATTACTGTAGCCTTGTAGCATAGTTTGAAGTCTAGTAGTGTGATGCCTCTTGCTTTGTTCTTTTTGCTTAGAATTGACTTGGCTATGAGGGCTCTCTTTTAGTTCCATATGAAGTTAAAGTGTATTTTTTTTTTTCAGTTCTGTGAAGAAGGTCATTCGTAGCTTCATGAGGATAGCATTGAGTCTGTAAATTACTTTGGTTAGTATGGCCATTTTCATGATATTAATTATTCGTTAGAATGAACATGGAATGTTTCTCCATCTGTTTGTGTCCTCTCTTATTTTGTTGATTAGTGGTTTGTGGTTCTACCTGAAGAAGTCCTTTATGTTTCTTGTTAGTTTTATTCCTAGGTATTTTATTCTCTTTGTAGATATTGTAAATGGCTGTTCATTCTTGATTTGGCTCTTTTTAAGTCTGTTCTTGGTGTATAGGAATGCTTGTGATTTTTGCACATTGATTTTGTATCCTGAGACTTTGCTAAAGTTGCTTATCAGTTTCAGGGGATTTGGGGCTGAGACAATGGGGTCTTCTAGATATACAATCATGTCGTCTGCCAATAGAGATAATTTGACTTTCTTCTTTCCTATTTGAACACCCTTTATTTCTTTTTATTGCCTGATTGCTCTGGCTAGAACTTCCAGTACTATATTGTATAGAAGTGGTGAGGGAGGCCATCTTTGTCTAGTGCCAGATTTCAAAGGAAATGCTTCCAGTTTTTGCTCATTCAGTAAGACATTGGCTCTTGGTTTGTCATAAATAACTTTTATTATTTTGAGATACATTCCATCAATACCTACTTTATTGAGGGTTCTTAGCATAAAGAGCTGTTGAATTTTGTCAGAGGCCTTCTCTGCATCAATTCAAATAATCATGTGGTTTTTGTCTTTGGTTCTGTTTATGTGGTGAATTATGTTTGTAGACTTGCATATGTTGAACCAGCCTTGCATCCTCAGGATGAAGCCTACTTGATCATGGTCGATACATTTTTTGATGTGCTGTTGCTATTGACTTGCCAGTATTTTATTGAAGATTTTTGCAACTATGTTCATCATGGATATTGACCTGAAGTTTTCTTTTCTTGTTGAGTCTCTGCTGGGTTTTGGTATCAGGATGATTTTTGTCTCATAAAATAATTTTGTAAGGATTCCCTCTTTTTGGATTATTTGGAATAGTTTCAGAGGAATGGTACCAGCTCCTCTTTGTATGTCTGGTAGAATTCGGCTGTGTACCTGTCTGCATCTGGGCTTTTTTTTTTTTGGGTGGTAGGCTCTTAATTGCTGCCTCATCTTCAGACTTTATTATTAGTCTATTCAGGGTTTTGACTTCTTCCTGGTTTAGGCTTGGGAGAAGACAAGTTTCCAGAAATTTATCCATTTCTTCCATGTTTCCTACTTTACGTGCATAGAGTTGTTTGTAATAATCTCTGATGATGGTTTGAATTTCTGTGAAATCTGTGGTGATATCCCTTTTGTGGTTTTTAATTATATCAATTTGGTTATTCTCTCTTTTTTAAAAATTAATCTGACTAATGGTTGATCTATTTTGTTGATCTTTTAGAACAACCAGCTCCTGGATTTATTGATTTTTTGAAAGTTTTATTTTGTGTCTCTATTTCCTTAATTTCTGCTCTAATCTTAGTTATTTCTTGTCTTCTGCTAGGTTTGGAGTTGTTTTTATCTTGCTCCTCTAGCTCTTTCAATTTTGAGGATAGGGTATCAATTTTGATCTCTCCTTGCTTCTTATGTTGGCACTTATTGCTATATAATTTCCTCTAGAGACTGCTTTAAATGTGTCCCAGAAATTCTGTTATGTTGTGTCTTTGTTCTCATTGGTTTCAAAGAACTTCTTTATTTCTGCCTTTATTTCATTGTCTATCCAGTCAACATTCAGGAGCAAGTTATTCAGTTTTTATGAAGATGCACGGTTTTGAGTCAGTTTTTGAATTTTGAGTTCTAACTTGATTGCACTGTGGTCTGAGGGACTGTTTGTTATGATGTGTATTCTTTTGCATTTGCTAAGGAGTGCTTTACATCCGATTATGTGGTCAATTTTAGAGTAGGTGTGATGTGGTGCTGAGAAAAATGTATATTCTATGGATTTGGGGTGGAGAGTTCTGTAAATGTCTATTAGGTTTTCTTGGTCCAGCTCTGAGTTTAAGTCCTGGATATCCTTGTTAATTTTCTCTCCGTTTCTTCTGTCTAATATTGACAATGGGGTGTTAAAGTCTCCCACTATTATTGTGTGGGAGTCTAAGTCCCTTTGTAAGTCACTAAGAACTTGCCTTATGTATCTAGGTGCTTCTATATTGGGTGCATACATATTTAAGATAGTTAGTTCTTGTTGCATTGATCGTTTTACCATTATGTAATGTCCTTCTTTGTATCTTTTGAACTTTGTTGCTTTAAAGTCTATTTTATCAGAAATAAGAATAGCAATTCCTGCTTTTCTTTTCTTTTTTTCTTTTTTTACTCTCCATTGGCTTGGTAAATCTTCTTCCATCTCTTCATTTTGAGCCTTTGTGTATTCTTGTATGTTTGTATGTGAGATGAGTTTCTGGATACAGCACACTGATGGGTTTGCATGTCTGTTTGTTTTTTTTTTTGTTTTTTTTTTTTTTAATCCAATTTTTGTGTCTGTGTTTTTTGATTGGGGCATTTAGTCTATTTACATTTAGGGTTAGTATTGTTATGTGTGAATTGGATACTGCCATTTTGATGCTAGCTGGCTGTTTTTCCCATTAGTTGATGCAGATTCTTCATTGTGTTAATGCTCTTTACTATTTGGCATGTTTTTGAAGTGGCTGGTACTGGTTTTTTCTTTCTATGTGTAAAGCTCCTTTCAGGAACTCTTGTAAAGAAGGCCTTGTGGTGATGAAATCTCTGAGTACATGCTTGCTCGCAAAGGATTTTATTTTTTCTTCACTTATGAAGCTTAGTTTGGCTGGATATAAAATTCTAGGTTGAAAGTTCTTTTCTTTAAGGATGTTGAATATTGGCCCCCACTCTCTTCTGGCTTGTAGGGTTTCTGCTGAGAGATCTGCTGTGAGTCTGATGTGCTTCCCTTTGTGGGCAATTCGAGCTTTCTCTCTGGCTGCTCTTAGTATTTTCTCCATCATTTCAACCCTGGTGAATCTGATGATTATGTGCGTTGGGGTTGCTCTTCTTGAGGCATATCTTTGCAGTGTTCTCTGTATTTTCTGGACTTGAATATCTGTCTACGTTTATAGGTTGGGGAAGTTTTCCTGGATGATATGCTAAAGAGTATTTTCCAGTTTTGATTCATTCTCTTCATCACATTCAGGTACACCTATCAAACATAGATTAGGTCTTTTCACATAGTCCCACATTTTTTGGAGACTTTGTTCATTCTTTTTACCCTGTTTTCTCTAATCTTGCCTTCTCGTTTTATTTCATTGAGTTGATCTTTGGCCTCTGATATTCTTTCTTCTGCTTGGTCAATTCAACTGTTGAAACTGCTTGTGAGGAGTTGTGATCCCTTGTAGGAGGAGAGTTGTTCTGGTTTCAGGTGTTTTCATCCTTTTAACAGTCTGACCCCTCTGCTATAGTATTGCTGAGGTCCACTCCAGGCCCTGTTTGCCTGGAGAACACTTGCAGCAGCTACAGAACAATAAGGGTTGCTACCAGTTTCTTCTTCTGCTATCTTTGTCCCAGAAGGATACCTGCCAAATGTCAGTCTGTTCTCTCTTTTATGAGGTGACTCTGAATATACTGGGTCAGGGAGCTGCTTGAGGAGACAGTCTGTCCTTCATAGAATCTCAAGTGATGAACTGTGAGCTTCGTTCTTCTTTCAGAGCTGCTGGGAAGTTATGTTTATGTCTGCTGCAGCAGACCTCATAAACCACTTTTTGTTCCCAGGTGCTTTTTATCAGGAAGTTAGGGCTTTATTTACGAGTTTCCGTTTTGCTGCTGCCTTTTTTTTTTTTTTTTCAGGGCTGCCCTGCCTAGCAAGGAGACAGACTAGTCACTGTCTGCCTGCAGAGGTTTTGCTAATCTGCTGTGGGCTCAGCCCAGCTGCAGAGTAAACTTTCCTGCAGTCCTGTTTATATGGGTGTAGTTAGAACTGCCTTGGCAATGGTAACCTTCCTCTGTATTGTTGGAGTACCTTTGTAATGGCAGGTTGCCTTGGCAATGGCAGGCTGACTTGGTAATGGCAGACTACCTCTGTAGTGGTGTAGTGCCTCAAGAATGGCAGACACCCCTTTCCCACAGAGCTAGCCTGTCCCAGGTTCAGCTGTAGTTGCTGTGAAACTCTCAATGCAGAAATTTTCTGATTGCTGTTCTTTTCTGGGGGTAGGACTAGCCAAGCCTGATCACTTGGCTCCCTGACTCAGGGCCTTTTTTTTTTTTTTTTTTTTTTTTTTTTTGTTTAATTGAATGGTCAACTTTCTCTCAGGTGTTCCAGTCGCCTGCTGAAAAAGTGCAGGGATCTGTGTGATTTCTGGTGCGGCAACTCACTGCACCAGCTTAAACAGTGGTGCTGAAATTTGTAGAGCTTTTTTTCCCCCAGAAATCTCCTGGCCTGGCTCCCTGTTCAGTTCCCTTTTTAATAAGATAAATAGGTGACTTTCTGGGGCTTCAATCATCAGCTAAAAGGTCACCCATACCACTGTATTTTGTATGGAGAACCACCATGCCAGGGCACTGGCAATGGAGCAGTGCCAGTCAAAATAGCCATGCTGGCCAAAACAGCCACACTGGCCAAAACAGCAATGCTGGCTTCGTGGGAGGCTCCTCTGCCTGGGAATCTCCTGGTCTGTAGGCAATAAAAATCCATCCAGAAATGTGGCATCCACTCACCCTCTGCCCTTTCACAGGTAGCTGAAATCCTGAGCTGTTTCTAAACGACCAACTTGGATCTTCTCTCAAATGTTCTTAATTAAGAAGTGTTACCTTATTAAAACTGCCATCATTTAAGCTATTTTTAGTTTTCCAGGTATACAATTTTTATACCAACCATCTAAAACTTAATTTCAAATTGACCACAAACCTCTACAGTTCTACTTTTATAGACTTGAAGATGTAAGTAATTTAAATTAAGTTTGATATTTTATTTTTTCTCATCTAAATCTTAGCTTCCTGAAACAATGAAGTTTGATTTCATCAAGAAAATTTCTTGAGTTTAAGACATTTTCTAAACAAACATCCTCACTTTATTATGTTGTACCAGACAGTAAGTGACTATAAGTAATGATTACCAGCGATGCTAAATTCTACTTCTCTTCATAAAATAATCTATGTAACTGTTGAGTGCCTCAGTGCTTTTTAAATGGACTGCTTACTATTAGATTAACTATTTTTATTCACATTAAGAGTTCACTTGTGATTTGGCTGTTTCCTGGCTTTTGTAAGATACATATGCAGAAATGTATTCATATAAAAAGAAAGAGACAAAACACAACCAGGATGCTATTAAATTTGTAAATCAGGTATGACATCAGTTGATTTTTAAAAATAATTTTCAAAAATACCTATTGCATTTTAAAAAAAATCTGGTAAAACTCTCTTCTGTGTAGAATGGGTATTCCAACACAGCTTAGTGCATGACTTTCTTGTTGCATGAGAGATTTAACTATTATTTCTGATGGTAGTGGTGATGCTGTCAGAGGCCAGTGTTCTGAAAGAGAAAGTGTTTAAACCCTAATTTCACTTCTCTAATTCTGGTGGCTATTAACAGTAATTAATGTATATTTTGCATAAGTAGTCTATTTTTTTGTGTAAGGGGCAAATAAATTTTGCTATGTGTAATTTTTGGTAATGTAATGGTGAATCAGTATTTTGAATCAGTGTGAAGGGTTTCCTGTATGTTGCAATAAATATTTTTAGATATTAGTCATTTGTATATTTATTTTAAAGATCTATTTAGCTGCAAATAGTTGTGCATTTACTAAGAGTAATAAAATAAAATTATAGCTAATTCTTTTACATTTTTACCGCATATAAATCTTATATTTCTTTGTCCTCAGTATGGTGTCACTTTTGAATAATGTGTGAAATCAAGGTTCCACATTGGTATAGAAATAAAATCTGCAAGTACTATTTGTTTTATTTTTGTTAAGTCTTTTCAGCCACTAGCACTTCTGTAGTTGTCTGCATAATATGATAATTTTTCTGACTGAGTTTGCAACAAATAAAAGCCATTTTATTTTAAGATAAATTTTATTTATTTATGAGATAAACAAAGTTTAAAACTTGGGTAAGATAGAAACAAAAATGGCCTGTTTGTAGCTGGTTATTTTTTAAATTGGAGGTACAAAAGTCTATTGAAATATGTACTCAGGTATACCAAAACAAAACCTAGTTCTAACAGTTACCTCCAGAGTAGCAGAGCTAAATATGTTACTTGGAATTTTATTTTATCATATGTTTAAACTCTTTATCTGCCAACATAATTCTGCTTTTAGATTCTCTGCACCTGACCTTTTTTAGTGAGGCCTAGCCTTTGTCATTACTGACACATGGCCATCTTAAATGAGGTGCTGACTCTAGATCATCACCCTTCATTCATTCATGGCAGAACAGTCAGCAGCTCAATTAGTGTGCTACTGGTCACACTACCACATTACTTAGTACTTTCTGATTAAGTAACTTTTTTTTTTTTTCAATTATGTAAGTCACATAACTCAACAGAGAAATCTGCACATAATGGATAGATAAGATCACAAGCAGCCTCTAAATTATCCATAGTGATTCTGTCACATAACTTAGGGTCCTCTACAGTTAAATAAGAAGCTACTTTTAGTGTAATCAAAGACATTTTATGACTGGAGAAGAGTTTCACTTGACTATTTTCTTTTTGGTTCATAAACTACCGTACCATATAGAATGATGAAAAATCACCACCACCGCCACTGCCACCAAAACAACAACATTGAAAACCCAGGGGATATTTTTTCCAGTTCTACCTTGTAAAAATTGATTTTTAAGAGCTGAAAATAAAGTCAATTATAGAGAAGAAAACCTATATTTAAAATCCAATAAAATATTTTAATCCCTTTCATGAAATATGAGGAAAATAAGCCCCACAATAAAGATACTATCTCAGTATACATTTCTGCTCCTGTATCAAAATACCTTAGATTTTGTAACTTATAAAAACCAGAAATGTATTTCTTAGAGTTTTAGAGGCTAAAAAGTCAAGATCAAGGTACTGGCAGATTCTGCATCTAATAAAAAACCTACAATTATTTGTCAAAAGGGTAATACACTTTAAAGACTTAAGGTTCCATTTGAAATTCTGATTCTTTTTATTGCTTTTCTACTTTTGTTTTCAATGAAGAAAGCCTGGCATCTGCTTACATGATGGCACCTGTTGCTGTTTTCTCCAGAGAAGACTAATATAGTGACCTCAAATAATGGAAGGGCAAAAGGGCCTAATTAGTGTTGTTGTACCTTTTTATAAGGTTGCTAATGCTACTCTTTATCACCTCTAACATTTTCCAATTTTTAAATTTCTCACAATGACAGGCTTAAATTCTAACATGAATTGTGGAAGGACAAATATATTCAAACCACAGACATCAAATATAAACACCAGAGGCAATATTATACTGTTTCTAATACCAAAAAATTATGTGTTTTTTACATTCAGTGAGAAAAACAACATCTGGGAAAAAATCACCTTCCTCTGGAGAGAAGAAAAGCATAGCTTTATCTTCCTAAATGTAGATCTGGAGATAACCAATTAGAGGTTATACTAATTTAAAATTTTAAGACAAAAATAAGGAGATTAAAAAATTCCAGCTACTTTTAGTGTAATCAATGGAAAATTCTGTGACTGAAGAAGGGTTTCACATTACTAGATTATTTTTGGTTCATACACTATATTACCACATAAAATTATGTAAAAAAGTAAATAACAGAGTTGAGTACACACACATTTACCAAGCACATCAAAATAAACCATAGGGTATGCATTGAACACTGCAAAACCCTATACTTTTACAAAATATTAATGTCAGTACTAACATACTTATTATTTAATGATAAATCTTTTCTTTCCATAATTATTTGTCAAAAGAATGATACATTTCAAAGATGTAAAGTTCCACCTGACTTTATTTTTTTTTAAATGTTTTCAACTTTTGTTTTCAATGGAGAAGAAAGATTTTTGTTCCAAGCAGTTAAAATAAACCAACACCAACAACAAAAGCCCTAGGTGTCCCCAATCCACAGATTTCTCTGCTCTTGGGCTGTGGGAACTTATCTTATGATTTCTGGACTTGTTCACAATGAATGACATCTATGCATTTCTCTAAAGGATTTTCACTTGGACATTTGTCTCTCATTTCTTAATTATTCATTCCTGATTCATTTTTATTTCTAATTCATTTTTCATTTCAATCTTCAGTGATTCTTCTATCATCTGTTACAAAACAGATGGTCACCAAAGGAGAAAGTATACAAATCAATTTGTAAAACATTTTAAATGTTTTAAAATGCATTAATATAATCTAGAGTCTTCAATTATAACCTTTATGCTAGTGAACTAATTTTGAAAACCGAAGTCAAAATAATTTGAACAGGGCAAAGTCTACGGTAGCTCAGCAAGGCCTCTTCAGGAAGACTGTATCACTAACTCTCTTTTAACTGTGCAGGGAATCTCTGAAAACAGGCGACAGCCTGTCAGAAAATTACAAATAAATATCTCACCTTCCTGGAAAAGACAACCTGGGAAGAGGAGCAGTTTTTGGTACAGATTTAGCAGATTTAAACATCCTTGCCTGGCAGCACTTAAGAGACCACTGGGATTTTTCAGCACAATGTTTAAATATTGATAAGAGCCAAACTGCCTCGTCTGCTGGCTTTCTGACCCCTGCCTGTCCTGACTGGGAGACACCTGCCAGGAGGGGCTGACAGACAACTCATAAAGGAGAGCTTAGATTGACAGCTGATGGGTACCCTTCTGGGATGAAGATATCAGAAAAATGAACAGGCAGCAATCTTTGCTTTTCTGCAGCACCAACTAGTGATTCCCAAGCAATAAATGTCTGAAATGGACCTCCAGCAAATCAGCAGCAAAGGATCCTGACTGCTACTAGAAAAACTATCAAACAGAAAGAAATAGTTTTACCATCAACAGAAAAATTACCCACTCAGGGACCCCATACAAAGATCACTAACTTCAAAGACCAGTGGTGGATAAGTCCATGAAAATAAGAAGAAACCAATGCAAAAAAGATAAAAATTCCAAAAACCAGAACACTTATTTTTCTCCAAGGGACTACAACTCCTCACAAGTAAGGGAACGAAACTAGACAGATAATAAGTTTAATAAACTGACAGAAACAGTCTTCAGAAATTGGGTAATAACAAACATCTCTGAGCTAAAGTAGTACATTCTAACCAAAAGTAAGGATGCTAACAATCTTTGACAAAAGTTAAACAAAATGCCAACTAGAATAACCAGTGTAGAGAAGAAGGTATGTTACTGATGAAACTCAAAAGAACAGAATGAGAACTTAATGAAGCATACACAAGTTTTAATAGCCAAGTCAATCAAGCATTAAAAAAGGATATCAGAGATTGAATGTTAACATAGTAACATAAAGCAAGAATACCAGATTAGGAAAATAAGAGAGAAAGTAAATGAACAAAGGCTCCAGGAATATGGGGTTCTGTAAACAGACCAAATCTATCTTTGATTGGTGTACTTGAAAGTGACAAGGATAATTAAACCAACATGGAAAACACTCTTCAGGGAATTATCCAGGAGAACTTCCCAACCTAGAAAGGCAATCCAGCATTCAAATCCAGGAAATACAGAGAATACCACAGTGATGCCTTTTCAGAATAGCAACCTCAGGACCCTTAATCATCAGATTCACCAATGTTAAATTGAAGAAAAAAATGCTAAAGGCATCCAGAGACAAAGGTCGAATTACCCACAAAGAAAAGCCCCTCAGAATAACTGAGGAGCTCCCAGCAGAAACCCTACAATCCAGGAGAGAGTCGGTTCAATATTTATCGTTCTTAAAGAAAAGAATTTTCAACACAGAATTTATATCCAGCCAAACTAAGTTTCATAAGTGAAGGAGAAGTAAAATGCTTTATGGACAAGCAACTTCTAAGAGATTGCCTAACCACCAGGCCAGCTTTAGAAGAGCTACAGAAGGAAGAACCAAACATGGAAGGGAACAACCAGTATCAGCCATTGCAAAGAAATACCAAATTTTAAAGACCATCAACACAATGAAGAAACTGCCATCAGCTAATGAGCAAAATAATCAGCTAGCATCATAATAACAGAATCAAATTTACACATAACAATATTAACCTTAAATGTAAATGGGTTAGATGCGCCAGTTAAAATACACAAACTGACAAATTGAATAAAGGATCAATAGCCTTCAGTGTGCTTCCTTCAAAAATGCAGAAGATACATCTCATAATTAAAGACACACATAGGTCTCAAATAAAGGAATGAAGGAAGATTTACCAAGCAAACACAAAGCAAAAACAAACAAACAAACAAACAAACAAAACAAAGGTTGCAATTCTAGTCTCTGATAAGAGAGACTTTAAACTAACAAATATCCAAAGAGACAAAAAGGTATTACATAATTGTAGAAGAATCAGTTCAACAAGAAAAGCTAACCATCGAAAATATATCTGCACCCAATACAGAAGCACCCCAATAAAAAAGCAAGTTCTTAAATACCTACAAAGAGACATAGACTTCCACACAGTAGTAATGTTAGACCTTAACACTCTACTGTCAGTATTAGACAATCAATGAGACAAAAAATGAACAAGGATATGGAGGACTTTAACTCAGATCTGAAGCAAGCAGACCTGATAGACATTTACAGGACTCTGTATCACAAATACAGAGAATATGCATTCTTCTCAGCACCATTTGCACTTTTTCTAAAATTGACCACATAATTAGAAGTAAAACGATTCTTAGCAAATGCAAAAGAACAGATATGATAACAGCCTCTTAGAAAACAGTGAAATCAAATTAGAATGTAGCATTTAAAAACCTACTCAGAGCTTCATAACTACATGGAAACACAACAACCTGCTCCAAGATGGCAACTTGATAAATAATGACATAAACACAGAAATACAGTTATTCATTAAAACCAATGGGAATGAAGATACAACATTCCAGAATTTATGGGACACATTTAAAGCAATGACTAGAGAAAAATATATAGCACTAAGTGCTTAAGTGGAAGAAGAAAAGACCTAAAGTTGACACCCTAATGTCACAATTAAAGAACTAAAAGAGGAAGAAAAAACTAATTCAAAAACTGTCAGAAAACAAGAAATAATTAAGAACACAGCATAACTAACAACAACAACAACAACAAAACAAAACAAAAACAAAATAAAACAAAAAAAAACACTTCAAAAAAATGAATGATTCCAGGAGTTGAATTTTTTGAAAACATCAACTAAACAGACCGCTAGCCATAATAATGAAGATGAAAAGGAAGAACAAACAGATGTAATAAAAAATGTTAAAGAGAATATCACCACTGATTTTACAGTAATCCAAACTACCATCAGAGTATACTATAAACACCTCTATGAAAAAAAAAAAAACCCAGAAATTCTAGAAACAAAATAGATAAATTCTTCAACATTTACACTCTCCAAAGACTAAACCAGGAAGAAGTTGAATCCTTCAATAAACCAATAATGAGGCCTGGAGTTCAAGCAGCAATTAATAGCCTACCAATCAAAAAGAAAAAAGTGCAGGACTGGATGAGTTCACAGTCAAATTCTAACGGAGCTGCAAAGAGGAGATGGTACCATTCATTCTGAAACTATTTCAAACAATACAAAAAGAAGGAATCCTTTTAACTCATTTTATGAGACAAACATCATTCTGACACCAAAACCTGGCACAGGCACAACTAAAACAAAAATGCAGGCCAATATTCATGATGAACGTTGATGTGAAAATTCCCAATAAAAGACTGAAAAACCAAATCCAACAGCACATCAAAAATTTTACTTATCACAATCAAATAGGCTTCATCCCTGGGATGTAATTCTGGTTATATATATGTAAATAAAAATACATAATCCATTACATAAATAGAACCAAAGACAAAAAACAATATCATTATCTCAGTAGAGTCAGAGAAGGTCTTTGACCAAATTCAGCAGTCCTTTATGCTAGTAGCTTTCAATAAACTAGGTACATGTCTCTAAATGATGAGAGGTATTGTGACAAGCCCACAGAAGATATCATACTGAATGGGCAAAATCTGTAAATATTCTCTTTGTAAGTCAGCAAAACAAAAATGCCCTCTTTCAACACTCCTATGTAACATGGTATTGAAAGTTCTGGCCAGGACAATCGGTCAAGAAAAAGAAGTATAGTCTATTTAAATAGAAAAAAAGACAATCAAATTATCTCTATTTGCAGATGAAACAGCATTATATAGAAGACCCCATCATCTTAGTCCAAAATTTCCTTAATGTGACAAGCAACTTCTAGGAAGTCTCAGGATACAAAATCAATGTGCAAAAACCACAAGCATTTCTATACACCTATAGAGACAAACAGAGAGCCAAATCATGAGTAAACTCACATTAACCATTGCTACAAAGAGAATAAAATACCTAGGAATACAACTAACAAGGGATGTGAAAGATCTCTTCAAGAAGAACTACAAACCACTGCTCAAGGAAATAAGAGTGGACACAAAGAGATTAAAAAACAAAACAAAACAAAACAAAGCAAAGCAAAGCAAAGCAAAACAAAAGAAAAAATTGCATGCTCGTGGTTAGGAATAATCAACATCTTAAAAACCGTTATCCAGCTCAAAGTAAATTATAAATTCAATGCTATTACCATTATGCTACCAGTGACTTTCTTCAAAGAATCCAAAAAAATTAAAATAAAATAAAATAAAATTAATAAATACATCTTAAACTTCATAAGGGGACCTCAGGAAAGACGTCACATAGCCATGACAGTCCTAAGGAAAAAAAAAAGTAAAAACCTACAGGTATCACACTACCTGGCTTGAAACAATACTACAAGCCTACGGTAATCAAAACAGCATGGTTCTGGTACCAAAACAGATATTTAAACCAACAGAAAAGAACAGAGGTCTCAGAAGTAATGCCACACATGTACAAACATATGATCATTGACAAACCTTACAAAAATAAGCAACGGGGAAAGGGTTCCCTATTTAGTAAATGGTGTTGAGAAAACTGGATAGCCATATGCAGAAAGCTGAAACTGGATCTTCTTCTTAGACCTTATACAGAAATTAACTCAAGATGCATTAAAGATTGAAAGGCAAGACCTAACATCAAAAAATCTTAGAACTTCATGAAACACCAAAAGCAATGACAACAAAAGTCAAAATTGATTAATAGGATCTAATAAAATGTAAGAGATTTTTCACAGTAAAAGAAATCTCATTAGAGTGAACCAGCAACCAATAGAATGGGGAAAAAAATTGTAATCTGCTTATATGACAAAAGGCTAATATCCAGAGTCTACAAGGGACTATGACAATTTTACAAAAAACAAAATCAAAAAATGGGTGAAGCATATGAAGAGACACTTCTCAAAAGAAGACATTTATGCAGCCAACAATCATACTAACAAAAGCTCATCATCAGTGGTTATTTGAGAAATACAAATCAAAACCACAATTACATACCATTTATGACAGTTAGAATGTCAATCATTAAAAAAATCTAGAGACAGCACATGCTGGAGAGGATGTGAAGAAATAAGAATGTTTTACACTGCTGGTGAGAGTATAAATTCCATCACTGTGGAAGAAATCGTGGTGATTTTTTTAAGAATATAGAACTACAAATACCATTTGACCCAGAAATCCCATTACTGGGTATATATACAAAGGATTATACATTATACTATTAATTTTTTTCTTTTTTATTGCATTTTAGGTTTTTGTGTACATATGAAGAACATGTAATTGTTGCATAGGTACACACATGACAGTGTGGCTCGCTGCCTTCCTGCAATCACCTATATCTGGCATTTCTCCCCATGTTATTCCTCCCCAAATCCCCACTCCTGTTCCCCCTCCCCTGTTTCCACCCTATAAACCGCAGTGTGTGATGCTCCCCTCCCAGTGTCATGTGTTCTCATTGTTCACCACCTGCCTATGAGTGAGTACATGCGGTGTTTGACATTTTGGTCTTGTGGCAGTTTACTGAAAATGATAGTTTCTAGGTTCATCCAAGTCTGTACAAAGAACATGAACTCATTGTTCTTTACGGCTGCATAGAATTCCATGATGCTTATTGCAGCACTGTTCACAGTAGCAAAAACTTAAAACCAACCCAAACGTCCATCAACAATAGACTGGATAGAGGAAATTACACACATATGCACCATGGAATGCTATGCAGCTATTAAAAAGAATGAATTCATTTCTTTTGCTGGGACATGGATAAAGCTGGAAACCATCATTCTCAGCAAAGTGCTACAAGAACAGAAAACCAAATGCCATATGTTCTTACTCCTAAGTGGTTGTTGAACAATGAGAACATGTGGATTCAGGGAGGAAAACATCACACACCAGGGCCTGTTGTGGGATGAGGGTGCTAGGGATAGGATAGCAGGCAGTTTGAGGGGCCAGGAGAGAGATATCAATAGAAAGAATATCTAATTTAGATGACAAGGTGATGGATGCAGCAAACCACCGTGGAACATGTATGCTTATGTAACAAACTTGCACATGTACTCCAGAACTTAAAATATAATAATAATAAAAACAATAAGGTAAAGAAGCTTTGTCATTATTTATTTTATTTATATGGCATTTGAGACCAAACTCAATTTCCACTTCTTCCTTATGCTGAAAATTACAAGCAGTCGCTCCAGAACCTTACTTGCACAACGCCTTGTACCTGCTTCAAGAAAACTTACACATCTTTGTTTTCTTTTTTCTTTATGTATACATAAATATATGTATTATACATAATATTTACATCTTGTATATGTTTAAAGTACATATATAAAGTAATATAGACATAAATATATATATATTTATACTTAAAGTACAATTATGTATATATATATACAAGCGACTACTTGTAATTTTCAGCATATGTATGTGTGTATATATATATATATATATATATATATATATATATATATATATATACAATTATATATATATATATATATACTTAATTGTACTTTAGGTTTGGGGGTACATGTGCAAACCATACAAGATTTTTGCTTAGGCACACATACAGCAATGCGGTTTGTTGTGTCCATTCCCCTGTTGCCTATATCTGGCATTTCTCCCCGTGCACGTTTTTTCCCCCACCAACCTTCCTACCCACTGCTCTGTCTCCCCTACTTCCCCCAGCAACAGATCCAAGTATATAATGCTCCCCTCCCTGTGTCCATGTGTTCTCATTGTGCAGTACCCACCTTTCAGTGAGAACATATGGTGTTCGATTTTCTGTTCTTGTGTCAGTTTGCTGAGAATGATGGTTTCCAGATTCGTCCATGTACATACAGAGAACAATAAGTCATAATTTTTTATACGTGAATCGTATTCTATGGTGTATACGTGCCACATTTTCCTTGTCCAGTCTATCATGGATGGGCATTTGGGTTGGTTCCAGTTCTTTGCAATTGTGAACAGTGCCACAATAAACATACGTGTGTGTGTGTGTGTGTGTGTGTGTGTGTGTGTGTGTGCATGTGTCTTTATAACAGAACAATTTATTATCCTTTGAATATATACCCAGTAACTGGATTCCTGGGTGAAGTGGAATTTCTATTTCTAGGTCCTAAGAAATTGTCTTTCAAAATGGTTGAACTAATTTACACTACCATCAACACTGTAAAAGTGTTACTATTTCTCCACATTCTCTCCAGTAAGAGTTGTCTCCACAGTTTTGAATGATCACCATTCTAATTGGTATGATATTGTATCTCGATGTATTTTTCGTATATGTTTCTCAAATGACCAGTAAGGATGAGCATTTTTTCCTATGTTTGTTGACCTTCTTTTGAAAAGTTTCTGTTTATGTCCTTTGTGCAGCTTCAAATTCCTTTTTACATTTTTTTCTTATAAATCTGTTTTAGTTCCTTGTAGATTCTGGATAGCAGCTCTTTGTTAGATGTGTTGATTGAAACTTTTTTTTTTCCCCATTATGTTGTGTGCCAGGTAACTCTAAGCATTGTTTCTTTGTTTTTATAGAAGCTCTGAAGTTTAATTGGAACCAATTTGTCTATTTTGGCTTTTATTGTCAATGCTTTTGGTGTTTTAGTCATGAAGTCCTTGCCTATGCCTAATATCCTGAATGGTTTTGCCTAGTTTTTCCTCTAGGGCTGTTAGGCATTAGGTCTTACATTTAAAGTTTTAGTCCATCTGGAGTGAATTTTTGTGTCAGGTGTCAGGAATGAGTCTGGTTTTTGCTTTCTTCAAATGGCTAGTCAGTTTTCTTGATTTGTCAGATTAGTCAAAGATCAGATGACTGTAGATTTGTGGTCTTGCCTCTGAGGCCTCTGTTGTGTTCCATTGGTCTATATCTCTGTTTTGGCATGAGTATCATGCTGTTCTGATTACTGTAGCCTTGTAGTATAATTTGTAGTCAAGTAGCCTGATGCTTCCAGCTTTGTTCTTTTTGCTTAGAATTGTCTTGGCTATGTGGGCTCTCTTTTGGTTCCATATAAGGTTTAAGGTGGTTGTTCCAGTTATGTGAAGAGGGTGATAGGTGTCTTGACTGGGATTGCATTGAATCTATAAATTACTTTGGGCAGTATGGCCATTTTCATAATATTAATTTTTTCTAGCTCTGAGCATGGAATTTTTTTTATCTGCTTATTGTCTCTCTTAGTTTCTTGAGCAGTGGTTCATAGTCCTCATTGATGAAGTCCTTTATATCCTTTGTTAGTTGCATTCCTAGGTATTTTATTCTCTTTGTAGCAATTGCAAATGGGAGATAGATCTTGATTTGGCTTTCTTTTAGTCTGTTATTGGCATATAGGAATGCTTGTGAATTCTGCATATTGATTTTGCATCCTGAGTCTTTGCTGAATTTGCTTATCAGTTTAAGATGATTTGGGGCCGAGATGATAGGATCTTCAAATTATACAATCGTATCTTCTGCAAATAAAGCAATTTGATTTCCTCCTTTCCTAATTGAATATGCTTTATTTCATTTTCTTGCTTGACTTCTCTAGCTAGAACTTTTAATAATATATTGAATAGGAGTGGTGAGAGAAGGCATTCTTGTCTAGTGCCAGATTTTAAAGGCAATGCTTCCAGTTTTTCATCATTCAGTATGGTACTGGCTGTGGGTTTGTCACAGGTAACTTTCATTATTTTGACATACATTCCATGGATATCTAGTTTACTGTGAGTTTTTAGCATAAACAGCTGTTGAATTTTGTCAAAGGCCTTCTCTGCATCTTTTGAGATAAGCATGTGGTTTTTATCTTTGGTTGGTGGAATACATTTATAGACTTGCATAGGTTGAACCAGCCTTGCATCCCCAGGATGAAGCCTACTTGATCGTGATGGATAAGCTTTTTGATGTGCTGTTGTAATCTGTTTGCCAGTATTTATTGAAGATTTTTATGTCTGTTCATTGCGGATATTGTTCTAAATTTTTTTTTTTTCTTCTTGTTGTTCATTCCCTGAAGGGTTTTGCTATCAGGATGACATTGGTCTCATAAAAAATCTGGGAAGGATTCCCCTTTTTTGTATTGTTTGGAAGAGTTTCAGAGGAAGTGGTACCAGATTCTCTTTGTACAGCTGGAAGAATTCTGTTGTGAACTCATCTGAACCTGGGCTTTTCTTAGTTAGTATGCTGTTAACTGCTGCTTCAATATCAGTCCTTGTTATTGGTCTATACAGGGTTTCAACTTTCTCCTGGTTTAGGCTGGGTAGGGTGCAAGTGTCCAGAAATTTATCCATTTCTTTCATGCTTAGTTGTTTATGTGCATAGAGTTTGTAGTAATAATCTCTGATGGGTAGTTTATATTTTTGTGGAATTGGTGGTGATATCCTCTTTATGGATTTTTATTGCATCTATTTGATTCTTCTCTCTTTTCTCTCTTGTTAATCCAGCTAGCTGTCTTTCTATTTTGTTGATCTTTTCAATAAACCAGCTCCTGTATGTATTGATTTTTGGAAGGGTTTTTTTTTGTATGACAGTCTCCTTCAGTTCTGCTGTGATCTTTATTTCCAGTCTTCTGCTAGTTTTTTAGTTTTGTTTTCTTTCTTTCTTTCCTTTCTTTCTTTTCTTTTCTTTCTTTTTTTTTAATCTTGCCACTCTAGCTCTTTCAATTTTGATAATAGGGTTTCGATTTTAGATCTTTTCTTGCTTCTCATCTGGGCATTTATTGCTGTACATTTCTGTTTAGACACTGTTTAAATGTGTCCCACAGAATCTGAGACATTGTGTATTTTTTTCTCATTGGTTTCAAAGAACATCCTTATTTCTGTCTTTATTTCATTGTTTATCCAGTCAACATTTAGGAGCCAGTTGTTCAGTTTTGATGAAGTTTTGTGGTTCTGAGTTTGTTTCTTAATTTTTAGCACCAATTTGATTGTACTGTAGTCTGAAAAACGATTTGTTATAAATTCCGTTCTTTTGCATTGCTGAGGAGTAATTTACTTCCAATTATGTGATTAATTTTAGGGGAGGTGCAATGTGGTGTAGAAAAGAATGGATATTCTGTGGATTTGGGGTGGATAGATCTGTTGATGTCTGTTAGGTTGGATCTGTTGTGAGTGTGATTGCTTCACTTTGTGGGTTACCTGACTTTTCTCTCAGTCTGCCCTTAGAAATTTTTTTTTTTCTTCATTTCAACGTGGTGAATCTGATGATTATGTGCCTTTCTGTTTGTCTTCTTGTGGAATATCTTTGTGATGTTCTCTGTATTTTCTGTATTTGAATGTTGGCCTGCCTTACTGGCTTGGGGAAGTCCTCCTGGATAATATAGTGAAGAGTGTTTTTCAGCTTGGATTTATTCTCTCCATCACATTAATGAACACCTATCAAAAGTGAATTAATTTTTTTCACATAACCCCATATCTCTTGGGGGATTTGTTCATTTCTTTTCACTCTTTTTTTCTCTGCTCTTGCCTTCTTATTTTATTGTATTGAGTTGATCTTCTATCCCTGATATCCTTCTTTCTGCTTAGTCTATTCAGCTATTTAAACTTGAGGATGCTTCACAAAGTTCTTGTGTTGTGTTTTTCAGCTCCATTAAGTCCTTTATATTCTTCTCTAAGCTGTTTATTTTCATAAGCCTTTAGTCTAACCATTGTTCAAAGTTGTTAGTTTCTTTGCATTGAGTTAGAACATGTCTTTTTAGCTTATACAAGTTCCTTATTAACCACCATCTCAAGTCTGTTTCTGTCAATTTGTCACAGACATTCTCCATCCAGCTTTGTTCTCTTGCTGGTGAGGAGTGGTCATCCCCCAGATGAGGAAGGGCATTCTGGTTTAGGGTGTTTTCATCTTTTCACACTGGTTTCTTCTCATCTTTGTGTATTTACCTACCTGTGGTCCTTGTAGTTGGTGACTTTCAGATGGGGTCTCTGAGTGGATGTTCTTATTATTGATGTTGAAGTTATTTCTTTCCTTTTTTTTTTTTTCTTCTAACAGTCAGGTGTCTCTGCTGTAGGATTGCTGGAGGTCCACTTCAGACCTGATTGTCTGGGCATTTCCTGCAAGTGTGGCAGAACAGTAAGGGTGCCTACTGGTTTCTTTCTCTATTATCTTTTTTCCAGAAGGGAACACACCAGATGTCAGCCTGAGTTTTCCTTTATGAGGTGTCTCTTTAGATATATGGGGGTTGTGGGGCTGCTTGAGGAGACTGTCAGCCCCCTTATAGAAGCCCAACTGGCCAAATGCAATCTCAGTTTTTTCATTCAGAGCTGCTGGGAAGGTGCATTCATGTCTGCTGCAGTGAAAATCACAGCTATCTTTTTTAAACAGATGCTCTTTCCTGGGAAGTTGGGGCTTTATTCATAAGTTCTTGATGCACTGATGACTATTTTTAGAAATGCCCTGCCCAGTATGGAGGTAGTCTAGTCATTGTCTACCAGCAGAAGTGTTGTTGAGCTGCCCTGGGTGCTGTCCAGCTGCTTTGTGGAATTCTTGGCAGTTTTGTTTACAGAGTTACAGTTAAAACTGTCTGAGTAATGGCAGTCTGCCTCCATAATGACGGAGTGCCTCAGTAATGGTGGAGTGCCTCATAAAAGGCAGATTGTCTCAGTAATGGTGGCCTGGCTCAGCAATGGTGGACAGCCTTGGTAAAGGCTGATGCTCTTCCCACCACCGAGCTGGAGTGCCCTGGGTCCAGTTGCACTTGTTGCCAAACTATCAACTGAGAGAGTACCAGATTGCTCCTTTTTGTTGGGGTGGGAGCCGCTGAGCCAGATCACCTGGCTTTCTGTTTTAACCCTCTTTTTTTCAGCTGAATGGGCAGCTTGTCTCCCAGGGTTTGCAGGGGCCAATTGAAACAGCTACACATGACTGTGTGAGTTTTTCTGCAGGTACCTAGTGTGCTGGCTGAAACAACCATGCTGGAAACTCATGCTGGAAACTTTTCTGCCCAGGAATCTCCTGGTGTGTGGGCAGTAAAAACTCATGGAAATGCTGTGATAACTCACCTTCTGTGTTTTTCTTTCTGGGAACCGCTGTCCAGAGCTGTTTCTATTCGGCCATCTTAGACCTCCGGTCCTGTTTTCTGTCTTAAAGGTCAACACAGCCCTGTGTTCTACCAGATATTTAACCCATACTTCAAACAGGGTAGTGAAGAAAATAGAACCAGCTATTTCTCAAAAACAACTAGATTACATTGATCCATATAATTTGATTCAATTGTTAATTTTTTCCACCAAACACTGCCTTACAGGATTAAAAGCACAGAACTGTGCTTTCTAGAATAAGTTTTTTGCTCACGTATAAGGACTAAAATACTCTCCCTGTATCCAGTTACTTACTAAGCTAACTTAGGTAAGCTGCAGACAATGCAATTAGCTTCTAGGTTAGGACCCTGATGTCATAAAAATTCCTTTGAATCAAAAGCAATTTGAAGCAGTAATTCACCCCTCTTTAAATCTGCAAATAGCTCTGGCTGATTACACAGGCCACATAGACCATTCATTTCTGCTGATAAACTCCTTCAGTTCTTATCTCATATTTCTGTGAACTTACATACAGAAATAGTTCACTCCCCCATACCTAATGTTTTAGCAGTGTTTACTGAAGGTTTGCATAATCACGAAAAATCAGCTTTTTGATGAATATCAAGTAATTTTCTCATTTGATCTGGATTTACTAGAAATAGAAGAGCTAATATTGTGGCACTAATATTAGCCCTGGTATATTTTCCAATTAGCCTATTAACATTGTCACTGTTAGTGACTCTGTTTACTCCTCTATTGCATAACCTTGCAACAGCCCTCATAAAGACTACTTTCAAGCCCACATTGTATGCACTTTTTTTTTGAACTTCAAGGATTGCTAAATCGATGCACTCCTCCTACTTTTAAAACACATATTAAAGCCCACAGCTCATTGCCTGTCGCATTGGCATATGGCAATAGACAAGCATACCTACAGGTTATGACATCACTGCATGACCAATCAGTTGCATCGGTTCTTTTTTTAAATCAAAATTGAACAAACTTATCTAAACAATTTTAACATACCCAGACTAGCTAAACAAATTATCCTGAAATGCCCAGATTGCGAGCTCACAGAAACATTCCATCGTTCAACATGTGTTAACACTAGAGGACTAGAACATAATCAGTTATGAAAAATAGATGTTACATACATTCCTGAATTGGGAAATCTAAGATAGGTATATGTATCCATTAATACTAATACTCATCTAATTAATGCACATGTCCTTCCAGGGGAGTCTACCAGATACATCATTAAACATCTTATTTTAACTTTTGCATTTATGTGACAGCCCATAAAAATTAAAACTAATAATGGTCCAGCTTATACCAGCTCACAAATTCAGTAACTTTGTCACACTTGGAATGTTTATCATTCCACAGGCATTCTGTGTAGACCTCCAAAGACAGGCCATATTAGAATGTGCTCACTCCACTCTTAGATATATGCTCAGAGAACAAAAAAAGGTGAGTATGAGTAAGGACCTTTCAATACTACTAGCACAGGCCTTATTTACCCTTAATTTTTAAATTTAGATGACAAATTTCAGTCAGAAGTAGAAAAGCACTTTGCAGAAATCTCTAAAGACATAAAACCTGCAGTTTCATGGAAAGATGTAAACATCTTATTTGTGGTCTAAATAAATTGTTAACATAGAGAAGCGAATATGCTTATGTTTACACCCCCTCAGGTTTTCATGAAAAGATATAAACATCTTATTTGTGGTCTAAATAAATTGCTAACATAGAGAAGCAAATATGCTTATGGCTACACCCCCTCAGGTTATCTTTGGATTCCAGCACATGTAAAACCACACCATGGCATGACTAGAACTCAAGCTGGTACTGGAGATGAAGAAACTGACCATACTGAATCTTCAACCTCATATAATACAGCTTCCTCTAACAACACAGACACCATTAATTCTAGGTAATCTGTTTCATTTTTACTTTCTCACTTTTCTTGCTACCTCTATCTGCCACACTCTATTGAGCCCATCTTCTATATCTGCTTAATTTCTGCACTGTTACTTAGAAAAACTCCCATATCCCAGCTTCGAACAATGTGACTGTTTGGCTAAAAGAGATTAACACATACCCAGTGGGGTTCCTTAAGAAATTAACATATACCCAGTGGGGTTCCTTACTAACAGCAGGCGTCGGACTAAGGTGTCAAAACACTCTTCCATTGTAAAAGATGTCATGTATTGTTTTCTAATTTGAAAATGCAAAGCCAGAAGAAGAGGAATGATGGCCTCTCCTGTTAGACCTGTTGCTGCACACATATTTACCCTTCAGGCAATATAGCCCAATGCAGATAAATAAAGGGGTGAGGGGAGACGTGAGGATTTAGTCAGAATGATGGAAGAAATTGTAAAATTATGTAAAATTATCACAGTCCTTCTTGGAAAGCCAGAATGTTTGAATAGCCTTTGTAAAAGATTTAGCTGAAGGCAGCCTAATCCATTTTGCCTTGAGTTGATATCAAAATAGCAAATAAAAGAAAAATATGATGAAGTTTATTTAAATAACTTGTTTACCCATGAGGTTCTAAAATTAACCTGTGATCATTCATGAGCAGAATGGCTCTCTCAGGGGGTTGGTGACCAAGTTAATTATGCTGTATTGGTGTTGACTCAAAGCCTGTCATTTAATGTGTGCTAAAAGAAGTGCTGGCAGGGCCAGTTGGTCAGGGCAGCTGCTAGAACTCTTTTTGGTCAGTGGTCTGGCCCCTTAGTTTGCTCTTTCACTGAATATCAGTATCTGATTATGTTAGTCATTTTTCATGCAGCTGGGGTCTAAAGTTCACATAGAATATTAATTAAATGACTTTCTTAGTTTTATATTCCCACAAAATTAATTTTTATATCTTCTTCAAAAGTGCCAAACAATTAATTACTTTGAAAGTTCACTCTTAACCTTTCAGTTATAGTTCTCCTTAAGACTCTATATTCGACACATGTCATCTAAATGCCTCATTTATGCAATTTATTTTTATTCTTGGAATGTATGGGTCCTGTAATTAGCAAAAATATAATAAATAAACACAATAGCTTAGAAATTTAAAAAACAGAAAATCAAGTTTTCTATTTCCATAGAGTAAAAGTGCTACATGAATTTTATTACTGAAAAGCAGAAGAAAGGGTAGAAATAATCAGTGTATTTTATGAACTGATCAACTTACAAGGTATTGAAACTACCAGAACTAGGGGACTTCTGATTGAAAGAAGTGTGAGAGTATCAAGATTATTGAATGTGATTTTCAATAGAAGGTAACACTTAAACAATGGTTGCAGATGGTAAAAACCCCAAATTAATTCTGAAATGAAGGAATACTACTACTAGTTACAAAGTAATAAAAATTTATTTATGTATTTGATTGCATCTAATCTTGCCTCTAAATGTAGGATTTAATTAATTAGCTTATAAACATTGAAGGTAGAATATTTGCTTTTGTCATTTAACAATCTAACAGATATAACCAAGTGTGGTTTCCCACATTTACTATCACAGCTTTTTAGAAGGCAGTGGAAGAAAGGTCAATTGAGAACAAGAATGTGAGACCAGCTTGGACAATATATCAACATCTTCTCTCTTGAAACAAAAAACAAGAAAAGCAAGCAAATGAAAAAAAATCATTAAAAAAACACATAAAGTATTTATTGAATATTGGAAATGTACCAAAAGACAGAGCAAAAATAAATGGATTAATCTGGACTTCCAAATTCACCCACTGCCAGTCAAGTTAGACCATTATACTTTTTTTTTTTTTTTTTTTTTTTGCCCAATTCTGCTAAAAGCTGTAGGGCTGGATATATGAAATTTAGTTACCATACACAAACAAAACTATCAGATGTGAAGGACTGAAATTAACTGCAAAACATATGATTTTTTAAAGTATTAATCACCCGTCCAGATTATCAGTCTGCTGTTAGTCTAACAATAACACCATATTCTGCTTTTTATCTTACTGTTTAATATTTCAAAAGCTAAACTCTAGTGTTTGTTTCTTTTAACTTGTACCTTCTATTGCTAGGTGATATGACTTTTTAAATAGAACTCTTCTTGGAAATAAATATTAGAATATTTAGACATATACTTAGATATTATTTTTCATCTCATTATGCTGAATATCTAAAATAAACATATATTACCCACAATTTAAAATTTCAACCCTCTGATTCAGCTCTGCTTCTCTACCTCTTAACAAATCCATATCTTAAAGTTTTTGAGTAAATTTTTTTTGTTTCAATCTCTCTAAAGATTAATTTTTAGCAAGCAAGATAATGAAACCAAAATTTATTTAAATAAATATTTCTTCCTAATTTTTAAAAAACAAAGTACAGACAGAGAATACCAATTTTACCTTCAAGAGAATTCAACTTGAGAGGTTATGGTGGCTCACATTTGTAATTCCAGGACTTTGGAAGGCCAAGGTGAGCAGATCACCTGATGTCAGGAGGTTGAGACCAACCTGGAACACATGGTGAAACTACATCTCTATCAAAAATGCAAATATTAGCTGGGCAGGGTGGGAAGCATCTGTAATCCTTGCTACTCAGAAGGTTGAGGCAGGAGAATCACTTGAATCTTGGAGGTGGAGTTTATGTTGAGCTGAGATCTTGCCTCTGCACTTTAGCCTGGGTGTCAGAGTGAGACTCTATCTCAAAACAAAACAAACAAAAAAATTCTGACTTGATTTGGAATTCTCTCAGCCTTGTTGAAAAGCAAGGTTTCAACCTTTTTAACCAAATATTCTAGGTGCTTAAATACTGACACCATCAATTTCTAATAAACTGCATTTCCATATACTCCTAACATTCCTTATGTGATTTATGGTATTTAGTATCTAGAGCTTTAACACCTCTCAGTTCTTTATCTAGAAAACAAAACAAAATAAAACTGGTGTTCTGCTCCATTGCCTGGGCTGGAGTGCACTGCTGTGATGTCAACTAACTTGACACTTCGCCCCTTGGGCTCAAGGGTTTCTCCTACCTCAGTCTCCTGAGTAGTAGGCACACATGACCAAGTTTGGATAAGTTTTTGCACTGTTTGTAGAGATGACGTTTGCCATCCTACTCATATTGGTCTTGAATATTTGCGTTTAAATGATATGCTTACCTTGGCCTCTCAAAGTGCTGAGACTACAGGCATGAGCCACCATGTCTCGTCTCATTAACTAAACTTTGGTAAGTTTTTCAGAAAGAAAAAAATTTTTTAAATGTGCATTCAGCACTAAAATCCCCATGGCTTTTGGTGGTGGCAGTCATAATGTTTTAATTCGTAAGTAATTCTGTCTCAGAGTTAGCAAGCTCATGTGAACTCCTAATCACCTAGGCCATCATTCCATTTAAGTTTGCACAGAGCAAGAATTTACTAACTACTTGTCACATGATAAGAATCAAACTGAGAACTGGATCTAAAAATATACACAGATATAAACCTAATCTCTATTGTCCTCAAAATGTGGTAAGGGAGAAGCAATCACAATCAAATATAATAATTTCTCAACTGAGTTAATAAAGATTGTATGCAGGAATGAGACATAAATGAGTCATTAAGTGGAGTCAGGAAAGGCATCTCAGAGGTGACGTCCAAGGTGTGACTTGAAGGAGAGTATAGTTTAATCTGAGATAGAGGGGAATTGAAAATTCCGTTGAGAAAATACATGCATGCTGCTTTATATAAGGATGACAATCCTTTCAAAGCTTTCATATAGTCTCAGTTAAATAGAAATCTAGTCAGTCAGCCATCTTGAAGAGAAAGTTATTAGTCTATAAACAATTCTATGATCTCAAAGATCTATGCTTTCAACACTCATTTTTATACTCGATGTAAGCCAAATTCCCAGAAATGCTATACAAGAGGGTGTCCTTACCATAAAATAACTAGGTTTTATTGAGAATCCACAAGATACAGTGGACACTTGAGAGGAAAGCCTTCCTACTTGTAACATATGACAACAGCAGTTCTGGATGTATGTAATAAAACTGCTGTGAATCCATTCTGGTCTAAAACATATTCTTGGAATAAGAAAGTTATTTTGTAAAGAATAGATCTAATCCAACTTGCTGACATGGACTCCCTGCCACTCCTCATCCTCATTGACTTTTGTGCAATTACTTTACCATTCACCAGGTAAAATGGCCACATGGATGATCCTTGTGACCCTAGCGACTCCTTTACCCCAGGGACCTTGACCCTTGCTCATTTTCGTGATTCTGTCCAATGGCAGTACCATGCATTTTGTTTTCAGTTTCCACCTGAAACCTTATCCTGCAACTCTGTACTGCTGGGCAATTCTTATTCTTCTACCTGAAAAACTCTCCACATGTAGTCCTTGATCATTGAGACTGCCATTCAATCCTCACTTTCTCCCTAGGTTGGCAGCCACTTTCCCTCTACTCTGCTACCCAAGACAGCCCCAGAATTATCAATTAAGTAGCTGCCTTTATAAATTCAAAAAAAGTGGGCTGACAAAGCTTCAATATTTAGACATCTTCATTTTTCCACACTCATGGAAAGGCCCAAAGGGAGAGACACTTAAAATTTATTCCCAGAGCTAGAACAGAAAACTCACCTACAAATACATGGTTTGGTTGCTCTCAATTCCAGGATCATCCAACCACAGCTGGCCCCTCAATCCAAGTTATCATGCCTCTCTGTCTCAAGGAGTTATTCTTTCCTTACACACCAGAGCTACTTTTTCCCTCCAAGCTACTCCTTTCTAATCTTCCTGACAAAATGGAGGTTATTTAGGGTATGAATCTCATAACCCAAACATGACTGTTTACTTCTGCAATTCTTGCCTTTCCACTAAGTTCAGAGAATGCAAATCTGTGTATCCTTTTCAAAGCCCATCCCTCTATTTGCACTCTTGGTCCAAGTACGTCTTGCTCTTCTAGTGACATGTTTCATTAATTGTGCCACTTTATTCCCGAATCTTGTGCCAAAGCAGTAGTAGCTGTAGAAAATAGCAAACCAGGAAACTATAAATACCACCTTGTGGTGCTTTTTACTTTTACCAAAGATACTTTTTTCCTGAAGATTAACGGCTGCCAATTTTGCTTGACAGGCTTTCTCAAAGTTGTTCTAAAATAGCTAATTCCTTTCCACATTTTGCTTTCGCTTTCATTTTAAATTTTGTTGTCTCAGGATCTTTACAACACTTCAACTGCAAATCGATCATACACACACACAAACACGCAAAAAATATTCCAACTATTTTACTACAAGAACAGTAACAAATTATTTTTCTACAGCAAGGCTTAACATTAATGCTCTCCACAGATATGTTATATTTACTTGATTTTTAGTTTTATCTATTTCACTGTATTTGTAGGACCCACTCAAATCACATAAACAAATGTTATCAGAAATAAAAATATTATGCGCAACAGTAGAATATCCCAACATTTATTAAAAGTTCTAGATTGTTTTGATATGTTAAATATTAGCCTTAGAAGACAGGTGGGTTGTGGTAGCTCATGCCTATAATCCCAGCACTTTGGGAGGATCGTTGGACAGTTCACAGCATCTGAATTTAGAGACTGTTAGGACCTCCTGGTCAAATATGTTCTCAACGGAAAAATACATAAAAGAGCCAGGTGTGGTGGCACGTGCCTGTAATCCCAGCTACTCAGGTGTCTGAGGCAAGAGAATCACTTGAACCTGAGAAGTGAGGTTGCAGTGAACTGAGAGCATATCATGGACCTCTAGCCTGGGTGACAGAGCTAGACTCTGTCTTAAGGGAAAAAAAAAAAAAAGGAAAGAAAAACAGAAGACTTTACAAGACAAACAAAAACATTACTCTTGTGATCAGTAACAAAATTAAGTGTACCAGTTTACATATGACTGCCTGAATTTGCTTCTTTATTTCTCTCTTATATTCATGTAGCTTTACTTCTAAAGACTCAAACTTGATATGCTGAGGGTTAGCATCTTAAAACTGATCATTAGTAAGCCAAAGTTTCTCAGCTATTAAAAAATAAGCTGTCAAGTTAAGACGTGGAAGCATTGTGAAGTGAGTGCTCTGGCCAGCAAAATGTTAAAAACAAAAACAAAAGTAAAAGAGAAACTCAGAGAGAGACAGAGTTAAACTGCTTACCTTGAAGGCAACGGAGCACAGCTGTTTGTGGGAGCAGCTGGCTGAAGCAGCTCAGACAGTAAACACAGTGTAAGAATAAACTGATGAGTAAAAGCGTGCAGTAAAACCATAAATGTCATCAAAGAGCAACAGAGAGAGAGAGAGAGAGCACACAAATGAGACAGAGACTGAAGAGAGAGAGAACCAGTGTGTCTGGCAATAAAAGATTTAGATGAAAATTGCAAGTAAATTTGAGGGCAAATATGCTACTAAACTCATACAAGTGGCTATAAATGTGTTTTACAATCAGGAGGAAGAGGCTGAGAGAAAGTCAAGGCATAACTCACAAGGCAAGATGGGGAGACAACCTGGGTTAACAAGACAGTGAGAAAGAGGTATGTCTAGACCAGCATCTAAAACCTGGCTAGAGAAAGATCAAAGTGGGGTTGATAAAAAGAAAAAAGCATTAGAAGAATAAGTGTCCCAAAATAGCATTCTCTAAAGATATGGTGTCCCCATATAGCCAATGGTTTTATCTCCATGAAATATGTAGGCTAAGAGCAGCAGCAGCAGCAGCAGCAGCAGCAGCAGCAGCAGCAGCAACAGCAGCAGCAGCAGCAGCAGCAAGTCAGAAACTCTCAAATAATCAGGATACAGACTTACTTGGTCTGGCTGGGGTGGTAAGATATGAAGACTGACACAGGCCAAGCTCAATTTCTCTATGCCCAAAGTAGCCAGCCTATCGTCAGCATTAAGTTGATCCATAACAACAACAAAGAATTTTATGGTAGATACAGGCACTGAGCATTAGGTGGTAACAAAACTGGTAGGGCCACTGTTCAAAGCTTATGTTACTATCATTGAGGCTATGGGAATATCAAACTGAAAGACCATTTTTGTCAATCAAAAAGATGTGTCATTGGAAGATGTGAGGTGCAGCACAAAATGTTATATTTTTCCAGCTGCCCTGTTCCTCTATGGAGGAGGTACCTGCTTCAAAAATTACTAGTGTAAACTTCTTTTAAGCCTGAAGGAAGCATAACTTTAGATTTTAAGCAACCAAAGTCTATGGTATTAGTACTCACCTTTCCACAAGCTGATAACTGATGATTATCTTCTAGGGATGTGGAGGGTCCTGGAAAGCAAACTTGGAGGCCAATGAAGAAAGTCACACTGTCAGAATTAATTAGTAAATTTCCAGAGCTATGGGCTGAAGATAATCCACCCAAGCTAGCCATGAAGCATGCTCAGCAGGTAGTAGGACTAAAAGTGGGAGCCAGTATCCCACACCACCGGAGGCAGTTTTAGGCTTAGAAAAGCATTTAGAACACTTAGAAAAGCAAGACATTTTTGTGCCTTGCCGGTCATTCTGGAACACACCACTCTTATCAATCAATAAATTACTACCTAGTAATAAATTGTACCACACCTGTAATGATTATAGGCCAGTGCAGAACCTACAAACTGTAAACGAAGCAACAGTAACTTGCTTTCTGTTACTTTTCCAAACTCATACATCTTGCTCCCCCTAATTCCCTCCAAGGCAGTATGGTTCACTGTTTTAGACTCAAAGAATGCTTTCTCCTTCCTTGGTCTCATGCCAGTCAGTTGGCATATCTTTGTGCTTCAAAAGGGAAATCCCCGGCATGTTTGGATCAGGCTTACCAAAGTGTTCAACAACTCCTTCATGATTTTTAGTGAGGTCCTACCATCAGACCTTAATGCTTACACCCCACCAAATAAAGACTGAGTCTTTCTCCAATATGTGAATTACTTTCTCCCAGCAGCACCTACTATAGAAGATTGTCATTAAAAAACTGTGCCCACTTTCTGTGGAAGATAGAGTAAAAGCTATGTAGAGAAAAGGCCAGATTTGCTGCACAGGACTCACATATGTGGGGTTTGTCAAAAGCCACTGATGGCACATGTTATGTAGTGTATACAGGGATCTAACCACACCTTCACAGCAACAAGTCAGAGAGTTCTTAGGGGCATCAGTTTTCTGACATATTAGAATTCCCAATTTCCTGCTAATGGCAAATCTATTATATGAAGCCACAAAGGGGTCAAGGAGAAAAGACCCCTTCATCTGGGGCCCTTATCAACAGATAGCATTTAATGTGATAAACAAGTTTCTAGTTGAGGCACCTGCTTTAGAACTGCCAGACATAACTAACTTTTTTCTTCTGTATGTTCATGAGTGAAGGAAAATGGCCATTAGATTTTTAACCCAATGTTGGGATAATGGCATTACTCAATATCCTACCTATCCAAATAGCTGAACTCAGTGGCTCCAAAAAGGCCACCCTGGTTCAAGGCTCTTGCCACTACAGCCATGTCCATGCTGGATGCCAATAAACAAACTCTTGGGCAGCAGGTAGCTGTAAGGGTATCACGCTATGATTTAACACTAATGGATTAAGTGGGTCACCATTAGCTGTCAAATTCTAGAATAACTCGATACCAGGGACTTTTGTGTGAAAAAATTGCACATCAACTTAGAAATTGTAAACACTCTCAAATCTACTACACTGATCCCTTTGGAGCAATAAGCTCACCTATATAACTGTATAGAAACAGTCTATAAGGTATTCTCAGGTAGACAGGACCTTACAGATTAGCCCCTCCAAAATCCAGATGTTAAGTGCTTTACTGCTGGTAGCAGCTTTGTAAAGAAACAGTCAAACTTGCAGGATATGCAGTTGTAACTCTAGATTCAGTGGTAGTGGCTCAAAGCTTGCCAACACAGCCATTGCTGTTAGCAAAAGGTAAAGGAACCATGATACACACTAACTCAAAATATGCCTTTGCTATGCTACATGTACACAGGAGCAGACAAGAAAAAAGGACTCCTAACTGCCCAAGGAACAAGTGTAAAGTACACAGAATAAATTCTACAACTTTTTGATGCGGTATAAAAGCCTAAGAAAATAGCCATTAAACATTGTCAAGGCCATCAAAAAGGTGGAACCCTGGCTGGAAATCAGATGCAGTGGCTAAGTGTGCAGTGATAAATACCCCACTTTCCAGCACAATAGCTAGAAAAGCATTTTGTGTTATGTCTCTCCTCCCAGAGCACTTGCTTAAATAGAAGTCAAATGAGTTTTCAAATAAGAGGACCTGGTTTACTCAGGACAATGAAGTGCATAATTATAATAATAATAATTTTTAAAAAATGGAAGAGGTTCTCACATGGAAAATTAGCAATTTCTGAAGTTATAGCTCCCAGGTTTGTAAAACCTTTCTCCAAGAAACCCATACAGAAAAAACAGCACTACTAATACTACTGGGGTGCCAATTCTATATGCCATGGCTCATTGTCATCTCTTGATCAATTTGTAAACAATGCTTAACCTGTCCTATCTCCCTTGCCATTTGAAAATTAGAATATGTCAATCATCTAGCTCCGCCTTGGAAATCCCCTTTGCACTCGCACCTAGCCCACCTTGGAAATCCCCTCTGCACTCAGCACTTAGCCCACTCACAGGAATTCCTACCTCCCTAAAATAGTAGCTCTCACTGTCCATATCCTGTCTCCCCAAATCCAATCAAATGCCTTCACTCCCTATAAAGCCCCACTCCTGAGAGGAAGCAGGGCGACTTCCCTGGCCCCTCTCCCCAGGACCACAGAACCTCACCCAGGAGATAAAATAAATCGGAATTGGCTTTATTTATTTATTTTTTTAAAATTTATTTTTATTTTTTATTTTTTGGCATTGAAGGAATTTGCTCATGAGAAGACTGAAGGTCCGTCAGGGAGACTTTCCAATGGTGACAAGCTCCAGAAGCCCGAGTCGCAACAGCTGGGAGGGCCAGGACACCCCAGGCAAGAGGCGGTGCACTGGCACAGAAGAGCAGACGCAGGCAGTTCTTCAATGAGGCAAATCCCATATTGGGCTAATAATACAATAAGCTGGTGTAATTATAATAAATGTATAAATAGAAAACTGAAAAAACACGGACTGTCCTCTAGAAAGAATAATTAATTATTATGGCTCAGCTATTTGGGTGAAAATTGGGTCGTGGGGATATAGTCCTTTAATCGATATAATAAGTGGCATCATCAGGCTGCAGAAGTTTCTAAAAATCACAACCACTGAAGCTTCCAGAGTTTCTGATTTGCTAGTTGTACAAACCACACAGATGAGAAATGCCATTTTCCAAAAGAGACCAACATTAGATTATCCTTTAACTCCAAAAAGAGGAGTATGTGGACATTTTAGCTTATCAAATGGCCGTCTGGACATTAATAGTAATGGACAAACAGTCATGGAAATTACCGCCAGGATTCAAAAACTAGCTCATGTTCTAGTACAAACTTGGAAAGAGTAATCAGTAATCAGTAACCTCACTCTTTGAAGGACGGTTTGTATGTTTGGGGAAGGTAAAACACTCAGGGGACAGTAGTAATTATATTGAAAGGGTGTTTTAATACTATCTTGTCTCTTGCCTGTCTTAATTGGTGATATTCAGTCAAGTACAGAAGCAATAACCACCAGTCAGTTGATGACATTAACTAAGTGTCACCCTGTGCCCCAAGAGGATGTAGCACTGCCTCAAAATAATAGTACTAATAACAGGACTAAAACAACAGGACTAACTATGGGCTTATGCAGCATAATCATCTAATGTAACTTAATTATCATCAAATGTCTGGATAAAATAAACTTAAACTAAGCAAATAACATGCTAGTAGCCCAGAAAACTGCATTAATACCATATTTTCTAAGCAGGAAGCTTAGCAGAAATAATAATTAGTAATAAAATAATAATAATAATAATAATCATCATCATCATCATCATCTTATCCTGCAGGTGAATAACAGCCATTCCTGGAACCTCAGCACTCTGCCTATCAGCCTTAGAGAACGTTCCAACTTCTAAGCTGTCACCCTGACTGATCCCAGGTAGATGACTGGTTAGGCAAAAGCAGGTAAGATTCCACAGAGGAGGGACAACTCTTAAGACAGACACAGTCGCAAAGAGTTCATCAGGTACTAAAAGTTTAATTTTTGCCTCTCGTGTCAGGAGAGAAAATCTCAACCTGATGCTAAAGGAATCAACTCGGTGCTATAGGCTTACCATAAGCTAACACACCACCCTGCTGTCCACAAAAAAACAGCAAAGCCATTCCCAAGTGGTTTCTCTTAAAATGTTCTGCGACATAGCTAAGCTATCCACCCTGAGGTCCAGCTTCAAAAACCAAACAGGCATAAAGGAGATCTACTAAATAAGCTTGTAAGCTCATAGAAGCACCAAGTAATGTTAACCAAATATTAACATCTAAGTATTAGTGAATGTTTAAGTCAATGGTGTTGCTTCCTATTAATGGATTAATAAAAAGCCACATATTAAATGGGAAATTTAATAGTAACAACAGTAGTCTGTATTCGCTGCATAATAAAACATAGTTTACTGTGTTGTGTTCGATATAAAACCTCACCCCAGTTTCTGTTTGAAATTAACTCCCTAAAAAACCTACCTTATCTCTTCTCCCCACATTCTCAGCAAAGTTCCCAGGCATGTCTTCTCTTGATGACCAGAAGCAAGGTCACAGGGCAAGATAACATCCAGAAAATGCACCCTATGTTTCTCAAAATGCTAGTTTTAAAAATGTGGATTACAGACATCAGCCACTAGGCTGGCCGATTCTTTCTACCGTTTTTCCCCAGATACACTCAGCTTTCTCCTTGGAAAAATAGAATCAAAATCAAAATCTACTCCCAACACGTGCATCCTCTTCACAAACGTGAGAGAAAATGAAAACAAATTTGTTATCAAAATATATATACTCATTTAACAAGAACATAATGTGTATCAAAGGCTGCCACAAAAGAGGTCAGACATCTTACTCTTTTACACAGATAGTGGATTAAGCCCATTTTACATTCATGGGCTTTTTTATTTTTTAGTAAAATTGCTTATTTTCTTGCCTCTTTATGACTAAATGTAGGCTTGCAGTTTGGAGACAGGTGACAGCTTTGTCTCCCACTGAAAACATCAAGGCATTGTTCCTCTCTACGCTGTCGCTTGTCTTAGCTTTCCAAAATGCTCAGCCACCGTTTGACACAGATTGTCCTACACTTAATGTGGTTTCTTCTTCTGATTCTCCCATTAACTCTTTTTTTTTTTTTTTTTTTTTTTTTTTTTTTTTTTTTTTCCACACCCTTGTTCTGCCGTTTGGTGCTGTCAGTAATCATTCCTCCCCTCCTATCACAGAAGAAACCTGTACTTCAGGCAGTGAAACATAAACATTTCCCAGAAAAGCAAAAAGTTAAAAAATATTTTAATTGTCCATTTTTCAAAAGAAAAAGATTGTAAAAATTGATGAACCACCTCTGGTAGAAACACCTGTTTTATCTTGAGAAGGAGTTTACTGATGTGGACCTTTTTATTCCATTGTGTTATATATAAAAGATTCTGAAATAAAACTATACAAAATTACCTACAAAATCTAAACTACATTAAACCAAGACAAACTTCTGACAATAGCATCTCTTTCAATTATCAGAGAACTGCCTCCTATTGTGTGAGAAACATAAAAATTATCATTTCTTTTCTCCACACATATTCAAAACTTGCCAACACAAACAGTGAAAATTTTAATATACCACTTTTAAACCATGATCATTAAGAAATTATTTATACCGTGAATGTAAAAAAATCCAATAAATATTTTATTCAACATTAAGATAACATTACAAATTCAAATCCTGTTTTGTTAGACAGTTATGTTGCATCACACAGATGATTTCTTAAAAAATATTTTTAAATTGACATTAGGTCCTTTGAGCAAAATAAAAAATAATTAAAAATTCTGCTTGGCTACACATAAAAATTTATTTAACTTAAAATACTTGGCTTTTGCTTTTTTTTTTTTTCTTAATCTTCCATTCTTTGGCATCTCCTTCCAAGATCACCTGCTTTAAATTATTGTATATCATTAACATTTGTCAGATATTTATAAACATAGCAAACAAAATCAATATTAATTTTAAAAATATAAAATGTTTTGAATGGATATGCATATAACTTACTTTTTATTCTGAAATCTAATCAGATACTTTAATTACATTTGTTTTCATCTTAACATTTGATGGTAAGTTTTAAATAATATAAAATTACTAGAGTGTACAATTCAATGGAATTTAATATGTTTATGATGTTGTATAATAATCTTTTCTCTTTTGTTCCTAAATATTTCTATCCACCAACAGAAATCCCTGTATCTCCTAAAGAAGTACTTCTATTTCCTAGCCCCTGACAACTAGAAAAATATTGATAATATCTATGGGCATTTCTTTTTACCATGTAGTGCATCCGTTTTCAATTCAATATGCCAAACTGACAGAGCTTTAATATTTATTTTTCTCTACTGTCCAATTACCAGACCCTGTGTCCCCTGGAACCAATCTAGTGAGTGTGTGTGTGTCAGTGAGAAAATTTCATGTATTTCAGGTACCGAGGACATTATTTATTTAATTATGTATTTAAAAGATTCTACTGGGATGAGATTCTTGCAGATTATACTGTGTAAGTAATCAGTCTATGTTTTAGTTTTACTGTATACATTTCTCGGGCTGAGAAGAAAATCCTCTTGGTAAAATTTCATGTTTGTTGCTAGGAGACCAAAGACCTCTTGTGATGTCATAGCTACTCAAATTGAGAACCATTGTAGTGGTCTAGATTACTTTACCTGCTTAGGCCTACTGCAGCAGGTTTTCAAACCGCAGTTTTGTAAACCGTGCAGCCTGGAGGAGTAGGTGAGAAAATATTTATTTGAGGTGGCAGATGTTTCTTCAGAAACTCAAGGTGTTTCTCTTAAAGTTAAATCCACTGGGTCAGAAGCTTCCACTAGGTTTCTTTTGAGTGAACACATATTCTCTGAAGACTCAGACTTAAGGTCAATAATTGAAGAAAATGCTTTTCAGGTTTTATCGTAAGGATCCTTGATAAAAAGTCCAGGTTACACAGTTTGTGTTTCTGAGCTAAATAAGGGTAATGATTTTATTTTTTGGACTTTTCCCAGAAAACTTTGGAAAATAGTTGAAAGTGACCAGTTCAAGTACATTTCATGGGATGAGGACGGAACTTGCATAGTGATTCATGAAGAACTTTTCAAGAAAGAAATTCTGGAAATTAAAGATCCTTACAGAATATTTGAAGCTGAGAGTATAAAAAGCTTAGTTCGACAGATCAACCTTCACGGATTCAGTAAAATTAGACAGAATTTTCAAAGATCTGCTTTTCTAGTAGACTTTCTGGAAGAAGAAAAAGAAGTCCCCATTGTAGGCAAGGTATTTAAAATATTTCAGTGGCCACTTTATGTAGAATATATAGGTAATTTTATTTTGTACATCAGTAAATATGTTGATATATGCAGTAAGTCTAGATTTTGTAAATTACACAAATATCAAAGTAAAAATTGTTTAAGTTTTTACAATCACTGAGGGCAACTTCAGCATTAAACTTTCCAGGCTTCAAGAAATTTTGTAACAACTCTGAATCTTACCAATAAACTCCAAATAAATTTACCAAAGCCAATAATCAAATGTTACTATTATTATGTAACATGTTTTTACTTGAGGGCTTAACAATTTAAGTGCATTTTCTCCCCAAAAGGCACATTCCTGGAAAGAATAAACAATGTTCATGCATCATTTGATGACATTAACTTTATGTGATAAGACAGAAATCTGAGTTTTTTGTGTTATATGTGCTATTGTCACTTTTCTCTTGGTTTAAAATGACACTGAATTACTTTCTCTTTTGCTTTTAGTTAAAAGTCTATTATAACCCAAATTTCAAACGTGGCTGTCCTCAACTTTTAGTAAAAATTAAAAGAAGAATTGGGATTAGAAATGCTTCTCTTGTATCTACTTTATTCACTGAAGATTTCAACCAGAAGCACTTTAGAGCAGGGGCTGACACAGATAATCATAATTCTGGATTAATTGCTGAAACTAATGGAGAAGGAGCATTTTCAACCTCTACAAATTTAAATATGCCTCTAATAAGAAAACCTTCTGTCAGCCAAAGAATTGCCAGTTTGCCATATACAACCAGAAGTGGCTTTCCTCCTACTCCATCTTCAACTTCATTTGGACCAACGGAATGCATTGCAACAAATCAAAATGCCATTTTAAATCAGTTGGCCAGTATTCATATGCAATATCGTAGCACCTACATACAAGCAAATGACCACACTTTTAATTGCATTACAACCACGACTTCTCAATACCAAATCAGATCTTCCTCACAAAATAGTCTTTTGGGGTTGATAGTGAAACCATCAACTATTCCAAGCAGATACCCTGAGGTGTCAGTCAATGAGGCTCCTTATCCTAACCTGCTACCAGCAGGCAACCTTTGGTTGCTAGGGCCCGTGATAGCTGATATATCTGCTGACTCTCCTTTCAAGCCAGCTTTTCAACTATATTCACTGGGAAAATACAACCCTAATTACAACTGATATTAAAGTGATACTAAAAGAGTACCATATAATGCACGACCATAGAGACTAACATTTTCATTGAAAAAAAAAGCAAAAACTCTGCAATTATCTTACTGAACAATAAAATTACACGTTTACCCTTACGGTTGCTTTTTATTTATTTCTAAACATATGGTTAAGAGTGAAATCATGCCACATTTTATTTCATTTAAAATATATATTGAATGTATATATACATATTTGCATGGCCAATGTATATAATATATATACATATGCAGTATAGCATATTTTATATGTGTGGTGGTGGTGGTGTGTGTGTGTGTGTGTGTGTATGTGCGCGCTTTTGATTATTTGGCAATAACTTTGCCATATCCCTTGTTAAGGTAATTTAGTTATCTATAGAGAAAGAAATAATAGTCTTTTAGGCAATGTTCTGCTGCAATAACCCAATGTTACTGATGGAGTTATTTGGAAAAACACTTATTCTGCGCATGTTTCTGAAGGCTGGAAATTCCAAGGGGCTGCATCTGGTGAGGCTTTCTTTCCATGACAGGCAATCAACATAAAGTGAAGAACATGTGATGAAGATAAAATCAAGACCAAATTCATCCTTTGATCCAAAGTCCATTCACAAAGTAACTAACGTGTTCTCCAGATAAAGTCAACAATGCCATTGTCAAGGTGTATCCTCATGACTAATTAACTCTCAAAGATCCTACCTCCCATCACTATCACAATGGCCAGAGACTGTCTATGTAAAATTCGGAGAGGGCATTCAAAACCACTGCAAGAGGTGAGGGAAAATGAATAAAGTGGAAATAGTAAAACATAATAAGTGACTTCTCAATTTGACTGGCCTTAAAATATTGTGGGACTTAATTGGGATTACACAGGGCCAGATTCTCACAAATGCAGACACATACACACACAGAGACCCCCACACCCCGCACACACACACACAATTTAGAAATGGGTTAAAATGCACTATATAGTTTCCTATTTTCTCAATTGCTTTCCTCCATTATCTTAAGCTTAGATTGTAGTAGATAAGGCTTTTTTAATTACAGTTTATATGCAGTGAGTTCAGTAACTATAATCACATTTATTTGTGTCATCACTTGATTTTCAAAGTTCATGTATAATATAACACATGAATGGCATCACTGTCAGAATATGCTGAAATTTTACAGTGGGCTTTAGCCATAGACTTTTTTTTTTTAATTTTTTATCAAAACATTCCAACAGATTTGTGTCTTTAATTATCTTCTGGGGAATGCTGGGAAGATGGCCGCCTAAGAACGGCTCAGGACTTCAGCTCCCAGTAAAAGTGCAGAGGGTGAGTGGACGCCGCATTTCCAGATGAACTCTTATTGCCCACAGACCAGGAGATACCTAGGCAGAGGGATCGCCAGGGTCGCAGTCCCAGCCAGTGTGGCTCTTTTGGCCCCAACGGGGCTGATTCTGCCCGCGCGGCTGCTGTGACCACTCCCTGTTGCTGCAGTTCGCCGTACAAAAGCCACTGGTCTGGGAGCCCTCTTAGCTGGCGAGCAGAGCCCTGAGATGGCAGAGTTGACCATTCATCTGAAATAGCGAGTCAGGCCAGGAGATGCCTAGGCAAAAAATCCGCCAGGAGCCGGCGCCACAGTTCGAGCCGACTCCGTGAGTCGCAGCACGGGAGATCCCAGCGCCTTTTCAACAAGCCACCGGAACGCGGGGTTATTCAACTTAAAAGAAAAGACTCTGAGTCAGGGAGCCAGGTGATCAGGCTCGGTTGGTCCCACCCCTCCACCTCCAACAACAACGAAAACAAAAACAGTAATTGGAAACCCTCTGGGTTGAGCCCTTCAAACCAAGCACAGCTGAACCCTGACGGTCTGGCTCCGTGGGGGAGGGACTTCTGCCATTACTGAGACTCTCCACCACTACAGAGGCAGGCTGCCGTTTCCGAGGCAACCTGCCACAACAGAGAGAATCCGCCATAACAGAGGCGGGGCCACCATTGCCCAGACAGTTCTAACTACGCCCATGTAAAAAGGACTACAGGGAAGAGCTCAGGGCAGCTGGGTGGAGCCCACAGCAGCTCAGCAAATCCCCTGTGGGCAGGCAGTGGCTAGGTGTGCTGCTAGCTGGGCGGGTCAGACATGAAAGAAAAATCAAAAAAGGCAATAGTGCAATGGAAATTCATAAAGCTCCAACTCCCTGGGACAGAGACAGACAACAAGTGGATAAACCCACAAAAATGGGAAGAAACCAGCGCAAAAGGGATGAAAATTCCCAAAACCGGAACACCACTCCTCCTAAAAGGGATCACAACTCTTCACCAGCAAGGGAACCACACTGGATGGAGAAGGAAGGTGATGAAATGACAGAATCAGACTTCAGAAGGTGGGTAGTAAGAAACTACAATGAGCTAAAAGAACATGTTCTAACCCAACGCAAAGAAAATAGGAACCTTGAAAAAAGATTGGACGAACTGCTGATGAGAATGGACAGCATAGAGAGGAGTATAAGTGAATTGATGGAGCTGAAAAACGCAACATGAGAACTTCGTGAAGCATGCACAAGCTTCAACAGCCGAATTGACCAAGCAGAAGAAAGGATATCAGAGGTCGAAGATCAACTCAATGAAATAAAAAGAGAAGGCAAGAACAGAGAAAAAAGCACAAAAAGGAGTGAACAAAATCTTCAAGAAATGTGGGACTATGTGAAAAGACCTCATCTACGTCTGATAGGTGTACCTGAATGTGATGAAAAGAATGATTCCAAGCTGGAAAATACTCTTCAGGATATTATCCAGGAAAACTTCCCCAACCTAGTAAGGCAGAACAATATTCAAATCCAGGAAATACAGAGAACACCACAAAGATATTCCTCAAGAAGAGCAACCCCAAGGCACATAATCGTCAGTTTCAACAGGGTTGAAATGAAAGAGAAAAGGCTAAGGGCAGCCAGAGAGAAAGGTCGGGTTACCCACAAAGGGAAGCCCATTAGACTCACAGCAGATCTCTCAGCAGAAACCCTACAAGCCAGAAGAGATTGGGGGCCAATATTCAACATCCTTAAAGAATAGAACTTTCAACCCAGAATCTCCTATCCAGCCAAACTAAGCTTCATAAGTGAAGGAAAAATAAAATCCTTTGTGAACAAGCAAGGACTCAGAGATTTCACCACCACCAAACCTGGTCTACAAGAACTCCTGAAAGAGGCTCTACACATATAAAGGAACAACCAGTACCAGCCATTCCAAAAACACACCAAATGGTAAAAGAGCATCAGCACAATCAAGAAGCTGCATCAACTAACCAAGAAAACAGCCAGGTAGCATCAAAATGACAGTATCAAATTCACACATAACAATACTATCCCTAAATGTCAATGGACTAAATGCCTCAAATCAAAAGACACAGACTGGCAAATTGGATAAAAAGCCAAAACCCATCAGTGTGCTGTATCCAGGAAACCCATCTTACATGCAAGGATACACAAAGGCTCAAAATAAAGGGATGGAGGAAGATCTACCAAGCAAATGGAGAGCAAAAAAAGGCAGGAGTTGCAATTCTAATCTCTGATAAAATAGACTTTAAAGCAACAAAGATCAAAAGAGACAAAGAAGGACATTACATAATGGTAAAAGGATCACTGCAGCAAGCAGAGCTAACGATCCTAAATATATATGCACCCAATACAGGAGCACCCAGATACATAAGGCAAGTTTTTAATGACTTACAAAGACACTTAGACTCCCACACAATAATAGTGGGAGACTTTAACACCCCATTGTCAATATTAGACAGATCATCCAGACAGAAAATCAACAAGGATATCCAGGACCTGAATACAGACCTGGAACAAACAAACCTAATAGACATTTACAGAACTCTCCACCCCAAATCCACAGAATATACATTCTTCTCAGCACCACATCACACCTACTCTAAAATTGACCACATAATTGGCAATAAGTCACTCCTCAGCAAATGCAAAAGAACAGAAATCATAACAAACAGTCTCTCAGACCACAGTGCAATCGAGTTAGAACTCAGAATGCAGAAACTAACTCAGAACCATACAGCTTCATGGAAACTGAACAACTTGCTCTTGAATGTTGACTGGATAAACAATGAAATGAAGGCAGAAAAAAAGATGTTCTTCGAAACCAATGAGAATGAAGACACAACATACCAGAATCTCTGGGACACATTTAAAGCAGTCTCTAGAGGAAAATATATAGCAATGAGTGCCCACATGAGAAGAAAGGAGAGATCTAAAATTGACACCCTATCATCAAAATTGAAAGAGCTAGAGAAGCAAGATAAAAAAAAAACTCAAAACCTAGCAGAAGACAGGAAATAATTAAGATCAGAGCAGAACTGAAGGAAATAGAGACACAAAAAACTCTTTAAAAAATCAATAAATCCAGGAGCTGGTTTTTTGAGAATATCAACAAAATAGACAGACCACTAGGCAGATTAATAAAAAAGAAAAGAGAGAATAACCAAATTGATGCAATAAAAAACGATAAAGGGGATATCACCACAGATTCCACAGAAATCCAAATCATCATCAGAAATTATTACAAACAACTCTGGGCACATAAACTAGTAAACCTGGAAGAAATGGATAAATTCCTGGACACCTGCATCCTCCCAAGCCTAAACCTGGAAGAAGCCGAAACCCTGAATAGACCAATAATATGGTCTGAAGTCGAGGCAGCAATAAAGAGCCTACCACCCAAAAAAAAACCCAGGTCCAGATGGGTTCACAAATGAATTCTACCAGACATACAAATAGGAGCTGATACCATTCCTTCTGAAACTATTCCAGACAATCCAAAAAGAGGGAATTCTTCCCAAATCATTTTACGAGACAAACGTCATCCTGATACCAAAACCCGGCAGAGACTCAACAAGAAAAGAAAATTTCAGGCCCATATCCATGATGAACATAGATGCAAAAATCTTCAATAAAATACTGGCAAACCGACTGCAACAGCATATCAAAAAGCTCATCCACCATGATCAAGTAGGATTCATCCCGGGGATGCAAGGCTGGTTCAACATACGCAAGTCCATAAACGTAATTCACCACATAAACAAAATCAAAGACAAAAACCACATGATTATCTCAATTGATGCAGAGAAGGCTTTTGACAAAATTCAACAACCCTTTATGCTAAAAACCCTCAATAAACTAGGTATTGACCGAACGTATCTCAAAACAATAAAAGCTATTTACGACAAACCAACAGCCAATATCATACTGAATGGGCAAAAACTGGAAGCATTCCCTTTGAAATCAGGCACTAGACAAGGGTGCCCTCTCTCACCACTCCTATTCAATATAGTACTGGAAGTTCTAGCCAGAGCAATCAGGCAAGAAAAAGAAATAAAGGGTATCCAAAGTGGAAAGGAGGAAATCAAATTGTCTCTATTTGCAGATGACATGATTGTATATCTGGAAGACCCCATCATCTCCGCCCAAAATCTCCTGAAACTGATAAACAACTTCAGCAAAGTCTCAGAATACAAAATCAACATGCAAAAATCACAAGCATTCCTATACACCAGTAATAGACTTCAAGAGAGCCAAATCAAGCACGAACTGCCAGTCACGATTGCTACAAAGAGAATAAAGTACCTAGGAATACAACTAACAAGGAACGTAAAGGACCTCTTCAAGGAGAACTACAAGCCATTGCTCAACGAAATAAGACAGGATACAAACAGAAGGAGAAACATTCCGTGTTCATGGTTTGGAAGAATCAACATCGTGGAAATGGCCATACTACCCAAAGTAATTTACAGATTCAACGCTATTCCTATCAAGCTACCAATGACCTTCTTCACAGAACTGGAAAAAAACACCTTAAACTTCATATGGAACCGAAAGAGAGCCCGCATAGCCAAGTCAATTCTAAGCAAAAAGAACAAAGCAGGAGGCATCACACTACCAGACTTCAAACTATACTACAAGGCTACAGTAATCAAAACAGCATGGTACTGGTACCAAAAAGAGATATAGACCAATGGAAGAGAATAGAGGCCTCAGAGGAAATACAACATACCCACAACCATCTGATCTTCGACAAACCTGACAAAAACAAGCAACGGGGAAAGGATTCCCTGTTTAATAAATGGTGTTGGGAAAACTGACTAGCCATGTGCAGAAAGCAGAAACAGGACCCCTTCCTGACACCTTACACCAAAATTAACTCCAGATGGATTAAAGACTTAAACATCAGACCTAACACCATAAAAACCTTAGAAGAAAATCTAGGCAAAACCATTCAGGACATAGGTGTAGGCAAGGATTTCATGACCAAAACGCCAAAAGCAATGGCAATAAAAGCCAAAATAGACAAATGGGACCTAATCAAACTCCACAGCTTCCGCACGGCAAAAGAAACAGTCAGTAGAGTGTATCGGCAACCAACAGAATGGGAAAAAAATTTTGCAGTCTACCCATCTGACAAGGGGCTGATATCCAGAATTTACAAAGAACTAAAGCAGATCTCCAAAAAAAAAAAAAAAAAAAAAAAAAAATCATACAAGCCTATTCAAAAATGGGCGAAGGATATGAACAGATACTTTACAAAAGAAGACATACAGGAGGTCAACAAACGTATGAAAAAATGCTCATCATCACTGGTCATCAGAGAAATGCAAATCAAAACCACATTGAGATACCATCTCACATCAATTAGAATGGCAATCATTAAAAAATCTGGAAACAACAGATGCTGGAGAGAATGTGGAGAAATAGGAACACTTTTACACTGTTGGTGGGAATGTAAATTAATTCAACCATTGTGGAAGACAGTGTGGCGATTCCTCAAGGACCTAAAAATACAAATCCCATTTGACCCAGCAATCCCATTACTGGGTATATATCCAAAGGATTATAAATCATTCTACTACAAGGACACGTGCACACGAATGTTCATTGCAGCACTGTTTACAATAGCAAAGACCTGGAACCAACCCAAATGCCCAACGATGATAGGCTGGATAGGGAAAATGTGGTACATATACAGCATGGACTATTACACAGCCATCAAAAACGATGAGTTCACGTCCTTTGTAGGGACATGGATGAACCTGGAAACCACCATGCTCAGCAAACTGACACAAGAGCAGAAAATCAAACACCGTATATTCCCACTCATAGGTGGGTATTGAACAATGAGAACACATGGACACAGGGAGGGGAGCACTACACACTGGGGTCCGTTCGGGGAAAATGGGGGAGGGGCGGGGGGTGGGGAGGTTGGAAGAGATAGCATAGGGAGAAATGACAGATACAGGTGAGGGGACGGAAGGCAGCAAACCACACTGCCAAGTGTGTACCTATGCAACAATCTTGCATGTTCATCACATGTACCCCAAAACCTAAAATGCAATTAAAAAAAAAAAGTAAAAAAAAAAAATTATCTTCTGGAGTCCCTTTCATGTTTTCTAATGCATAGTTTTTTTCTTCTTTCTTTTTTCCCTTTCCCTCCCTTTTTCTCTTCCTCCTCTTATCTTCCACTTTCTTTTCTCCTTTTTCTTTTCCTCCTTCTTCTTTATTCTTTCTTTGTTCTTTTTTCTTTTTCTTCCTTCTTCTTCTTCTTCTTCTTCTTCTTCTTCTTCTTCTTCTTCTTCTTCTTCTTCTTCTTCTTCTTTTTCTTCTTCTTCTTCTTCTTTTCTTCTTCTTCTTTTCTTCTTCTTCTTCTTTTTCTTCTTCTTCTTCTTTTCTTCTTCTTCTTTTCTTCTTCTTCTTCTTCTTCTTCTTCTTCTTCTTCTTCTTCTTCTTCTTCTTGATTCTCCTTCTTTTCTCCTTCTTCTTCTTCTTCTCCTCTTTCTCCTTCTCCTTCTTCTTCTTCCTCTTCCTCTTCTTCTTCTTCTTCCTCTTCTTCTTCCTCCTCTTCTTCTTCTTTCTTCTTTTTTTTTTTGCCTAAGGCAGAATCTGGCTGTGTTTCTCAGCTCAGAATGCGGTAGCACAATCTCAGCTCAATGTAAACTAAACCCCTGGTTTAAAGCAGTTTTGGTCTGTCAGTCTGCTAAACATATGGGACTAGATGTGCATCAACCATTGGATAAATTTTAATATCGGCAATGCTGGTCTTGAACCTTTGGACTCAGGTAATTCACCTGCCTTGGCCTTTAAAAGTGGTGAGACTACAGGTTTGATCCACTATACCTGCCCTCTAATGCACATTTTCATGACATTGGTTTCATGCTGAAAGTCAGTTTGTAATTGTTTTTGTTGGTATTTACTATCTTCTAGATTCTGAGCCTAGATCTGCAGCATGGCTGAACAAATCTCTTCCAGACCTGAAATTTTCTGCCTTTCAGCTTCATGTCTTTCTGTTTCAGCATGGTTTATTTGGACCCACATTCAGCCAACTTTACTTTCAGCCATGAACTCTCCCATCCTGTAACTATGGCCACCTTTCTCTCCTGGACATAAAAGTCTCTCTACCTGTTTGCCTATTTAAGACTTCTAATGCACAAACGTTATCTTTGCAGGAAGTGTTTATCTATCACATTAGTTTTCTTGTCTGCCTTTCTTAAAAATTCAGCACTGATGTAACACAGTACCTCATATAGGTTAGTAGGGGTGTGTGTGTGTGTGTGTGTATATATATATATATGTATATATATATATATATACCGAGGATAGTAGCTGCACAACTTTTCAGAAGCAGCATTTTTCATTTGACATATGAAACTGCTGGTGTTACAAGCTAAGTCTTGACAAGATTCATCATTCAGTTTTCTGGGATAGCTGGGATTGAAATGTGGTATGGATTTGGATGCTAGATTTCTCAGACTATAATCTTATTGCTGCCATTCTACCATATGCATATATTTTCAAGTTGTGCCTAAGTATTAAGTAATTAAAATCAATGATCCACATGAGAATTTTGATTTCTGATTTCTTATCCTGTAATACCATGACACAGCACAATTGTCTTTTCACCTATGTCCACACGCTATTAAGATATATACCATATTTTAGTTCTCAAATTATATTTTCAGAGGGTTGTCTGATAGACATGGTTAAATGCTGAACATAAAGAAGATTTAATTGAAATATAGCCAGGTCTCACACCTTTAATGTCAGCACTTTGGGACCCTAAGTTGGTGGATCACATGAGGTCAAGAGATTGAGACCAGCCCAGTTGCATTTTTTAAAAAGATATAAAACTCCATCCTTCTAAAAACTGTAATAACTAGTCAAGCATGGTGGTGGACCCATGTAATTCAAGCGAGTCAGGAGGCTGAGACAGGAGAGTTGCTTGAACCTCAGAGGCAGAGGTAGCAGTAAGCCAATATATTGTCACTACCCTTTTGGCTGGGGGACAGGCCAAATCACAAAAGAATCAACAACAACAACAGGCTAATAATTAAAAATAATAAAACATGAAAAGATTAACTTGTGTGAACAACAGGACACCAAGAAAAAAAGAAAATGACATTTGAGAAAAGGTAGGATAAATAATGAAGGATAATCAGACAGGTTAAAATGTGAACTACAATATCATAATGTTAAGGCCAGAATAGGGCAAGTGTCAAACAAACAACAACAACAACATCAACAAAAACAGCAACAACAAAATGAGTACGGGGAGGAGGAGAGACAGGTGATGAAGAAAAAAGAAGTAAAGCAAATGCAAAACATTAAATAGTTGGTATGATTAGAATATCTGTCCGATGCTATATCTTTCTAAATAGTGTCTATTTATGTTAAACTAGCTTAAATTCTTTCAACAGCAAAAATGACTTCAAGTTTGCTGCCCAAAAGGAACAACATGGATTTTCTGCATCTTGCATCATAATTTATCTAAAAAGCAGATGAAGTGGATGTACTTTACCCTCTCCCAAAAATGCAATTAATATTCTCTGCATGTTATAAATGCAGCAAACATAAGTCTCTGAAAAGGGATAAACTGGAGAGAAAGCTTAAGACTTAACAAGTGATAAGATGGTTGAGTTAAGAACTTGCCATATGTTTCTGGGGGTACTCTGTCTTGGCTGTGTATATATTTAGAACGGTTAGCTTGCCTTATTGCATTGATCCTTTTTCCATTAGGTAATGCCCTTCTATGTCTCTTTTGAAATTTATTGGTTTAAAGACCACTTTATCAGAAGCTAGTATTGTAATTACTGCTTTTATTTGCTCTCCCTTTGCTGATATATCTTCCTCCATCTCTTTATTTTGATCCTATATGAGTTCTTGCATATGAGATGGGTTTTCTAAATATAGAACACGGATGGATTTTGACATTTTATCCAGGTTGCTAGTCTGTGTCTTTTGATTGGGGCATTTAACCACTTTTCACTTAAGGTTCATATTGTTATGTGTGAATTTGATTCTGCTATTTTGATGCTAGCTGGTTGTTTTGCCCATCAGTTGACACAGTTTTTCATTATGTTAGTGGCCTTTACCATTGGTACATTTTTGTAGTGGCTTGTACTGGTTGTTCCTGTTCAGGTTTAGTGCGTCTTCCAGGAGCTCTATAAGGCAGGACTGGTACTGATGAAATCTTTTGGCAATTGCTTGTTATTAAAAGGATGTTATTTCTCCATCACTTATGAAGCTTAGTTTGGCTTTATATAAAATTCTAGGTTAAAATATTTTTATTTTTTAAAGGACATTGAATATTGGCCCCTTTCCAGCTCAAAGTTTTTTTTTTTTTGGACATTGAGTATTGTCCCCAACTCTCTTCTGTCTTGTTGCAGGGTTTCTGCTGAGAGACCTCTGTGTGCTGTGTGTCTGATGGGCTTCTCTTTCTGAATAACCCAACCTTTCTCCGGCTGCCTTTAGCATGTTTAACCCTGGTTAATTAGATGATTATGTGCCTTGGTGTTGCTCTTCTTAAGAAATTTTTTTGTGTGTGTTTTCTGTATTTTCTAGACTTGAATGTTGACCTGCATTGCTAGCTTGGGGAAGTTCTCCCAGATAGTATCATGAAGAGTGTTTTCCAGCTTGGATTTATTCTCCCCATCACATTTTGATACACCTTTCAAACATAGCTTACGACTTTTCAGATAATCCCATATTTCTTGGAGGCTTTGTTCACTTATTTTCACTCTTTTTTTTTCTCTAATATTGCCTTCTTGTTTTATTCCATTGTGTTGATTTTTAATTTCTCATATACTTTTTTCTGTTTGGTCCATTCAGGTATTGAAACTTGTGTAGGCTTTGCAAGTTCTGGTGCTGTGTTTTTCAGCTCCATCAAGTCATTTATATGCTTCTCTAAGCTGTTTATTCTCATTAGCATTTCATCTAGTCTTTTTTCAAGGTTAGTTTCTTTGCATTGGGTTAGAACATGTTTTTTTTTCACTCAGAGAATTTTGTTATTAGCCACTTTCTGAGGCCTGTTTCTGTCAATTTCTCATGCTCATTCTCCACCCAGGTTTGTTCCCTTGCTGGTGAGGAGTTGTGATCCCTTGGAGGAGGAGAGGTGTTCTGGTTTTTTGGTGTTTTTTTCCTTTCTGCACTAGCTTCTTTCCATCTGCATGGATTTATCGACCTGTAGTTTTGCAACTGCTGACTTTGAAATGTGGTCTCTGAGTAGATGTCCTTTTTGTTGATGTTGAATCTATTTCTTCCAGTTTTTTTAGTTTTCCTTCTGACATTCAGGCTTCTCTGCTTCAGGAGTGCTGGAGGTCCACTCCAGACTCTTCTTACCTGGAGATTACCTGCAGGTGGTGCAGAACGGTAAGGGTGGCTGTTTGTTTCTTCTGCCAAATGACAGCCAGAGCTCTTTTTTATGAGGTGTCTCTTTGGTTATATGAGGGTCAGGGTGACACTTGAGGAGATAATCTCTCCCTTATAAAAGCTCAAATGCTCTGCTGGGAGCTCTGTTGCGCTCTATTCTGAAAAGGAGGACTTTATTTATAAGTTCCTGATGTGCTAGTGTTATTTTCAGAGTTGCCATGCACAGCAAGGAGGTGGTCTAGTTACAGTCTTCCAACAGAGGCATTGCTGAGCTGCCATGGACTCTGCCCACTTGCTGTGTAAACTTCTTTGTGGTTTTGCTTACATAGGTACAGTTAGAAATGTCATGTTAATAGGATTCTGCCTCAGTAATGGCACACTGTCTCAGTAATGGCTGATTGCCTTGGTAGAGGTGGAATCCTTCTATAATGGCAAACACTTTTTGCCCCTCTGAGTTGAACTATATGGGGTCCAGCTATGCTTTTCAAAAACTCTCAATCCAGAGCATTTCAGATTGCTTGTCTTTGTGGAAATGGGACTCACTGATCAGAATTGCCTGGCTACCTTTTTCAGTCCCCTCCTTTTCAGTTGAATGGGTGGCTCTGTCTCCCTGACATTCCAGGCAACTGCTGAAATGGTCACCAAGATTTGTGTAAGTTTTCTGTGCCAAAACCCACGATGCTGGCTAAAACAGCTGTGCTGGAAACTCATGGTGCTTTTTGGAAATATTCTAGTGTGTTGTCAGTAAAAACTTATTTGGAAATGCAGTGATCACTCACTCCATGTGTTGTTTTTGCTGGGAATTGCACTCCAGACCTTTTCCTATTTTCTCCCTGCCAACAAATATGTATTGAGTCCTTGATAAATGACAGGCACTCAAGAGTTAGGAATACAACCTTAAATTAAACAGCCAAAACTGCTGTCCTCCTGAAGCTTACAAGTCGGATTGGGAGACAGAAAACATACACACAATCGCACTGCTGTATAAAGATACAGTGTGCCCACCTGTGGTAAGTTCTCCAGTTTCCTCCCAGGTTGATGTATAGCATGGTATAATTACAAAATCTGTTATGCACAATTTTTAAATCTACAAGCTCTGAGAAACAAATATTTTAAGTTATTTGGTGTCAAATCCCAACCAGACAAAAACTCATCGGGTTGAAAACTTTGACCTGAACTGATAGAAGCACATTTAATATCTTTCTTTATCCCAGAATAAGTACTTCTACAATTGACTGCAAAATAATTACTGGTTTTCACTAAAGGATTCAGAACTATTCCCAACTCAGTGGCATGAATGTTCTTGAAACTGGCAGAACAAAATGATTGCAAACAAAATAAGAAAACTTTTTCTTTTGAAGCAAGCTGTGATTTATTTTACATTGACTTATTTATCAATTCTCAATCTGCTCAGATTGAACATCTTCACAGCTGAAGACCCAGATACTGGAATGCAAACCTTTGGTAAGGAGGATAACTATTCAAGTTACTGATTTAAATTACAACAGAAGCAAACTCAGACAAGTTAGAGTCATTTTTTAACCCAAAAGTATTTCTGTGTGTATAAAGCTTATATTGCATGTGAAATGTAATGATCATAATTTATTGAATACAAAGTAATTATTAGAAAAAAATCCATAGAAATAAGTGTCACGTTAGAAGTAAATCTCCCTATCCTATTTTGAAATACCATCTGTAACATCAGCAAAAGTGACTTATTTAATAGGTGCCTCATGGTTTTGGAGAGCGTTATGTCCCAAATAAAAAAAGTTGTGGTGGTGACCTAGAAGCCCCACATTTATCTTCAGATTTCCATTCTTATTTGTTACTCCAATATTAAAAGCAATTTAGTAGTTTTATGAATTCCTTGATAGGCAGATACTTACATACATGGAAGAAGCTGGATTGTTTAGGAAAAAGAACATGCCCTCAGAATCAGAAAACTGTTCTTCTTCTGGAGACAAATTTTGAAGTTAGTTGTTTGATCTTTCATATGTTATATTAACTTTCTTGGAAGTATGTTTTCTCATTTATAATTGGGGCAATAATACTTATTGAGCCATGATTAAAATGTATATATATATATATATATATATATATATATATATATATATAGAGAGAGAGAGAGAGAGAGAGAGAGAGAGAGAGAGAGAGAGAGAGATCTGTTTCAATCCAGTGCCTGGGCCATTAAAGAAAAAAAAAACACATTCTAGAAATTGTTACTGGTGTTATTTTATTATTGCATCTTCACCGTGGATGCATCTCTGCCCTTTTCTACTTCATAGAAATAATATTGAAGGTTACATGCTTTCTTCTTCACTTGTTTTAAAGCTCAAAGATAATGTGCCTGTGTTACTACTTCAGTTGGTTGCTCATACTTGTTCCACACCTTTCTTGTTTACATTTGCACTCTGACTTCATCAGCCTCTTGTTCTTTTCTACCAATATGTTACCTGTTTTTATGTCTTCATTCATTTACACTTTCTTTTCCTTTTCTCATTTCTTTCTGTTCTGTTTGTGAAAGTTCTCACACTGAAACTATAGCAGTCTCACAATAATAAAAAAAATATTTGAATGAAGATAGAACTCTTTTCTGTGTATGTGCTGTGAAGGCAAAGCTTTTATTTATTATTTATTTGTAGCATCATAGGGAGGCATTGCAGGAGAGTGAGAAACACACACTGGCTTTACATTGGAGAAACCAAGAAGTTCTTGGATTTACTCAGTTTTAGTCCTCAATCTGTAAAGCGGGAGCAGTGAGAGTTCCCTTACCACTGTGTTATTGCGAATGCAGAACTTCACTTGTCTCTTATTTTAAAATGGCACTGAATTGCCTTCTCATTTGGTTTTAGTTAAAATTCCAGTGTAATCCAAATTTTAAACATGACCATCCTCAACTTTTAGCAAAAATGGAAAGAATTGGGGTAAGAAATGCTTCTCTGTATCTATTTTAGTCACTGAAGATTTCAACAAGAAGCACTTTAGAGCAGGCATTAATAGAAATAATCATAATTCTGGATTAATTGCTAAAACTAGTGGAGTAAGTTCATTTTCAATCTCCACAGATTTAAATCGCTTTGGGAGGCCGAGGCAGGTGGGTCACAAAGTCAAGAAATCGAGACCATCCTGGTCAACATGGTGAAACCTCATCTCTACTAAAAATACAAAAAAAAAAAAAAAAAAAAAAAAAAAAAAAAAAAAATTAGCGGGTATGGTGCAGCGTGCCTGTAATCCCAGCTACTCAGGAGGCTGAGGCAGGAGCATTGCCTGAACCCAGAAGACAGAGGTTGCAGTGAGCTGACATTGTGCAATTGCACTCCAGCCTGGATAACAAGAGCGAAACTCTGTCTCAAAAATAAATAAATAAATAAATAAATAAATAAATAAATAAACAAACAAACAAATATTTTTCTAATAAGAAAATCTTCTGACCGCCAGAGAACTGCTAGTTCACGTGACACAATTAGAAGTGGGTTTTCTCCTACTCCATCTCTAACCTCAGTTGGACCATCAGAACAAATCACAACAAATCAAATGCCATTTTAAGTCAGTTGACCAGTATTCATATGCAATCTCATAGCACCTATATACAAGCAAATGACCATATTTTGAATTGTGTTACAACCACAATTTCTCAATACCAAATTGATAGTCTTTTGGGGTTGATAGTGGAATCATCAACTTTTCCAACCAAATATCCTGAAGTGTCAGTCAATGAAGCTCCTTATCCTAACCTGCTACCAGCAGGGAACCTGTGGTTGCCAGTGCCCACAATAGCAGATACATCTGCTGGCTCTTCTTTCAAGCCAGCTTTTTAACCATCTCCACTTAGCAAATATCACTCTAATTACAACTGATATTGCACCAAAAGAGTATGATATTATGCATGACAGTAGAGACTAAAAATTTACATTGAAAAAAAATTTTAAATCCAGGCAATTATTTTACTGAACAATAAAATTACACGTTTACCCTTATGGTTGCTTTTACTTTATTTCTGAACATAGGATTAAGAGTGAAATCCTGCTTCATTTCAGTGGTAGGCTATTGGATTAGCTCTTAAAAATATATTGACTATATTTCGTATGTGACACACACACACACACACACACACACACACACACACACACACGGGCTCTTTGATTATTTGACAGAAACTTTGCCGTGTTCCTTGGTAAGTTAGTTTAGTGATCAAAAGAGAAATAAATAACAAAGTGTTTTAGTCAACTTTTTGCTGCAACAACCCAATGCCACGGACTGAGTAATTTCGAAAAAGACTTATTGTGCTCATGGTGCTGAAGTCTGGGAATTCCAAGAGGCTGCATCTGGTGAGGCTATTTTTTGTGTTTCAAGATGGCAAGCAAGCATCATACAGTGATGGTGATGTGGTGAGCAGAAAATCAAGCCCCAACTCATCTTTGATTCAAAGCTGCCTCACCCAATAACTAACATGTTCTCAAGATAAAGTAAAAAATCTAGTTATCAGGGTGTATCCTTATGGCTAATCACCTCTTAAAGCTCCAACCTCCCATTATTATCACAATGACCACAGAATTTCTATGTGACATTTGGAGAGGACATTCAAAACCATGGCAGCAGGTGAGGAAAAATGAATAAAGTGTAATAGTAAAAAGTAATAAGAAACTAACTTCTCAATTAGTCTGGCCTTAATTAAATAAGGGCCTAAATTTGGATGACACAATGGACTAGACTCAAAAGCATAGACACAGACACAGACCCACACACACACACACACACACACAAACACACACACGCACGCACACAGAAAACCTAGAAAATGATTAAAACACACTCTATAGTTCAGTGTGTTCTCATTTACTTTTCCCTGTTATCCTAAGCTTAGATTGTAGTAGACAAAGACATTTTTCATTACAGTTCATATCTAGCAAGTTTGGTAACTATGATCACAATTGCCTGTGTTATTGCTTGAGTAATAATTTTCATTTTCTTTCTTTTTTTTTTTTTTAATTGCATTTTAGGTTTTGAGGTACATGTGAAGAACATGCAAGATTGTTGCATAGGTACACACATGGCAGTGCGGTTTGCTGCCTTCCATCCCCTAACCTGTATCTGTCATTTCTCCCCATGATATCTCTTCCCACCTCCCAACCCCCGTCCCTCCCCCATTTCCCCCCAACGGACCCCAGTGTGTAGTGCTGCCTTCCCTGTGTCCATGTGTTCTCATTGTTCAACACCCGCTTTTGAGTGAGAATATATGGTGTTTGATTTTCTGCTCTTGTGTCAGTTTGCTGAGAATGATGGTTTCCAGGTTCATCCATGTCCCTACAAAGGATGTGAACTCATCGTTTTTGATGGCTGCGTAATATTCCATGGTGTATATGTACCACATTTTCCCTATCCAGTCTATCATCGTTGGGCATTTGGGTTGGTTCCAGGTCTTTGCTATTGTAAACAGTGCTGCAATGAACATTCTTGTGCACGTGTCCTTGTAGTGGAATGATTTATAATCCTTTGGATATATACCCAGTAATGGGATTGCTGGGTCAAATGGGATTTGTATTTTTAGGTCCTTGAGGAATCGCCACACTGTCTTCCACAATGGTTGAATTAATTTACATTCCCACCAACAGTGTAAAATTGTTCCTATTTCTCCACATCCTCTCCAGCATCAGTTGTTTCCAGATTTTTTAATGATCGCCATTCTAACTGGTGTGAGATGGTATCTCAATGTGGTTTTGATTTGCATTTCTCTGATGACCAGTGATGATGAACATTTTTTCATATGTTTGTTGGCCTCCTGTATGTCTTTTGTAAAGTATCTGTTCATATCCTTCTCCCATTTTTGAATGGGCTTGTTTGTTTGTTTGTTTGTTTGTTTGTTTGTTTTTCTTGTAGATCTGGTTTAGTTCTTTGTAAATTCTGGGTATCAGCCCCTTGTCAGAGGGGTAGACTGCAAAAACTTTTTCCCATTCTGTTGGTTGCCAATTCACTCTACTGACTGTTTCTTTTGCCGTTCAGAAGCTGTGGAGTTTGATTAGGTCCCATTTGTCTATTTTGGCTTTTGTTGCCATTGCTTTTGGCGTTTTGGTCATGAAATCCTTGCCTACACCTATGTCCTGAATGGTTTTGCCTAGATTTTCTTCTAGGGTTTTTATGGTGTTAGATCTGATGTTTAAGTCTTTAATCCATCTGGAGTTAATTTTGGTGTAAGGTGTCAGGAAGGGGTCCTGTTTCTGCTTTCTGCACATAGCTAGCCAGTTTTCCCAACACCATTTGTTAAACAGGGAGTCCTTTCCCCATTGCTTGTTTTTGTCAGGTTTGTCGAAGATCAGATGGTTGTGGGTATGTTGTATTTCCTCTGAGGCCTCTGTTCTGTTCCATTGGTCTATATCTCTGTTTTGGTACCAGTACCATGCTGTTTTGATTACTGTAGCCTTGTAGTATAGTTTGAAGTCTGGTAGTGTGATGCCTCCTGCTTTGTTCTTTTTGCTTAGAATTGACTTGGCTATGTGGGCTCTCTTTTGGTTCCATATGAAGTTTAAGGTGTTTTTTTTCCAGTTCTGTGAAGAAGGTCATTGGTAGCTTGATGGGAATAGCATTAAATCTGTAAATTACTTTGGGCAGTATGGCCATTTTCACGATGTTGATTCTTCCTAACCGTGAACATGGAATGTTTCTCCATCTGTTTGTATCCTCTCTTATTTCGTTGAGCAATGGCTTGTAGTCCTCCTTGAAAAGGTCCTTTACGTTCCTCGTTAGTTGTATTCCTAGGTATTTTATTCTCTTTGTAGCAATTGTGACTGGCAGTTCGTTCTTGATTTGGCTCTCTTTAAATGCGTAACTGGCGTATAGAAATGCTTGTGATTTTTGCACGTTCATTTTGTATCCTGAGACTTTGCTGAAGTTGTTTATCAGTTTCAGGAGATTTTGGGCTGAGATGATACACAATCATGTCATCTGCAAATAGAGACAATTTGATTTCCTCCTTTCCAATTTGGATACCCTTTATTTCTTTTTCTTTCCTTATTGCTCTAGCTAGAACTACTAGTAATATATTGAATAGGAGTGTTGAGAGAGGGCATCCTTGTCTAGTGCCAGATTTCAAAGGGAATGCTTTCAGTTTTTGCCCATTCAGTATGATATTGGCAGTTGGTTTGTTGTAAATAGCTTTTATTGTTTTGAGATACGTTCCGTCAATACCTAGTTTATTGGGGGTTTTTAGCATAAACTGTTGTTGAATTTTGTCAAAAGCCTTCTCTGCATCAATTGAGATAATCATGTTGTTTTGTCTTTTGTTCTGTTTATGTGCTGAATTACGTTTATGGACTTGCGTATGTTGAACCAGCCTTGCATCCCCGGGATGAATCCTACTTGATCATGGTGGATGAGCTTTTTGATATGCTGTTGCAATCGGTTTGCCAGTATTTTATTGAAGATTTTTGCATCTATGTTCATCATGGATGTTGACCTGAAATTTTCTTTTCTTGTTAAGTCTCTGCCGGGTTTTGGTATCAGGATGATGTTTGTGTCGTAAAATGATTTGGGAAGGATTCCCTCTTTTTGGATTGTCTGGAATAGTTTCAGAAGGAATGGTATCAGCTCCTCATTGTATGTCTGGTAGAATTCAGTTGTGAACCCATCTGGACCTGGGCTTTTTTTGGGTGGTAGGCTCTTTATTGCTGCCTCGACTTCAGACCCTGTTATTGGTCTATTCAGGGTTTCAGCTTCTTCCAGGTTTAGGCATGGGAGGTTGCGGGTGTCCAGGAATTTATCCATTTCTTCCAGGTTTACTAGTTTATGTGCATACAGTCGTTTGTGATAATCTCTGATGATGGTTTGGATTTCTGTGGAATCTGTGGTGAGATCCCCTTTATCGTTTTTTATTGCATCAATTTGGTGATTCTCTTTTCTTTTTTATTAATCTGGCTAGTGGTCTGTCTCTTTTGTTGATCTTTTCAAAAAACCAGCTCCTGGATTTATTGATTTTTGAAGAGTTTTTTTGTGTCTCTATTTCCTTCAGTTCTGCTCTGATCTTAGTTATTTCCTGTCTTCTGCTAGGTTTTGAGTTTTTTTGATCTTGCTCCTCTAGCTCTTTCAATTTTGATGATAGGGTGTCAATTTTAAATCTCTCCTTTCTTCTCATGTGGGCACTCATTGCTATATATTTTCCTCTAGAGACTGCTTGAAATGTGTCCCAGAGATTCTGGTATGTTGTGTCTTCGTTCTCATTGGTTTTGAAGAACATCTTTATTTCTGCCTTCATTTCATTGTTTATTCAGTCAACATTCAAGAGCAAGTTGTTCAGTTTCCATGAAGCTGTGCGGTTCTGAGTTAGTTTCTGCTTTCTGAGTTCTAACTCGATGGCACAGTGGTCTGAGAGACTCTTTGTTATGATTTGTGTTCTTTTGCATTTGCTGAGGAGTGATTTATTGCCAATTATGTGGTCAATTTTAGAGTAGGTGTGATACGGTGCTGAAAAGAATGTATATTCTGTGGATTTTGGGTGTAGAGTTCTGTAAATGTCTATTAAGTTTGCTAGTTCCAGGTCTGAGTTCAGGTCCTGGATATCCTTGTTGATTTTCTGTCTGGATGATCTGTCTAATATTGACAATGGGGTGTTAAAGTCCCCCACTATTATTGTGTGGGAGTCCAAGTCTCTTTGTAAGTCATTAAGAACTTGCCTTATGTATCTGGGTGCTCCTGTATTGGGTGCGTATATATTTAGGATAGTTAGCTCTTCTTGTTGCAGTGATCCTTTTACCATTATGTAATGTCCTTCTTTGTCTCTTTTGATCTTTGTTGCTTTAAAGCCTATTTTGTCAGAGATGAGAATTGCAACTCGTACTTTTTTTTTTGCTCTCCATTTGCTTGGTAGATCTTCCTCCATCTCTTTATTTTGAGCCTTTGTGTATCCTTGCATGTAAGATAGGTTTCCTGGATACAGCACACTGATGGGTTTTGGCTTTTTATCCAATTTGCCAGTGTGTGTCTTTTGATTGGGGCATTTAGTCCATTGACATTTAGAGGTAGTATTGTTATGTGTGAATTTGATACTGTCATTTTGATGCTACCTGGCTGTTTTGTTGGTTAGTTGATGCAGATTCTTGATTGTGTTGATGCTCTTTTACCTTTTGGTGTGTTTTTGGAGTGGCTTCTACTGATTGTTCCTTTATATGTGTAGAGCCTCTTTCAGGAGTTCTTGTAGAGGAGGTTTGGTAGTGATGAAATCTCTGAGTGCTTGCTTGTTCAGAAAGGATTTTATTTTTTCTTCACTTATGAAGCTTAGTTTGGCTGGATAGGAGATTCTGGGTTGAAAGTTCTTTTCTTTAAAGATGTTGAATATTCTCCCCCAATCTCTTCTGGCTTGTAGGGTTTCTGCTGAGAGATCTGCTGTGAGTCTAATGGTCTTCCCTTTGTGGGTAACCTGACCTTTCTCTCTGGCTGCCCTTAGTATTTTCTCTTTCATTTCAACCCTGTTGAATCTGACAATTACGTGCCTTGGGGTTGCTCTTCTTGAGGAATATCTTTGTGGTGTTCTCTGTATTTCCTGGATTTGAATATTGGTCTTCCTTGCTAGGTTGGGGAAGTTTTCCTGGATAATATCCTGAAGAGTATTTTCTAGCTTGGATTCATTGTCTTCATCACATTCAGGTACACCTGTCAGACGTAGATTATGTCTTTTCACATAGTCCCACATTTCTTGAAGATATTGTTCATTCGTTTTTGTGCTTTTTTCTCTGTTCTTGTCTTCTCTTTTTATTTCATTGAGTTGATCTTCGACCTCTGATATCCTTTCTTCAGCTTGGTCAATTTGGCTGTTGAAGCTTGTGCATGCTTCACAAAGTTCTTGTGTTGTGTTTTTCAGCTCCATCAATTCACTTATATTCCTCTCTATGCTGTCTATTCTCGTTAGTATTTCTTCCAATCTTTTTTCAAGGTTCCTATTTTCTTTGGTTGGGTTAGTACATGTTCTTTTCACTCACTGTAGTTTCTTACTACCCACCTTCTGAAGTCTGGTTCTATCATTTCATCACCCTCCTTCTCAATCCGGTCTGTTTCCCTTGCTGGTGAGGAGTTGTGATCCCTTTTAGGAGGAGAGGTTTTCTGGCTTCGGGAGTTTTCATCCTTTTTGCGCTGCTTTCTTCCCATTTTTGTGGGTTTATCCATCTGTTGTATTTGTAATTACTCTCTTTCAGATTGGGTCTCTGAGTGAACTTCTAGTTCGTGGATGCTGAACTTACTTCTTTTTTTTTTTTTTTAAGCTTTCCTTCTAACAGTCTGGCCCCTCTGCTGTAGGACTGCTGAGGTCCTCTCCAGGCCCTGCTTGCCTGGGGATCACCTGCAGCAGCTGCAGAACAGTAAGAGTTGCTGCCAGTTTCCTCTTCTGCTATCTTTGTCCCAGAAACATGCTCTCCTACTGTCAGTTCGTTCTCTCCCTTATGAGGTGACTCTTTGGATCTATGGGTGTCAGGGAGCTACTTGAGGAGACAGTCGATCTTTTATTGGGGCTTAAGTCCTGAGTTGTGAGCCCCATTGTTCATTCAGAGCTGCTGTGTAGGTATGTTTTGGTCTGCTGCAGCTGAACTCATAAAGCACTTTTTGTTCCCAGGTGCTCTGTCCCAGGGAGTTGGAGCTTTATGAGTTTCTGTTGCACTACTGCCTTTTTTGATTTTTCTTTCAGGTCTGACCTGCCCAGCTATCAGCACCCTAGCCACTGCCTGCCTGCAGGTGCTGTGCTGATCTGCTGTGGGCTCCGCCCAGCTGCCCTGAGCTCTTCCCTGTAGTCCTGTTTATATGGGCATAGTTAGAACTGACTGGGCAACGGTGGCCCCGCCTCTGTTATGGTGGACTCTCTCTGTTGTGGCAGGTTGCCTCGGCAATGGCGGGTTGCCTCAGCAACGGCAGCCTGCCTTCTTAGCGGTGGAGAGTCTCAGTAATGGCGAAAACCCCTCCCCCGCCAAACTAGACCGTCCCGGTTCAGCTGTGCTTGGTTTGAAGGGCTCAACCCAGAGGGTTTCCAATTACTGTTTTTTGTTGTTGTTGTTGTTGGGGATGGAGGGGTGGGACCAACCGAGCCTGATCACCTGGCTCCCTGACTCAGAGTCTTTTCTTTTAAGTTGAATGACCCCGCGTTCCAGTCGCTTGTTGAAAAGGTGCCGGGATCTCCCATGCTGCGACTCACGGAGTTGGCTCGAACTGCGGCGCCAGCTCCTGGCGGATTTTTTGCCTAGGCATCTCCTGGCCTGGCTCGCTATTTCAGATGAATGGGCAACTCTGCCATCTCAGGGCTCTGATCGCTCGCTAAGAGGGCTCCCAGATCAGTGGCTTTTGTATGGAGAACTGCAGCAACAGGGCATGGTCACAGCAGCCGCGCGGGCAGAATCAGCCCCATGGGGGCCAAAACAGCTGCACCGGCTGGGACTGTGACACTGGCGACCCCTCTGACTCAGTATCTCCTTGTCTGTGGGCAATAAGAGTTCGTCTGGAAATGCGGCATCCACTCACCCTCTGCACTTTCACTGGGAGCTGAAGTCCTGAGCTGTTCTTAGGCGGCCATCTTCCCAGCATTCTGAGTAATAATTTTCACGTAATATTATGCACATGGATGACATCACTGTCAGAACATGATGTAATTTTACAGTTGGCATTAGTGATAGACAGTTTTTTATCTTCCATCAGAGCATTCCAGGAAATTTGTGTCTTTAATTTCCTCCTGCAGGAGTGCCTTTTCGTGTTTTCTAATGCACATTATTTTCTCCTCCTCCTCCTTCTCCCTTTCCTTCTTATTCTCCCTTCCTCTTCTTCTTTCTCTCTCCTCTTCCTCCCCCTCCTCCTCCTCCTCCTCCTCTTCTTCTTCCTCTCCTTCTTCTTCTTCTTCTTCTTCTTCTTCTTCTTCTTCTTCTTCTTCTTCTTCTTCCTCTTCCTCTTCCTCTTCCTCTTCCTCTTCCTCTTCCTCTTCCTCTTCCTCTTCCTCTTCCTCTTCCTCTTCCTCTTCCTCTTCCTCTTCTTCTTCTTCTTCTTCTTCTTCTTCTTCTTCTTCTTCTCCTTCTTCTTCGTTTTCTTCTTGTTGTTGTTCTTTTCCTTCTATGTCTTCTTCTTCTTCTCTTAGACAGAGTCTTCCTGTGTTGTTCTGGCCAGAATGCCGTGGCACAGTCTCAGCTCTCTGCAAGCTCAATCTCTGGATTCAACCAATTTTTGTGTATCAGTCTACTGAGTATGTGGGACTAGATGTGCACTAACAATTGGCTAATTTTTGATATTGGCAAGGCTGATATTGATCACTTGGACTCAGGTGATTCAGCCACCTTGACCTCTGAAAGTGCTGGGACTACAGATTTGAGCCAGTATACCTGCCCTCTAGCGCACATTTTCATCAAATAGTTTTCAACCTCCATTGAAAGTCAGTTTTAATTGTTTTTGTTGGTATTTAATATCTTCTAGATTCTGAACTTAGATATGCAGCATGGCTGAACAAATCGCTTCAAGACCTGATATTCTCTGCCTTTCAGCTTCATGTCTTTCTGTTTCAGCATGGTCCATTTGTAGCAACAGTCAATTTCACTTTCAGCCATGTCCTCTCCCATTCTGTAACTATGACCTCCTTTCTTTCCGGGAGATAAAAGTCTGTCTCCCTGTTTGCCAACTTAAGACTTCTAAGAAACAGACATTACTCTTTCCAGGAGGTGCTTATCTATCACATTTGTTTTCTTGTCTGCCTGTCTTAAACATTCAGTACTGATGTAACACAGTACCTGGTATACACACACATACATATATATACACACACATGCACACTGTGGACTTAAAATAATAAATTTATTTTAATTGTCTAAAGCAAACATTTATAGTGTTGTGGTATTACTTTTTACTCATTGTTCTTCACCACTTCTCTCTGAAGTAAAGATAACAGTGTTGTTAGCAAGAGATGCAATAATTTTATATTACTGAATCTAGTGTCAGTGGTTATCACTTCAACTGTCACACTTTTTTGGGGTCTAGTTATAATTTCCTCCTGCTCATTCCAAAATTTCTTTTTTACTTTCTGCTTTGACCAGCAGGTCCTTGCCTGAATCAACTAGCTGTACAATTAGTACTCTCATATTTTTGCAGTAGAGATTTCCAGCCCTTGTGCTGAAATGAATTACATCAGGGATCCTTGCTGCTAAACTTTTCAGAAGCAGTATTAATGGTGAATTTGATATATTATACAACTGCTGGTTTCACAAGCTAAGGCTTGACAAGACTCATCATTTAGTTTTCTGGGTTAGCTAGGGTTGAAATGGGACATGGATTTGGACAGTCAGATTCCTTAGACTAGAGACATACTGATCTCATTCTACCATATGCATTTATATTCAAGTGGAATCAATGATCTACATGGGAAATCCTGATTTCTTATTCTGGGATGCCCTGACACAACAAAATGGCTCTTTCACCTACCTAGACATGCTGTTAAGATAGATACCACATTTTAGTTCTCAAACTGTATTTCCCGAGCGTGGTCTGACAGGCATGGTTAAACACTGAACATGAATAATGTTAGAGAAATTTAGCCAGGCCTGCCTCACTTTTAATTCTAGCACTTTGGAAGCCTGGGGTTGGTGGGTCACATGAGGTCAAGAGTTTCAGACCAGCCCAGTTGCATTTTTTAAAGAGATATTAAACCCCATCCTTCTAAAAACTTCAATAATCAGTCATGCATGGAGGTGGGCCCATGTAATCCAAGCTGGTTAGGAGGCTTAGGCAGGAGAATTGTTTGAATCTTGTAGGCAGAGGTAAGAGTAAGCCAAGATATTGTCACTGCGCTTTTGGCTGGGGAACAGGCTAAGACTATACCACAAAAGAATCAACAACAACAGGCTGATGCATAAAATAAAACATGAAAAGATTAATTTGGGTGAACAATGAGACAATAAGAAAAAAATGACTTTTTAAAAAAGGTAGAATAAAGTAATGAAGGATAATCAGATAGGTTAAAATGTGAACTACAATATCGTAAGGTTAAGGCCAGAATAAGGCAAGTGTCAAACAAACAACAAAAACAGCAACAACAAAATGAGCATGAGGAGGAGAGACAAGTGATGAAGGAAAATGAAGTAAAGCAAATAGAAAACATGAAATAGTAGGCATAATTAGGATATCTGTCTGATACTATACTTTCCTATATAGTCTCAATTTATGTTAAACTAGCTTAAACTCTTTCAACAGCAAAAATGACTTCAAATTTCCTGCCCAAAAGAAACAACATGGATGTTCTGCATCTTGAGTCATCATTTACATGATAAAGTAGATGGAGCGGATGTACTTTACCCTATCTCATAAATACAATTAATATCCCTGAATATTATACATGCAGCAAACATAAGTCTCTGAAAGGTGATAAACTGGAGAGAAACTTAAGACCTCGCAAGTGATAAGACATTTGAGTTTCCTGGATACGCTTTGTCTGTTGATTTTACAGACTTGGTCTTGAAGGAGATGGTATCCCAAAATGTAGAGTCACAGACAATAATTTTCCCAAAAAGCCCAACATTAATTGTCACAAGAATAGGAAAAGTACATACGACAATAATATTTTATTTCATAGCCATCATACATTAGCCAAACAATACAACACAGAACAAGGCAAGACAAAAACCTATCCAAGACAAAAAGTCCAAGTGAGAACATTGATTGCACCAGGAAGCAATGTAGCACCCTGAGCCAGTTCTGAAATGGAATCAGAGAAGGTAGTGTATAGAGCTAGTGTTTTCAACCCTGCAATGTGGTAACAAAATAATCTTCTCTTCCTAGCCAGGGAGGTATAAGCAAGGCTTAGAGTGAAGCTTGAATCTGCATATCCATTTATCAATAATGAGGGGCCCTGCCCTTGGTGTCAAAGAAAGTAAAGAAGCAAATTTGGAATTATGCTTGTACTTGACAAGCACACCCTTTCATCTGTCAGGGTGTCATCAGAAAAAGCTAGCTATAATGGCAAAATAAAATGTCATAATAACGTCCAGAGTCTCCTAACAGTGCCCTGAATGTTGAACTTTAAAATAAAAATCTCTTATCTTCTCAAGGAAAAGAAAGTCTTGCCCCTTCAATGAAACAACGTAATAAATATCAACACAGAAATGTCAGCGCTATTATTACAGGATAATTGCAGAGTCAATATTTTTCTTTGCCAAAAAACTTCTATGCCCCTGGCACCTTTGCCTTATTTCTTGTCCTGCAGGCAGAAAAAAATGAGGTACACATGCAAGTGAAGAATAGAAGAAGAAAAAAAAAAAGAAGCTCTATTTCGTGTTAAAAGAGCTCAAAGGAGTGAGTAGCTTCTCTCTACCGGTACTTCCTTCCTTGGAGTGTTCAGCTCTTAGCAGAGAGGCAGACCTGGAGAAGGTGGCTTCTCTCTGAAAGCAAAATAATTTGAATATCTCCGCAAGTCTCCGAAGCTCTCTGTTACAGCTGCTTCTCTCAGCAGAGACGGTAATGCTCTCTCTCTGCAGGTGGTCTTCCCATTGTCTCCAGCTGTTACCAGGAAGGGTACTGCTTTCCACAACAGAATTGCTTTTCAGTCTCTGCATTAGTATTTTCACAGTGCAGAAGTTTTTAACTTTGATTTTACAAAGTTTATCAGGTTTTCTTTTATGGCATATACTTTTGATATTACACACTATAACTCTTTGCTACACCTAAAAGGCTTATCATTTCTTTAGGATTCATATTTTTCTTCTGAAAAAGTTTTACAGAAAGTGTTATAATTTTAGATTAAACTCAAGTTTATGAATCATTTTGAGTTAATTTCTGTGGGTAAGATTTATGTTAAGGTTTTTTTTTTTTTTTTTTTTTTTTTTTTTTTTTTTTTTTTTTTCTGGTAAGCTACTGATTTCCACTTGCTCTACCACCATCTGTTGCAAGACTATTGTTCCTCCACTGATTTGTGTTTGCCAGCTTTGTGCCCTTTCACTTGGTCATATCCATGCCAATGTTGCTCTATACCAGGGCTTTCTCTTCTGCTACTTTGTGTGTGTGTGTGTGTGTGTGTGTGTATAAATCAACTACTATGTCACTACCAAATTGTCTTGATTACTTTAGCTGTGAAATAACTCTGAAATATTGTTGATGGATTCCTCATACTATAAACTTCTTGAAAATTTTCTGAGCTATCCTAGAAAGTAAGTTTGTGATGGATTCCTCATACTATAAACTTCTTGAAAATTTTCTGAGCTATCCTAGAAAGTAAGTTTGCTTTATCTGCAAAAATTCTTACTGAGATTTTGAGATAAATTGCATCAAATATATAGATCAACCTGGGGAAAAATTAACACAATATATTGAGACTTCACATCCATGAACACAGTGCATTTCCACTTATTTCTACTTTGATTTCTTTCACCAGTGTTTTACAGGTTTCAGCACCAAGACCCCATACCTGTAGTCTTTGTTTTAATGTATATAAAAACATTTCTTGTTTTTTGAAGCAGTTGTAGATTGTACAGTTGCTAATTTGTGGTCCTGCTGACCTGTAAAGTGGGGAAATAGCAGAGTGATAACTAGTTTAGATTGACTTCAACTATTCAGTGTCTAAGAGGTTGCATGGTGGTAGCTGCTTAAGTCTCCACTGAAGCCTCCTGAGAGGATAGGGCCAGGCAGTATAGGGAGGGCAGGCCAAAAGCACAGTGCAATCCATCCTACTTGGCTCTGGCTGTTTAAAAACTATTGTTGCGTGGACCTGCATGCTCAACTTGCTAATGTACTGAGCGGAAACTATAAGGGTATTAGAATGTGGTCCACTGTTTTCCTCTGGGTAAGTGATAGAAAATTAGCTGCCTACTCTGTCTTCATGAGAAATCACAGCATCACTGGACTGAGAGAAAATTGTCCTGCACATGTTTCCACAGAATCTGCAGTAGGATATATTTCTGTGGTGTTTATCCAGAGTAGCTTGGTTATTCTCTCTAGAAGAGTTATATGTGGTTGTGAGTGATTAGCTTACCCTCTCCTTGGAGAGAACAAAACTTCAGTGAAACACTTTTTTGTTTGTATCTCTTGGAGACTCTGCATTGAAGCTTCTACAGTCCATCATCTGGGATACATGAAAGGCAATAAGAAAACTGAATAAATCTACCATATTATCACTCTTCAAATCTTATACACCCTAGACAAAATCTCTTTCTCTTTTTATCTTTGAGAGTCTGTCTTTGTTTCCTGTTGTTATATCTGTGGTGTTTTAGGTGTTAAGATAAAAGACTGGGGTGTTGAACTGCAACTGGAATGTCTAGAAAGGGAAAGTTTGAAGAATGCTTCTGAAGTGTCATGCAAAACAAATTTCACAAAGCAATACCTGAGAAGATATAATTAGAGAGAAAATTAGTGACGAAAATTAGAGAGAAAAAGGTGAAATTTACCTAAAGTAATTTTATAGACTAAAGCCTTCACCAAATTTAAATAATCTTAAAGATATCTTTACAATTTATGTGAATTAGACAATGATTTATAGAATATGCATAATATAGATGAATGAAGAAAATGTAAAATACCTGCCATACGCTTGAGGGAAAGAAGGTGGCAATGCTTCCAAAAAATATAAACACAAATATCTACTTCTTCAAATGCAGAAGGGATATAGTAATAGTGTCTTTCTCATAGGTTTTATTTGTTAAGTAATGAATAGTTTAATAGAAATATAGCACTTATTTCTAGTTTTCTGGAGCAAAGCAAACATTTGCAAAATTGACTCTTATGAAAGCCAGAGATTACAAGTGCAAGACAAAAAATTTATTTAAAAAAATTGAGATATGGCATCCAAGATGGCTGAATATATGCAGCTCCAGCACACAAAACCCAGTGAGAGAGATACAGAAATCCAGAGATCTCCTAACTCCAACCAAGTTACCAGGTACATTTCAATGGGTCTGGTACAACAATGAGAAAAACCCACTCAGAACAGAGGAGGGGAGGGGTGCTGTTTTACCCAGAAAGTGCATCTGACTGGTGAGTCAGAGGCTCCCCGTCTGGCACTCTGGTCCAGATACAACCCTTCCCCTAAAGCCTCAGCAATACACAGAACAGTGGATATTTTCCAGTCAAGCACTGGGAATTACAAGTGTGGAGATGAATACTAATGCAGGATGATGTTCTGGATTGGCACACAGACCTGAACAGATACAAAAGCCCAAAGGGTGGATGGGAGAACCTGAGGACTGAGCTATTGACCCCTACCCCTGACCAGAGAGAGAGAAAGCTGTGAGAGTAGCTGGGTGGGTCCCTACCCCATGACTGGAGAAAGAGGAAGCTGAAAGTGGAAGATGGCAGGGTGCTGCTGAGTGGGTCCCCAACCTCCCCCACAAACCTCAGATGGCTAAAGCTCTGACTGTAGTGGGTTACACAGCCAGTGCCACAGTCTGAGCTCAACCCTGCATGACCCAGCCCAATGGAAGAAGGGCATAACCCAACATTAGAGGGGTGGGGCTGGCCAATATTTTTTAACAACAACAACAACAAAAACACACAAGAAGCCTACTTAGCAATGGAACAGTGTTCTTGACAACACAGCAGTGCCTACAGGTCAGCAGAAAAGGTGGGCCTAATCTCCCAGTATAAACAAAAAAGATGCAGGAAGCTTCCCTATAACCTGAAGGAGTCCCTAGAAACCCAGTATTGTCTTCACAGGCAGACAGGCGACCTCATCAAGCAGCTCCCTGACAACACAGCCAGGTAAAACCTCAAAGATAAGGGGGAAAAAAATCAGCCAAAAAAGATGAAACATCAAAGACCAGAAACACCTCTTCTCCTTCTAGGGATTACAACTCCTTGACAATACGGGATCACATCACGACTGAGAAGGAGTGTGACAAATTGACAGATACAGGCTTCAGAAGGTGGATAATAACAAGATTCTGAGCTATATGAACACATTCTAACTTAATGCAAATAAACCAAAAACCTTGAAAAAAGATTAGACAAAATCCTAACTAGAATAACCAGCTTAAGGAAGAACATAAACTACTTGATGGAGTTGATAAATACAGCAAGAGAACTATGTGAAGCAAACACAAGTTTTAATAGCTAAAATGATCAAGCAGTAAAAAGATATGAGAGATTGAAGATCAATTCAATAAAATGAAAAGAGAAGTCAAGACAAGAGAAAAAAGAGTGACAAAAATATGAACAAAGCCTTCCAAGAAATACGGGATTACGTGAAAAGACCTAACCTACTCTTGATTGTTGTACCTGAATATGATGGGGAGAATAAATCCAAGCTGGAAAACACGCTCCAGAATATCCTCCAGGAGAACTTTCTAAGCATAGCAAGGCAGTCAATTTTTCAAATTTTCTAAGCTTTGCAAGGCAGTCCAATTTTCAAAATCAAGAAATACAGATGGCCAGGCATAGTGTCTCACACCTGTAATCCCAGCACTTTGGGAGGCCAAGGCGAGTGGATCACAAGGTCCAGAGATCGAGATCAACCTGGTCAACTTGGTGAAACCCTGTCTTTACTAAAAATACAAAATATTAGCTGGGCATGGTGGTGCGTGCCTGTAATCTCAGCTACCCAGGAGGCTGAGGCAGGAGAATTGCTTGAACCCAGGAGATGGAGGTTGTGGTGAGCTGAGATTGCGCCATTGCACTCCAGCCTGGGTAACAATAGTGAAACTCTGTCTCAAAAACAAACAAACAAAACAAACAAACAAAACAACAAACAAACAAACAACAATAAAAAAACACACAAAAGCAAAGAAAAGAAAAGAAATAAAGAAATGCAGACAACTCCCCAAAGATATACCTCAAGAAGAATACCCAATGGGACATAATCATCAGATTAATCAGGGTTGAAATGAATAAAAAATGCTGAGGGCAGCCAGAGAAAGCTCAGGTCACCCACAAAGAGAAGCTAATCAGGCTCACAGTAGATCTCTTGGCAAAACCTTGGCAGCTGGAAGAGAGTGGGGGCCAATATTCAACATCCTTAAAGACAAGAACTTTCAACCCAGAATACCTTATCCAGCCAAAATAAGCTTCGTAAGTGAAGGAGAAATAAAATCCTTTATGAACAGGCAATTACTGAGAGATTTTGTCACCAGCAGACCTGCCCTACAAAAGCTCCTGAAAGAAACACAAAGCATGGAAAGGAACAAGTACCATCACCGAAAAAGCAAACCAGTGGGCAAAGACCAAAAATGCAATAAAGAAAATGAGTCAAGTAATAGGAAAGAAAACCAGCCGATAGCCAAATGACAGGATCAAATTCACATATAACAATAGTAACATTGTAATGTAAACAGCCTAGAAACCACAATCAAAAGACACAGATTGGCAAACTGGATAAAAAGTCAAAACTCATCAGTATGCCATATTCAGGAAATCCATTTCACAGACAAAGACACACATAGTCTCAAAAAAAAAAGTGATGGAAGATTTACCAAGCAAATGGAGAAAAAAATAAAAGCAGAGGTTTCAATCCTAGTCTCTGATAAAATGGACTTCAAACCAACAAATATTAAAAGAGACAAAGAAGAGCATTACATAATGGTAAAATGATCAATCTAACAAAAAGACCTAACTATCTTAAATATATATGCACCCAACACAGGAGCATCCAGATACATAAAACTAGTTCTTAATGAACTAAAATGGAATTTAGACTCCAACACAATAATAGCGGGAGACTTCACACTCTACTTTCAATATTAGACAGATCAAGAAGACAGAAAATTATCAAGGATATCCAGGACTTTAATGCAGAGCTGGACCAAGCGGCTCTAATAAGCATATACAGAACACTCCACCCAAGATCCACAGATTATACATTTTTCTCAGCACCACATTGTACTTACTCTAAAACTGACCACATCATTGGAAGCAAATCACTCCTCAGAAAATGCTAAATAACAGAAATTGTAACAAGCAGTCTACCAGATCACAGTGCAATCAGACTAGATCTCAGTATTAAGAAACAGACTCAAGCCCACACAACCACTTGGAAACTGAACAACTTGCTTCTGAGCATTGACTGGATAAACAATGAAATGAAGACAGAAATAAAGATATTCTTTGAAACCAATGAGAATGAAGACACAACTTACCACTTTACCTTTAAAGGTGTCTCTGAGAAACTTTTAAAGCAGTGTCCAGAAGAAAATTTATAGTAATAAATGCCCACATGAGAAAAAAGAAAAGACCTAAAATCGACACTGTATCATCAAAATTAAAAGAGCTAGACGAAGAAGATGAAAAACACTCATAAGTTAGCAGAAGACAAGAGATAACTAAGATCAAAACCAAACTGAAGGAGATAGAGACACAAAAATCCCTTCAAAAATCAATAAATCTAGGAGCTGATTTTTTGAAAAGATCAACAAAATAGACTGACCACTAGCCAGATAAATAAAAAAGAAAGGGGAGAAGAATCAAATAGAGGCAACCAGAGATTACTACAAACAGCTCTATGCACATGCCAGTAAACCAAGAAGAATTGGATAAATTCCTAGACAGTTGTACTCTACCAACACTAAACCAAGAGGAAGTTGAAACCCTGAATAGACCAGTAACAAGGGCTTAAGTAGAGGCAACAATAAATAGCCTAGCAAACAAAAAATGTCCAGGTCCAGATGGGTTCACAGCCAAATTCTATCAGACGTACAAAGAGAAGCTGTTTCCATTCCTTCTGAAACTGCATCAAACAATACAAAAGGAGGGAATTTTCCCTAACTCATTTTACGAGACCATCATCATCCTAATACCAAAACCATGCAGAGATTCAACTGAAAAAGAAAACTTCATGCCAATATTCATGATGAACATCGACACAAAAATCTTCAATAAAATACTGGCAAACAGATTGCAACAGCACATCAAAAAGCCCATTGATCACAACGAAGTAGGCTTTATCCTCAGGATAAAGGCTGGTTCAATATGCACAAATTCATAAATGCAATCCATCACATAAATGGAACTAAACACAGAAAACACATGATTATCTCCACAGATGCAGAGGAGGCCTTCAACAAAATTTAACAGCCCTTCATGCATAAAACTCTCAATAAACTAAGCATTGACAGAAAGTATCATAAAATGATAAAAGCTATATATGACAAACCTACAGCCAATATCATACTGAATGGACAAAAGCTGGAAGGATTCCCTTTGACATCAGGTGCTAGACAAGGATGTCCTCTCTCACCACTCGTATTCAATACAGTATTGGAAGTTCTAGCCAGAACAATCAGGCAAGATAAAGAAATAAAGCGTATTCAATCAGGAGAAGAGGGAGTCAAACTGTCTCTATTTGCAGATGACATGATTGTCTATATAGAATAACCCGTCGTCTCAGGCCAAAATATACTCAAATTGATAAGCAACTTCAGCAAAGTCTCACAATACAAAAATCAATGTGCAGAAATCACAAGCATTCCTATACATAAATAACAGACAAACAGAGAGACAAATCAAGAACAAATTACTATTTACAATTGCCATAAAGAGAATAAAACACCTTGGAATACAACTAACAAAGGATGTGAAGGACATCCCCAAGGAAAACTACAAATCACCACTCAATAAAATAAGAGAGAACACACACAAATGAAAAAACATTCCATGCTCATGGATAGAAAGAATTAATATCATGAAAATGGCCATACTGCCCAAAGTTATCTATAGATGCAATGCTATACCCATCAAGCCACGAATGACTTTCTTCACAAAATTGGAAAAAAAGCACTTTAAACTTCATATAGAATGACAAGAGAGCCCACATAGCCAAGACAATCCTAAGCAAAAGGAATAAAGCCAGAGGCATCACACTACAGGACTTCAAACTATACTACAAGGCTACAGTAATCAAAACAGCATGGTGCTAGTACCAAAACAAATACATAGACCAACGGAACAGAACACAGGCCCCAGAAGAATCACCACATGTCTAAAACCATCTGACCATTGACAAAACCAGCAAAAACAAGCAATGGGGAAAGATTCCATGTTTAATAAATGCCATTGAAAAAACTGGCTAGTAGTGTGCAGAAAGCAGAAACTGGATCGCTACCTGACACCTTACACTAAAATTAATTCCAGATAGATTAAAGATTTAAACATAAAACCTAATATCAAAAAAAAAAAACAAAAAAAAAACACTAGAAGGAAACATAGGCAGAACCATCGAGGACATAGGCATAGGCAAGGACTTCATGATTAAATCACCAAAATCAATGGCAAGAAAAGCCAGGATAGACAAATGGAATCTAATTAAACTCCAGAGCTTCTGTGTAGCAAAAGAAACCATCATTAGAGCCAATTGGCAGCCAACAGAACGAAAAAAAAATTGCAATAGACTAATCTGACAAAGGGCTAATAACCAGAATTTTAAAAAAACAAAACAAAACAAAACTAAACTAAACAACAACAACAAAAAACAGATATACAATAAAAAAGCAACCCCATTCAAAAGTGGGTGAAAGCTATGAACAGACACTTTTCAAAAGACACATATATGAGGCCAAGAAACATACCATCTTAAGTCAGTTAGAATGACGATCATTAAAAATACTGGAGACCATGATCTAGAGGATGTGGAGAAATAGGAACACTCTTACACAGTGAGTGGGAATGTAAATTACTTTAACCAATTTGGAATTGGTGTTATAGAGTGTGGTGATTCATCAAAGATCTAGAAGTAGAAATTCCATTTGACCGAACAATCTCATTACTTGGCATATACCCAAAGAACTATAAATCATTCTACTGTAAAAATAAATGTACATGCATGTTCATTGCATCCCTGTGTACAATAACAAAGCTCTGGAACCAACCCAAATACCCATCAATGATAGACTGGACAAAGAAAATGTGGTACATATACAACTTGGAATACTATTCAGCCATAATAATGAGTTTGTGTTTTTTGTAGGGACTTGGATGAAAATGGAAATCATCATTCTCAGCAAACTAACAAAAGAACAGAAAGCCAAACAGCACGTTTTTACTCATAAGTGGTTGTTGAACAATGAGAACACTTGGACCCAGGGAGAAGAGCATCACCCACTGGGAGCAGCTGGGGGTGGGCAGCAGAGAGGCAGCAATGGGGTGGGTAGGGAAGGGAGGATGCGGAGGGATAACATGGGTAGAAATGCCAGATACAGTAGGCGCCAAAGTTAAATAAACACATTTTTAAAAATTGAGCTATCAAGAAAACAAAAATTTTGTTTTGGACCTCCCAAAAATTAATTTAATATTAAACTTGGTAGTTCATTGGAATAGTCAATTGAGTAGTAAAGCTGAATACATTCTCTGGAAAGAGGCTGTTTCTGTGTCCAATGTGGCTGGGCTCCCTGCCTAAATCATTGGTTAAAGAAAGGACTGTTTAGACATTTACCTGTAATATTTGAGTCAATACAGAAATTCATTTCACACAGAGACTAGGATCTGACACAGAATGTGGTTTTAATTAAAATTGAGGGAGGAAAAATTCAGATATCAACCTCTATCCTGTATAATATTCAGGACTCAGGTCAGACACTTCATATTATCTACAAAATATAACTACTTCAAGAGCAGAAACTGATGTAAAATACTAGAATCAACAATTAAGTTATTGAACACCAGAAAAGATTAACATAAAACTGCACTCTTCAGAAGAACTTGTCATTTAAAAATTAGGATTGCTGTACCACGTCAGAGAAAACTGTGCTAATTCGTCCATAAATGTTTCATGCTTTAAGAAATAAGACAAAAACAAAAAAAAAGACACACTTAAAGATCACACTCAAGGATAAAATATTGAATCCAAAGTGTCTTAATAATAAGTAGATTTAGGTGCTCCCTGAAATGAACTAATAAAATCAAACAGCAGAAACATATGGGTAGGAGGAGAGTAATACATTTTTAAATAGACAATCATACAACATTAAAAATATTAATTATATAGTAAATAAACAATTTTTTTTGCTTGTTTGTTTCTTATAAAGAAGATTCAGCACAAACATAGCCAAAATATGTGAGGTCCTAATTATATCTGAAAGTAGGTTTATTGAGAAAACACAGAAATGTAAATATCACATTACAATTTAGAATTTGATGATTTGTTCACAAAAACAAATCATTTATTTTTAGTCTGTCCCATTCAATTTTGAGAATACCACTAAATAACTTGAATATTGAGAATTTTACTACAATGCTCTTTGTTGTTTATTTAAAATGAAAATGTAGCTGGGAATCATATTTTGTATCTTGTGATTGTGATTATACATGAAAGGGAAGTTAATGAAAGTTGAGCACAGAGTAGGAAGATTTCACACATTTACAAGAAATGCCAGAAGACAAAAATGCACAGAAAAGGCAAGAGGAAAAATATTAAATATATATATATATATATATATATATATATATATATATATATATACACATATTATTATTCCACATAACTTATTTAAAAAAAATACATTTTTCAATTCACAAAACTTAAGCAAATGTTAAATACCAAGGATAAAACCCATGAAAACTTTTTTCTTCTTTTTTATATTTTTTTAAAATTTTTTTGGAGGTGATGTAGAAATAAGTTCTGCTTTTGTAGATAAAATCCAACTGGGTGCTTCCAATTAAGAACAGAAAGTGTTAAATATGGTGGTTAACTTCAAAAGCAGAAAGAGAAATAAATGGAAGTAAGAAAACTAAATCAATACAGTTAGAAAAACAGGTGGCATGTGGAGAGAGGGAGAGAAAAACAAAGGCAGAAAGAGAGGAAGCAAAGGCAGAGAGACAAGGAAAATCTAAGGTTAATAAAAAACTGTCTAATCAGATATTATGTAGAAAAGAGTAACCATATTATAAAATGTTTAAAACATGTCAAAATAAAAAATATTCTATTATTATATTGAGAACAATTTGCTTTTACGTGGCAATACACACACTGAAATATTAAAAATAAAGCTTAGAGAAAATTAAAAAGTATTTATCAGAAAAAGATAGACCACTGATATTTTATTAGACAGAAGAGAATTTCAGAAAAAATGCAAGCAGCAATGTAAGACAATAACAGATAACTTAAAAGGTGACATCAATAAGTTCAAACTGATTCGAGGCCCAACACAACTCAGCAGCTGTGGGCACACTGTCTCACTAGATGTTTTTCCTGGGCAAAGCATCTCTGAACAATGGGAGCACGCTGTCAAGGACTTAGATATAAAGCCTCCACTCCTCCCAGGAAGACGTTAGTAATTTCAATTAGGGAAGGTATTTCATTTGGTTGCCTCTAAATCTTAGCTTCTTGAAATAATAAAGTTTGATTTTTCAGTAAGAAAATTTCTCACATTTACGTCATTTTCAAAAGAAATCTTCCTATTATATTGTTGTGTGGCAGACATTAAGTGATTGTAGTCACTTGGTATTAGTAATGGTAAACTCTGTCATGTTCTGTATGAAATAATCTATATAACTGTTGGATGCCTCAGAGCTTTTCAAGTGAGCTGTTTACTATAGGGTTAATATGTATATTCATGTTAAGAGTTCACCGGTGACTTAGCTGTTTCCTGGATTTTGTAATATGTGTGTGTAGAAAGGTATTCAAATAAAAGAAATAAATTATGCCTTTATCAAGGTGCTATTAAATTTGAAAATCAAGTATCACATATCAATTGATTTTTTAAATTCATCTCTAATAATGCTTATTTAATATTTTTTTAAACAGAGAAGTGTAGAATGGCTGTTCCAGTTTAGTGGTTTGTTTTCCTGTTGTATGACAGATTACCTGTTCTTTCCAGCAGTGGTGGTGTCAACAGAGTCCAGTGTTCTAATAGAGGGAGTGTATGAAGCTTAATTTTACTTTTCTAATTCCTATAGCTATTACCAGAAATTTCTGAAAGTTTTGTATAAGTAGTCTAACTTTTTTTATGTAAAGGGCATTAAATTTTGCTATGTATAATGTTTTGTAACATAACAGTGAATCGATATTTTGAATAAGTCCCAAATTCTTTCTGTAGTTCTATTTAAGGGTTACAATGAACATTTGTAGATAATAGTCAAAATTTGTACATGGTGATTTTATGTGGAAATAATTGCAGATGTACTAAGAGTAATAAAATAAAATTTTAGCTGTATTCACTTCCCTTTTTACCACACATAATCTTACTTTGTCCTCATGTGTGGTGTTATTTTGAATGATGTGCATAATCAAGAAGTCACATTGGCATGGAAATGAAGTCTATGAGTGCTAATTGCTATATTTCTGTTAAAAAATCTCTTCAGCAATTTCAGAAAACATTATAATCCACTGATCTGTATTGAACATTAAAGGGACACCAGCACTTCTACAGTTCTCTGTATAAAGTAAGAATTATTTTCTGATAAGGGTTGCAACAAATAAAAGCCATCTACCTATGAGATTAACAAGGTTTAAACTTAGGCAATGTAAACACAATATGGGATGACATGTACTTGATAATTTTGCAAACTGAAGATACAAAAGTCCATTGAAACGTGTACTCAGGAACTAAAAATAAAAAGTAGTTAAAACAGTTACCTCTGGAGTCTCGTAGCTAAATATGTTATTTAGGATTTTTGTTCAAACTCCTTATCTGTCAACATAATTCTGCATTGGATTCTATGCAACTGACCTTTCTCTGTGAGGCCTAGCCTTTGTCAATATTGACACATGACCATTTCTAAAGGAGGTGCAGACTCTGGATCACCATCCTTCATTCATTCATGGCAAGATAACAGTCAGCAGCTCAATTACGGTACTATCTGTCCACTTCTTTATACCTTTTGTTTGAGTGGCATGTTGTCTAATTATGTAAGTCACCTGAGTCAACAGAGGCAACTGTAAATAATTAATAGATAAGATCACAAGCAGCCTCTTAATTATCACAGTGCTTCTGCCACAAAATTTAGGGCCATCTACTTAAAAAAAATACCATGACAACAATAAAACTAATGTTAGTGTAATGAATAAGAAATTTTATGACTGGATAAGGAATTCACTTGACTAGATCCTTTCTGGTTTTTACACCATAGAACCAAATAAACTTATGAAAAAAAGTTGGAGTGTTATCCAAATACTGCCTTGCAAAACTTGATTTCTAAGAGATAAAAATAAAGTCAATTGTAGATGAGGAAACCTGTATTTAAAAAACAATGAAATATTTGCAGTTCATTCATTAAGTATAAGGACCAAAGTTTCCACAACAAAGATGCTATCTCAGTATGTTTCTGCTTCTACAACAAAATACCTTAGACTGGGTACCTTATAAAAACCACAACCATATTTCCTACAGTTTTAGAGTCTAGGAAGTCCAAAATCAAGGCACTGACAGGTTCACTGTCTGATGAAGGCCTGGTTTCTGCTTCCAAGATGGCACATGTTGCTGTGTTCTCCAGAGAAGACCAATACAGTTTCCTGAAATGATTGAAGAATAAAAGGGTCTAGTTAGTTTTGTTAAGCCTTTTTATAAGGTTGTTAATCCTACTCTTAATCACCTCCAACATTCCCCACTTTTTAATTCTATTACAATGCTGGACTTAAATTCCAACATATGAATTCTGGAAGGACAAATACATGCAAACCACAAACACCAAATGTAAAGACTAGAGGCAATATCATAATATACCTAGAAAAATATGTGCTTTTATGTTCAGGGAGAAAACCAAAATGTGCTGAAAAAATGACCTCTTGTTTCTCAGATGATAGCCCAACTCTGGAGTGAGGCAAAACACAGCTTTATATTCCAAAATGTAGGCCTGGAGTTTACCAATTAGATGGGTTATACCCATTTTAATTTTTAAAGCAAAAATAAGAAGATTAAACAAAACCCAACTGCTTTTAGTGAAATGAATGAGAAATTGTATGATTGGGCAAGGGTTTCACTTGTCTAGATTATTTTTGGTTCATATAATATAGTATCAAATAAAATAATGGACAAAAATAGCAGTGAAGTACTCAGAGATTTTTATTGAGAGTTTCTTCTAATGACAGAGAAACATTTACAAAAGCGTAAATGTCAGCTAATTCCTCCTCAAATATGAGTTAGAAACCAGGCAACAAACACGGTTATAAAGAGTCATCTAGTTCTTCAAGGGAAAATTCTCTTGCCTTATTAAGAGAAAGACAAGGAATTAAATGCAAATATTTAAAAATTTGTGTCAAGTTTATTTGATATCTTTACAGTATTCTCAATTTCTTCCCTGGGGAGTTTCTGCCTTAGCTTATAAGTTATACTAGGATAAAGTTCACAAGTGCAATAACTCAATCTATTGTTTTCATAAGCCAATAATTCTGACTTAATGAATAACTTCTTACGGGTAACCTAAAATTTTTAATTGTTTCTCTTGAGTGACAAAATGAGCAATTAACAGATCATGTATGGAACACAGTGTGTGAGGAAACCAGGTACCTTTTGACTTTGTCACCAGATTGGAGCATATCTACTAGAGAGCCTTCTTGGACCATTGATCCTGAACTTTGAATACTCTGGCAGAGGGAAGAAGTTTGAAATGAGGTGTGTATTAATTTTATGAAGCGCTTTTCTCTGAAAACCACTTTTGAAACATATAGGTGATTTAAAATTCTAGAAAAGCAATGACTTAAGACATGAAATTTACCAAGCATATAAAAGTAAACTATAGGGTATGCATTTAACACCATAAAACTTCAGACTTATACAAAAAATTAACATCAGTACTAATGTAATTATTATATTTTCTTTCTTATTCCTTAAACAATGAGCCATCCCAACTTTTGCAAGCTTTCACAAATCACATCTTAAACTTTTACCTTAAGCAAAAAGTTATTTTTTTGTCAAAAAATAATATATTTAAAATACTCAAGTTTCCATCTGAAATTTTGAAACGTTTATGCTTTTCACTTTTCTGTCTTCAATGGAGAATAAATATTTTCATTCCAATAAGATATAAGAAGCTACAGAATTCCTGAGCGTCCCAAAACCACAGATTTCTCTGTCCATGGGCATTGGAGCACTATCTCTGAACTCCTGGTTTTGCTCTGACTGGATGATTTTCATGTATTTTTCTAATGGATTTTCACTGTGAGCAGATATGTCTCTCATTACTTTGTCTCTTATTACTGTTTTTAAAAATGCACTAATATAATCTCAGTTCTTCAGGCACAGCCTGTATGCTACCAAATTAACTTTGAAAATTGAAGTCATGGGTATCATCTAGTAGACAAATAGGTGATCTCAATGAAGGGAAGTATTAATTTGCGTCTCTTGCTTTAGACATGAATTAACCAGGAGTCATGTTGGCATTTATATGTTACAGTAATTCAAGGAAGACTTAGTAGGTGTGTTAAGTGATCAGAGTACTCCATCTGCTAACTGTCTCAGCCAGTCTCAGTGAGCTTTAGTCTCCCATCTATAAAATGGGAGCAGTGAGATCTTCCGTGTTGTTTTAAGTGCAGGCTCTTCACGTTCTGGTCTGAAACTCAGGCCATATGCTGTAGATTTTGCGATAGTTCTAAACACCTTCCTGCAGTGAAACACATTAATTATTTTGCAGTCAACTATACTAATATTCATGCTCGAATAAAGAAAGATCATGTATGTGTTTACATCAGTTCAGGTCAATTTTTCAACCAGATGAGTTCAAGTCTGGTTAGGCTTTGCCACCAACTAAGTGATAGATAAATTTCTGCTCTCAGAGCTTTGTGCATTTGAAAATTGTATATAATGTATTCTGCAATTGTACCATGCTACAAAAGACATATGAAACTGTAGCTGGAACAGTAAGCTCTCAATAACTGTTACTGGTTATTACTATCAGGGCTCCATAAAATGTTTCATATGCAAGTCTGTCATTAGTACTCACTTCTTTAAAAAAAAAAAAAAAAAAAAAAAAAAAACTAATAACTTGCTTCTACAATTAGCTTTTGTCTGTTCCACAGCATGAGGGAATAAAGTTTACTGCATTCCAAAGCAGTGGCTGATCAATCATTCTGTCAGTGGATTAGAAAGTGGCAAAAGGGTGCCCTGCAATGGTGGCATAAGTGAAAATTTCTTTCACAATTCTTGCAAATGAAAACAAGGAAGGCTCAGAAAAAGTAAAAAAACAAACAAACAAACAACAACAACAAAAAAAAAAAACAGTGAAACCGGTAACACATGCACACTTTCTTTGCACTCAAAAGCAAGTAAAATTAAAAAATAAAGGCATATAGACTTCAATATCCTTCCTATGAAATAGGAAGGGACAGAAATGCAACCATACTAAAGACACAATAATAAAATCATCCCCACAACCATTTCTACAGTGCTTTTTTAAATATGGCCCCATGCTGGACTACAAGTCATTACATTTCATCTAATTCATCATGGTTTCATAGGTATTAACATCCCTGTTACAAACACAGAAACTGAGGTGCAAGGAAGTTAAAGTAACATGCAAGTAACAAGATCTAACAACTAATGTCAAAATTTAGGTCTAAAGAAAAACAGTTCTCTGATTCTAAAACAGTGTTATTATAGTTAAACCACCCTGCTTCTTCTGTGTGTGTATATATCTGTCTATCAAGAAATCCATACAACTACTAAATTGTTGTTAACATTGGGATAACAAATAAGAAAGGAAATCCAAAGATAAACATGGGACTTCTATGTCATCAACACACCTTTCACATTTGGGACATGAGGCTCTCCCAAGACAGGTACAACTATGAAGCAATCACTTTTGCTAATTACGCACATGGTATTTCTGTGGTTTTTTTCTATAACACAATAATTACTGAATATTCAATAAATTATTATCACTACATTTTCACAAGCATCAGAAGCTTTACACACACAGTAATATTTATGGGTTAAAAATGTCTCTTGCTTGTCTGAGTTTGCTTCACTTGCAATTTTAAATTGGCAAGCTAAATAGCTATTTCTTTTCTGGAAGCTTTACAATCCAGTATCTGTGCCTTCAACCATGCATAATGCTCTACCTAAAAACCTCTAGAATAGTAAGAATAAAGTGTAAACAAAATGATAAGTTGCTTTCCTCTGCATTTTATTACTATTATGAGCATTGGTCATATTATCACTGGAGAATTTAGTCAGTATATCTTACCTCTAAGATATTTGGAGGAGTAATGTTTGATGTTAAAAGAAACCTGATTTATACTGCTGTAACTTGGGCCAAGTATGCATATCAACAAAGTATACTAATTACACTGAAATTGGCAAAGACCAGTACTCACTTCACCTGGCATTTGTTTTGGCAGAGCTTGGCTGTGAATTTCAAACTCTTCATGCTCAGGTAATATAGAATTTTTGGCTTTCTGCAGTTCTTTTGGAAAGACAGCAACTTCAGGAGCTGGCTGAGCTAGGCCTAAAAAGGTAAAATCTAATTTTATTTAATCTTAGTTTTGTTTGTTTGTTTGTTGTTTTTAATTGTATTTAACTCATACAAGTAAATAGTTTTTAAACTGTCCTTCCCTTTGTACTCACACGATACATATGATATTAGTTCTATTAAATGACCTCAGAGCAATCCTGACTCAAATTTTAGAACCAAAGAATTTAGTGTATGTTAATGCAAACTCTATTACTCTTGGAATCATACTCCAAGTAAAGTAACTCTTTTAAATCTTCAGATTAACCCAGAAAACTCTTTTCTCCTCTACCAGGTACAGAAGGAGCTCTCCATCTATTTGTTGATGACAACCTCAAGACCTAATATAATTTGTGCATCTGTCAGCAGCAGTTGGAATACAGGCAGAAATCAGGTAGCTCCCACAGTCAAGATCATCTGAGACCCATTTAATAAAGGGTCACATTAAGCATAACTGCAAAGAATTGTGGGTTTCCCTGGAATAGAAAGAGCATCACTCTATTGGCACTCACTCCTTGGGACTGAAGGATCAGTTAGGAATTTCTCCCTAAGGGAGAAATTCTTAGCACTGGAGAAAGAGGGGAAGTGCAGATTACTGGGAAGACATCATCACAGGCACTATGACCTCACTTGTTTGTGAAGTGCAGCAGCCAGTCTTGGGCCACTGTATGTGAAGGCAGGTGTAATTACTGGCCAAACCCAATCAGCAGGCAGACTGCAAGGGATGACTTATTACCACCATGAGGCAGGTTTGCCAAATTCAATCCAGGAATCTTAATTTTATAAATCTTCTCAATTTAACTCTCCAATTGCAAATACAAAGCATAGTTTTATAATACTGACCTAATATGAATTACTAAAACATTAATATCAGAAAAAAATGACATGGTTTAGGAGATGGAAGTTTACATTTCTGCTTTCTTCCAATTGCTCTTTAAGTAATTAATTTTGTGCAAGAAGCCCCAATTTATCTTCTTTTACTAGTGAATAAGCACTCATCTTTTTAACCTTATTCAGCATATGGTTTTGTCGTTGCCAAAGACTGGACTTTGACAGATTCTAACAACCTGAAATTAAACAAAAACAATTTACACTTGGGTAATGAATTTACAGTGTGGCAAAAGTAAAAGCTGGCAGCCTTCTTTCTTTAAGCACAGTGAAACAATTTACTTAACATCATTAAACATATGTCTGAATCTCTGCAACAAGATACTAACTATACCAGTAAAATTTATGATCTGCCCTAGAGTAGAGACAGAGATAGTTTTTATAGACCATATCCCATGAAGCAAGTTCTTCTAAGATTATCACCCCATTGTCTATATGCAAGGAAAAACCCAACAACAATTACACATACGTGTGTGTGTGTGTGTGTGTGTGTGTGTATGTTTTGCATATATATATATATATATATATATATATATATATATATATATATCTCATTATATATATAATAAATTACAAAAATTTCTGTGCATGGTGACATTCTGCTACAATCCCAGCTACTCAAGAAACTGAGACATGAGAATCCTTTGAACCCATGAGGCAGAGGTTTCAGTCAGCTGAGATCATGCCAGTGCACTCAAGTCTTGCTGACAGAATAAAATACTGTCTTAAAAAAAATCTGGGGAATGCTGGGAAGATGGCTGCCTAAGAACAGCCTAGGACTTCAGCTCCCAGTGAAAGTGCAGAGGGTGAGTGGACGCCACATTTCCAGATGAACTCTTATTGCCCACAGAACAGGAGATACACAGGCAGAGGGGTCTCCAGCTTCGCAGTCCCAGCCGGTGCAGCTGTTTTGGCCCCCGTGCGGCTGATTCCGCCCACGCGGCTGCTGTGACCATGCCCTGTTGCTGTGGTTTTCCATACAAAAGCCACTGGTCTGGGAGCCCTCTTAGCTGGCGAGCAGAGCCCTGAGATAACCGAGTTGCCTATTCATCTGAAATAGCGAGTCAGGCCAGGAGATTCCTAGGAAAAAAATCTGCCAGGAGCCGGTGCCGCAGTTCGAGCCGACTCCGCGAGTCGCATCACGGGAGATCCCGGCGCCTTTTCAAAAAGTGACCGAAATGCGGGGTCGTTCAACTTAAAAGAAAAGACACTGAGTCAGGGAGCCAGGTGATCAGGCTTGGTTGGTCCCACCCCTCCAACCCCAACAACAAGGAAAACAAAAACAGTAATTGGAAACCCTCTGGGTTGAGCCCTTCAAACCAAGCACAGCTGAACCAGGGTGGTCCGGCTCCGTGGGGGAGGGGCTTCAGCCATTACTGAGACTCTCCACCTCTAAGGAGGCAGGCTGCCATTGCCGAGGAAACCCGCCGTTGCCGAGGCAACCTGCCACAACAGAGAGAGTCCGCCATAACAGAGGCGGGGCCACCATTGCTGAGACAGTTCTAACTATGCCCATATAAAAAGGACTACAGGGAAGAGCTCAGGGCAGCTGGGCGGAGCCCACAGCAGCTCAGCAAATCCCCTGTGGGAAGGCAGTGGCTAGGTGTGCTGCTAGCTGGGGGGGTCAGACCTGAAAAAAAAAATCAAAAAAGGCAGTAGTGCAACGGAAACTCATAAAGCTCCAACTCTCTGGGATAGAGACAGACAACAGGTGGATAAACCCACAAAAATGGGAAGAAACCAGCGCAAAAAGGATGAAAACTCCCAAAACTGGAACACCTCTCCTCCTAAAAGGGATCACAACTCCTTACCAGCAAGGGAACCAGACCGGATGGAGAAGGAGGGTGATGAAATGACAGAATCAGACTTCAGAAGGTGGGTAGTAAGAAATTACAGTGAGCTAAAAGAACATGTTCTAACCGAACGCAAAGAATATAGGAACCTTGAAAAAAGATGGGACGAACTGCTGACGAGAATGGACAGCATAGAGAGGAGTATAAGTGAATTGATGGAGCTCAAAAACGCAACACGAGAACTTCGTGAAGCATGCACAGGCTTCAACAGCCGAATTGACCAAGCAGAAGAAAGGATATCAGAGGTCGAAGATCAACTCAATGAAATAAAAAGAGAAGGCAAGAACAGAGAAAAAAGTGCAAAAAGGAATGAACAAAATCTTCAAGAAATGTGGGACTATGTGAAAAGACCTCATCTACGTCTGATAGGTGTACCAGAATGTGATGAAGAGAATGAATCCAAGCTGGAAAATACTCTTCAGGATATTATCCAGGAAAACTTCCCCAACCTAGTAAGGCACACCAATATTCAAATCCAGGAAATACAGAGAACACCACAAAGATATTCCTCAAGAAGAGCAACCCCAAGGCACATAATCATCAGTTTCAACAGGGTTGAAATGAAAGAGAAAATGCTAAGGGCAGCCAGAGAGAAAGGTCGGGTTACCCACAAAGGGAAGCCCATTAGACTCACAGCAGATCTCTCAGCAGAAACCCTACAAGCCAGAAGAGATTGGGGGCCAATATTCAACATCCTTAAAGAAAAGAACTTTTAACCGAGAATCTCCTATCCAGCCAAACTAAGCTTCATAAGTGAAGGAAATATAAAATCCTTTGTGAACAAGCAAGCACTCAGAGATTTCATCACCACCAAACCTCCTCTACAAGAACTCCTGAAAGAGGCTCTACACATATAAAGGAACAACCAGTACCAGCCACTCCAAAAACACACCAAATGGTAAAAGAGCATCAACACAATCAAGAATCTGCATCAACTAACCAACAAAACAGCCAGGTAGCATCAAAATGACAGTATCAAATTCACACATAACAATACTATCCCTAAATGTCAATGGACTAAATGCCCCAATCAAAAGACACACACTGGCAAATTGGATAAAAAGCCAAAACCCATCAGTGTGCTGTATCCAGGAAACCCATCTTACATGCAAGGATACACAAAGGCTCAAAATAAAGAGATGGAGGAAGATCTACCAAGCAAATGGAGAGCAAAAAAAGGCAGGAGTTGCAATTCTAATCTCTGATAAAATAGACTTTAAAGCAACAAAGATCAAAAGAGACAAAGAAGGACATTACATAATGGTAAAAGGATCACTGCAACAAGAAGAGCTAACGATCCTAAATATATACGCACCGAATACAGGAGCACCCAGATACATAAGGCAAGTTCTTAATGACTTACAAAGAGACTTAGACTCCCACACAATAATAGTGGGAGACTTTAACACCCCATGGTCAATATTAGACAGATCATCCAGACAGAAATTCAACAAGGATATCCGGGACCTGAATACAGACCTGGAACAAGCAAACCTAATAGACATTTACAGAACTCTCCACCCCAAATCCACAGAATATACATTCTTCTCAGCACCACATCACACCTATTCTAAAATTGACCACATAATTGGCAATAAGTCACTCCTCAGCAAATGCAAAAGAACTGAAATCATAACAAACAGTCTCTCAGACCACAGTGCAATCGAGTTAGAACTCAGAATGCAGAAACTTACTTAGAACCGCACAGCTTCATGGAAACTGAACAACTTGCTCTTGAATGTTGACTGGATAAACAATGAAATGAAGGCAGAAATAAAAATGTTCTTCGAAACCAATGAGAACGAAGACACAACATACCAGAATCTCTGGGACACATTTAAAGCAGTCTCTAGAGGAAAATATATAGCAATGAGTGCCCACATGAGAAGAAAGGAGAGATCTAAAATTGACAGGCTATCATCAAAATTGAAAGAGCTAGAGGAGCAAGATCAAAAAAAAACTCAAAACCTAGCAGAAGACAGGAAATAACTAAGATCAGAGCAGAACTGAAGGAAATAGAGACACAAAAAACTCCTCAAGAAATCAATAAATCCAGGAGCCGGGTGCAGTAGCTCAAGCCTGTAATCCCAGCACTTTGGAAGGCTGAGGCGGATGGATCACAAGGTCGAGAGATGGAGACCACCCTGGTCAACATGGTGAAACCCCGTCTCTACTAAAAATACAAAAAACTAGCTGGGCATGGTGGTGCATGCCTGTAATCCCAGCTACTTAGGAAGCTGAGGCAGGAGAATTGCCTGAGCCCAGGAGGCGGAGGTTGCAGTGAGCCGAGATCACGCCATTGCACTCCAGCCTGGGTAACAAGAGGGAAACACCATCTAAAAAAAAAAAAAAAAAAAAAAAAAATTAACAAAATAGACAGGGCACTAGCCAGATTAATAAAAAAGAAAAGAGAGAATAACCAAATTGATTCAATAAAAAACGATAAAGGGGATATCACCACAGATTCCACAGAAATCTAAAGCATTATCAGAGATTATTACAAACAATTCTATGCACAAAAACTAGTAAACCTGAAAGAAATGGATAAATTCCTGGACACCTGCATCCTCCCAAGCCTAAACCTGGAAGAAGCCGAAACCCTGAATAGACCAATAATATGGTCTGAAGTCGAGGCAGCAATAAAGAGCCTACCACCCAAAAAAAGCCCAGTTCCAGATGAGTTCACAGCTGAATTCTACCAGACATACAAAGAGGAGCTGATACCATTCCTTCTGAAACTATTCCAGACAATCCAAAAAGAAGGAATCCTTCCCAAATCATTTTACGATACAAACATCATCCTGATATGAAAACGCGGCAGAGACTCAACAAGAAAAGAAAATTTCAGGCCAATATCCATGATGAACATAGATGCAAAAATCTTCAATAAACTACTGGCAAACCGATTGCAACAGCATATCAATAAGCTCATCCACCATGATCAAGTAGGATTCATCCCAGGGATGAAAGGCTGGTTCAACATACACAAGTCCATAAACGTAATTCACCACATAAACAGAACCAAAGAAAAAAACCACATGATTATCTCAATTGATGCAGAGAAGGCTTTTGACAAAATTCAACAACACTTTAGGCTAAAAACCCTTAATAAACTAGGTATTGACAGAACATATCTCAAAACAATAAAAGCTATTTACGACAAACCAACAGCCAATATCATACTGAATGGGCAAAAACTGGAAGCATTCCCTTTGAAATCTGGCACTAGACAAGGATGCCCTCTCACCACTCCTGTTCAATATAGTACTGGAAGTTCTAGCCAGAGCAATCAGGCAAGAAAAAGAAATAAAGGGTATGCAAATTGGAAAGGAGGAAATCAAATTGTCTCTATTTGCAGATGACATGATTGTATATCTGGAAGACCCCGTCATCTCAGCCCAAAATCTCCTGAAACTGATAAACAACTTCAGCAAAGTCTCAGGCTACAAAATCAACGTGAAAAAGTTACAAGCATTCCTATACACTAGTAATAGACTTCAAGAGAGCCAAATCAAGAACGAACTGCCATTCACAATTGCTACAAAGAGAATAAAGTACCTAGGAATACAACTAACAAGGAACGTAAAGGACCTCTTCAAGGAGAACTACAAGCCATTGCTCAACGAAATAAGAGAGGATACAAATAGATGGAGAAACATTCCATGTTCATGGTTAGGAAGAATCAACATCGTGAAAATGGCCATACTGCCCAAAGTAATTTACAGATTCAACACTATTCCCATCAAGCTACCAATGACCTTCTTCACAGAACTGGAAAAAAACACCTTAATCTTCATATGGAACCAAAAGAGAGTCCGCATAGCCAAGTCAATTCTAAGCAAAAAGAACAAAGCAGGAGGCATCACACTACCGGACTTCAAACTATACTACAAATCTACAGTAACCAAAACAGCATGGTACTGGTACCAAAACAGAGATATAGATCAACGGAACAGAACAGAGGCTTCAGACGAAATACAACATACCCACAACCATCTGATCTTCGACAAACCTGACAAAAACAAGCAATGGGGAAAGGACTCCATGTTTAACAAATGGTGTTGGGAAAACTGGCTAGCCATGTGCAGAAAGCAAAACAGGACCCCTTCCTGACACCTTACACCAAAATTAACTCCAGATGGATTAAAGACTTAAACATCAGACCTAATGCCATAAAAACCTTAGAAGAAAATCTAGGCAAAACCATTCAGGACATAGGTGTAGGCAAGGACTTCATGACCAAAACGCCAAAAGCAACGGCAACAAAAGCCAAAATAGCCAAATGGGACCTAATCAAACTCCACAGCTTCTGCACTGCAAAAGAAACAGTCAGTAGAGTGAATCGGCAACCAACAGAATGGGAAAAAATTTTTGCAGCCTACCCATCTGACAAGGGGCTGATATCCAGAATTTACAAAGAACTAAAGCAGATCTACAAGAAAAAAACAAACAAGCCCATTCAAAAATGGGAGAAGGATATGAGCATATACTTTACAAAAGAAGACATAGAGGAGGCCAGCCAACATATGAAAAAATGCTCATCATCACTGGTCATCAGAGAAATGCAAATCAAAACCACATTGAGATACCATCTCACACCAGTTAGAATGGCGATCATTAAAAAATCGGGAAACAACAGATGCTGGAGAGGATGTGGAGAAATAGGAACACTTTTACGCTGTTGGTGGGAATGTAAATTAATTCAACCATTGTAGAAGACAGTGTGGCAATTTCTCAAGGACCTAAAAATAGAAATCCCATTTGACCCAGCAATCCCATTACTGGGTATATATCCAAAGGATTATAAATCATTCTACTACAAGGACATGTGCACACGAATGTTCATTGCAGAACTGTTTACAATAGCAAAGACCTGGAACCAACCCAAATGCCCAACGATGATAGACTGGATAGGGAAAATGTGATACATATACACCATGGAATATTATTCAGCCATCAAAAACGATGAGTTCACGTCCTTTGTAGGGACATGGATGAACCTCAAAACCATCATTCTCAGCAAACTGACACAAGAGCAGAAAATCAAACACCGTATATTCTCACTCATAGGTGGGTGTTCAACAATGAGAACACAAGGACACAGGGAGAGGAGCACTACACACTGCGGTCCGTTGAGGGGATATGGGGGAGGGGAAGGGGGGTGGGTATGTGGGAAGAGATAGCATGGGGAGAAATGACAGATACAGTTGAGTTGATGGAAGGCAGCAAACCACACTGCCATTTGTGTACCTATGCAACAATCTTGCATGTTCATCACATGTACCCCAAAACCTAAAATGCAATTAAATAAATAAATAAATAAATAAATAAATAAATAAATCTGAGCATGTTATGAAGTTCTTCCAGCTTTTTAGTATACTATATCTCATATTTGAGTATGAATGACAATGAAGTTCTGATATAAGACAAAGTTAAAAAATAAATTTTATATGCAGAATACGTTGTAAGTACCAAATATTCCACCTTTTGACAGCAAGCACAGAAATAAAGAGAAAAGTAAAGAGGCAATGGCATGTGAAAATTCCACCTAATTTTATTTTAATCTGTAAGATAACAAGGTAACAACAGGAATTTTCATACAGATTATAATTCATTCACTTCAGCCTGCCCCAAAACACACAATCAATTAGACACACATAGAGGATTCAAGCAGGACTTCAGGACCCAAATAACTATTTACACTTTTTATGTGACACTGATTGAAATTAAAAGCTACTGAATTATCATCAGCAGCTGTCACCCATAAGTGGCAACCAAAACATAACAGAGGATGACTTGGGATAAATAACTTAAGATTAAAATTGTATATATTTCTTAAAATCTATTTCAAAAAACAGTAACCTTAACAATTACCTCAAGTTCTTTTACGTAATTTACAGAGTGAGTTCCTCCTTTATGGAATTAATAACTATGTATTCCACTTGCAAATTAACAGCTTTTCCTGAAAGAAAAAAAAAAAACCCATTTAAAAACAAAACAGTGCTTTCCTAGTGAACACAAATAAATTTAATCTTTATGGCCAGTATTTCAGACCTAATAACCGTTATTTTTTAATCCAAAATAGCACACGAAGTGGTCAAAATATTTGCGGGCCAGTAAGAAATTAAGTTTGCTGCTCAACAGGCAATGTGAATCTATAATTCTCATGTACCCATTAAAATTTTACCTGCTACACATGCTAATCAGAGTTACACCATCTGCCAAGAGCATGGGGCCTTAGTTTCCATAGGTGTTCACTTTCTTGAAGATGAACTGTCTGTTACTATAGTATAACAGACAATGTTGGAATCATGTTGTATTTAATATTTTGTCATTTTTCACTTCATCTACTATGAATCTATATAGATATGTGATCAAAACATAAATTTTACATACAAGAAGTTATCAGTCCATAAAGAAGTATTAGTCTCTACAAGATAGTAGTAAAAGGGGAAGGTACACATTTGGTGTCTGCTCAACTTCAAGTAACCAGCCCTGGTTTACTCTCAAGAATCGATATAAAATTTCTGCCAAAACTTCACTTCCCATTACAGGCAATTTCCTAGTAATTGCCTTCGTAGTCTCAGGCCAATGTATGCAAGAGTTCAGGAGGTTATATGTCACATAAACATGTTGTAAAGAATAAAAATATATTAGAAGCAAAAGAGATCAGAAGCTAGGTCACAGGGTATAGAGAAGTTAAAATTTTCTGTAAGTAAAAAACAGGGACTCTCATGGTTACAGGTAATATGTACCAGAGGGCAATAACACACTGGCAAATTATTGAGAATTAAAGATTTATAAAAATATATTCAAATAAAGTAGAATAAAATATTGATGATAAATAACTGAATATACAAAATATTAAACAAAAGAGTTTCTCATAAGTCAGTGAAGACAACCTTTTTTAAAGTTTTATATAATTAAAATATAATTTTGCAGAAGCAATAAAATGTAAACTGTATTTTGCAGAATATGGAACAGACCCAACCTGGGAAGCTAATAATATAGTAGAACTGGACAATACAGCTTCTTTTTCCCACCAAAACATCAGTTTTATTTTTTCTTACATCTTCAATCAGTCGATAAGTTCTAATGTTACAGTCATCCTTTAGTTCAAGTTGACATCTGAGAAGTAGAATGACTAAATATGTGTTTCTCCATTATTGTTCTGAAAAAATTGTATCAGTGAAGTACCTTATCTCTGGCACAGGTGTACCTGAGAACACTGAAAACAACATTGTGTAAACTTTAAAGTCCCTTAGTATTTGTAGGGGTTTGGTCAGCGTGATAGCAGAAACTGTAAAATTATAGGGAATAGTCACAAATATTCTTGGAAGGTCAGTGGTTGGAGGGGAGTTGCATGGCCTCAGTAAAAGATTTAACTGACTACAGACTAATCTTCTATACTTTGAATTGATAGCAGAAAAGCTAATGACAAGGAAATGTGGAGAAGTTTATCTAAATAACTTGTTTAATCATGTTGTCCTACAACCAACATTTCAACATTTGCAGGTAGGATGGCTTTCTTGGGGGGATGATGACCAGGTTAGTAACTCTCCAATGGTGTTGAGTCAAAGACTTTTTTTTATTTCATGTGTGTTGAAGAAATGCCAGAAGGGCCAGCTGGTCAGGGTGGCTGCTACACCTCTTTAAGTCAGCGTCCTGGGCCAGGCGTGGTGGCTCACGCCTGTAATCCTAGCACTTTGGGAGGCCGAGGTAGGTAGATCATGAGGTCAAGAGATCGAGACCATCCTGGTCAACATGGTGAAACCCCATCTCTACTAAAAATACAAAAATCAGCTGAGCATGGTGGCGCACACCTGTAGTCCCAGCTACTAGGGAGATTGAGGCAGGAGAATTGCTTGAACCCAGGAGGTGGAGGTTGTGGTGAGCCGAGATCGCGCCATTGTACTCCAGCCTGGGTAACAAGAGCGAAACTCCATCTCAAAAAAAAAAAAAAAAAAAAAAAAAAAGAAAGAAAGAAATTAAAGTCAGCGTCCTGGTCCCCTAGTCTGCAGTTTCACTGAATATTGGTGTCTGAGTATGTTATTCATTTATGGTTTAGCTGGTGTCTGTGAGGCAAACACTGACAGGTGGTGACCTCCACATGATGAATGGTACAAAGTATTGCACAGAAGCCCAGAAACAAAAGTGCAAAGGAACTGCACAGTCAGTGAGTAATCAGTAAGTATTTGGTGCCTGCCTGGGATTTCCAAGTTAATTGGAGATTTCTCAGGCTAAGGTTCCATTGTAGGACAACATCAGCTCTCTCCCCAAGAGATTCATCCCACCTGCAAATGTTCAAAGGTTCCTTTTAGTACCATGTGAGTAAACAAGTTATTTAGATAAAGTCTCCCCCACATATCCTTGTTGACAACTCAACAGAAACAGTTAAAAAAAAAAAAAAAAAACCGTTGAAACAGCTGCTTAAAACTAGTGGAGCCTCAGCTTTGCCACCTCACTTAAGGGGCCAAATGCAAACAGCTGTAATCTATGATTCATGGTTTTCAAAAAGAAAGCAAGTTAGAGGCAGACCTTTGAAAACATGTAGAGAGAAATTTTAAACAATGTCATGTACAAAAGCAATGGGCCCCAGTATTATCTTTAACAATATGGGCTTTAGTAAGGGTGGCTTTTGTCACATTATACAGAGAAGAGCCAAAAAATAGGAAGGAGGAAGAACTGTCACCTACTTTATCATCTTGAACCCCTTAGCCACTCACATAGACCTGAAATAACAACAAGAAAACAGAGCTCTTGCCTTAGCTGCCTCCTCCAATAATTAAGAAACAAAAAAAAAAGACAAAAGACAAAAATTATGCTACAGCTATGGGACCATTCCTTAAGCAATCAGAATTAGAAGGGTAGCTTTTATCCTTCCTGGTATGGCAAGATCAGCAGGGAAATTGAGTACATTAACTCGTTTATTTTAACCCTCATAAAAATATAAGAAAAAGGCATTAGAGGCATAGTCAAGTAGGCAGTGGGTGAAAGAAATGGCTTGGTAGCAGAGAAGCTCAAGGTGCCCTGGGCTGATAGAAACCACCCAAGCTGGAGGCAGCCTTGCAGTGGTAGGAGAAGAGAGTGGCACAAACAAACAGTGACACAGACAAAGGCAGTATCTACTTGAGTGAAACTTGCTTGGTTCTCAGGGACCGGTGCTGCTGCTCTCTGGTTTGCAAGTGGTCCACGGCAAAATTTTGTATGGTTCTTTTTTACAAGTGATGTCTCAGATTATAATTATCTGCTAAGATTTAAGTAGAATTTTAGAATTTGAAAAACATCTTTCTGATAATAACCACTATTGTTATTCCAACCCTAGGCCTGACATAATTCTCTCTAAGTAAAACAGCATCTCATGAACAGAGAACAATTTCAGAGAGCTCATGGACTGTTTTAAGGAGCAATTAAAAAACATACATATAAAACAATCTAATAGTCCTTGGGACTCCACCATATTTGTCATTCCCAAAATGTTGGGTAAGTGGAAGCTTTTGTATTACTTACTTGCTACTGATGCTAATTTGCAGCCTATGGAAATACTCTTCAACAATGTCTCCCTTTCTCTGTGGTAATTTCTCAAAATTGGCTTATAATTTTTCTTGACTTTAAAAACTGTTTTCATACAATTCCCTAGAAAGAAAAGAGAGACAAATATTTGTTTTTACAAAAACAGCTATCAATAATGAAAAACCAGCTTGTCAATTTCATTGAAAAGTGCCACATCAAGGAATACCAGACAGTACTACAGTATTTCAGTATCACGTAAATCAAGCTTTGCTCCCCAGTACAAAAAGTTTTCTTATTTCAAGCTTATTCTTTTCATGGGTGATATTTTACTGGCAGCCTCAATAGAGACAATGCTTTTAAATTTATATACTTAGATAAAGTATAAACAGTAAATAAACTACAATACCTGAGGTAATAATTTTAGAAAAAGAATCAGGTGTTTTTAACTCAACAGACCAAAACTGCTACGTGACTATTATACTACTGGGAAGCAGAAAGAAAGATCCAGAATTCCTTAGCATAGTTTATGAACTGATCTAATTACAGTGCATTGAAACTACCAGAATCAGAGGGTTGTGCTACGTCATTGAGGGAAGTGGGAGAGACTCAAAAAGAAAGTGGTTTCCCATAGAAGATAATTAACAATTAAACAATGGTTTCAGGTGGTAAGTGGCCAAAATCTATTCTGGGATAAAAGAAAGATTTTACTAGTTATAAGGCAACAAAAGCATATTTATGTACTCGATTGTTTATACTCCTGTTTCTAACTATGAAATTTAAATAATTAACATTTAAATATTTAAAAGAGAAAATTTATTTTGTCATTTAATAATCTATCAGTTGTTGCCAAGTGTGGCTGCCCACGCCAAGAATCCCAGCTTTTCAGAAAGCTGAATTAGGAGAATAACTTGAGCCCACGAGTTTGAGATCAGACTCTACAATGCAGCAAGACCATGTATCTTAAAACAAGCAAACATAAAATAGCAAACAAGAAACTCTTAAAACAACAACAAACAACAAGCACAAAACAACAAAAACTATTCTTTAAAGAGTACCAAAAGAGAGGGAAAATTGATAAGTGGATCAATCTGGACTTCCAACTAATTAAGAATAATATGGTCTGCATAGTGAAACATCAGATCAACCATAGCACCATTCCCAAGCCACAGAGTTGGGTTCATAGCTGCTGATACTCAGCCATGATGAGAAGTGCTACAAACTACTGAGCAGTCAAAGAATTCAAAGGCTGTAGGTATTATCTCCCTCCACTGGTAAATTGGAAAGCCATGGAGAGGTGAAAATGACATTTATTTAGTGTATATCCTGAGAGAGAGAAACCAGAGTTAAAAAAAAAAAAAAAAAAAAAAAAGGAGGTAGAGAAGTTTTGAACTCTCTGCACAAATATGTATTTTTTCCCTCTCTTGATCAGTTGACATTTTTATTATTACTACAAACAAAAGGAGGTAGGCAGACACTTAAAATCAAACAAAGCAAACTTATACAAGTGAAAAAACAACATTAAATAAAAAACAACATTAAAGAAGATGGAGACAAAGTAATAAATGAAGATTCCTGGAGGATCTGCATGTGTCAATTAACAACATATTCTAAATGGAAAAGAAGGCTTATTACACAAACTGTAGACAGGTGAGCTTGCTATCAACTCCAGGTAAGAGCTGAAGGATAAAACATTTCTCAGTACTTAGAAAAAGTGAATAACACATAAGAAATATTATCAACCAGTGCAAGTGAATTCAGACCACCATATTTTCTTTTTTGAGCACAGATCTGGTGAAAGCTGCAGGTCAAAATGTTTGGAATTCAGTTACTATACATAGACAGGCAATACTACCAGACCTGAAGGAATGAAGTGAATTACATGACTTATGATCTGTTCATGTATTAATTCCCTCCCCAGATTTTTTGTCTGCTCTTACTGTAATTTGATGATAGTATTTTATTATGATTTTCATTATAACATTTAATATTTCAAAAGCAAAACCCTGGGATTTGTTCCTCTTAACCTGTATTTTCTAAAGCTATGTGATATCACCTTTATAAACAAGAACTGTACTTGACAATAAATATTATAATATTTAGACAGATATTTAGTAAGTTCTCAACCTAGTGAAACCAAAACTGAAGTAAATAAATATAATTATTTCTCAATTCTAAAAAACAAAGTACAGACATTGAGGATAACTACTCACACTCAAGAGATTTTAAACTAGGCAGATGCAGTGGCTCACACCTGTAATTCCAGCAATTTGAGAGGACAAGGCAGGCGGATCACCTGAAATCAGGGGTCTGAGACTAGACTGTCCAACATGGTGAAACTACATCTCTAAAAAAAAAAAAAAAAAAAAAAATTAAAAAAACTTTAGCCGGTCATGCTGGAAATCATCTGTAACCTCAGGAAGCTGAGGCAGGATAATCATTTGAACATGAGAGGTGGAGGTTGCAGTGAGCTGAGCTCTTGCCACTGCACTCCAGCCTGAGTGACAAAGTCAAACTTCATCTGAAAAAGAAAGAAAGAAAAAGAAAAAGAAAGAAAGAAGAAAAAATTTCAGCCTTGATTTGGAATCTTTTCAGCCTTGTTGAAAAGCAAAGTTTCAACTTTATTCACCTAAATATTCTACTGCATAAATATTGACACCCCAACTATTATTAAACTGAACTTCCATGCATTGCTAAAATCCCTTATGTCATTTATGATACCTAGTGCTTTAACATCACCCAGTCTCTTTCCTCTTTTCTAAATAATAATAAAAACAATTAGACATTGCTATGCTCTGTTGCCCAGGTTGGAGTGCACTGGTGTAATCTCGGCTTACTGCATCCTCTGCCTCCCTGGCTCAAAGAATCTTAATACTTAACTCAGCCTCCAAGTAGCTGAAACTACAGGCACACACCACCAAGTTCAGCTAATTTTTTGTATTACTTCTAGACATCAACTTTTGCCATTCTGCCCAGACTGGTCTTGAACATCTGGGATTCAATGGCATGCCTACCTGGGCCTCTCAAAGTTCTAGAACTAGAGGCATGAGCCAGAGGCCTTGTCCCTTACATAAAATTTGGTAACTTCTTCAGGAATAATAATTAAAGAAAATGTGCATTCAGCACTAAATCTTCAAAAGAATAAAAATCTCCACTATTTTTAGTAATGGTGCTGTCTTAATGTTTTAGTTTGTGGGTCATTTTGACTCAGAGTTAGCAAGCTCATATGAGCTTTTAAATAAATGGGCCATCCTTCCATTGGTCTTCTGCAAAACAAGAATTTACTGAATGCTCTGTCGCATTCCAAGCAGCATACTGAGAACTGGATATAAAAAGGTAGACAGATATAGTCTTCATCTTTAAAGACCTCAAAATATAGTCAGGGAGAAACAATCCCAATAAAATATGATAATTTCATAAGTGAGGTAAATAAAAATTTCATACAGAAATGAAGTCTAAATGAGTCACTCAGTGGGAGTCAGGGAAAGCATACTGGGGTGACATCCAAGGTGGATCTTGAAAAACAGTATGGTTTTATCAGGGAGAGAGAGGAATTGCCATTCCAGGTGATGAAATATAAATATGGTGCTTTATATGAGGATGACAATCTTTTTCAAAGCCTTCCTATACTTGTAGTCAAACAGAAATCTAGTCAGTTATCTATCTTGAAGATGAAGGTATCAGTCTAAAAACAATCCAATCATCTCAAAGATCTGTGCTTCCAATATTCAATTTTAGAACTGATGTAAGCCCAATTCCAAGAAATGCTACACAAAATTGTAGACGGGGTTGCCCTTACCATTAAACAATTAGGTCTTATTGAGAATACCCAAGGAAGACTGGACACTATGGGGGAAGCCTTTCTACTTTTAAAATCTGGTAGCAGCAGTTCTGGATGTGTGTTAAAGAACACTGCTGTGAATCCATTCATGTCTAAGGCACACTCTTGGAATAAGGATATAATTTTCTATAGAAATAGATCCAATCCCACTTGCTGACATGGATTCTCTGCCACCCCTCATTCTCTTTGACTCTTGTCCAACTACTTTACCGTTCCCCAGGTGAAATGGCCACATGGATGACCCTTCTGACCTTAGGTACACTTTTACCTAAGGAACCTTGACCCTTGATCATTTCCATGGCATCATCCAATGGCAGCACAGTGCCTTTGGTTCCAGGTTCCACATGAACCCTCATCCTGCAATTTGGCACTTTTGGGCAATTCTTATTCTTCCACCTGTCAGGCTCTCCAGATCTAGTCTTTCATCACTTAGGCTGCCACACAACCCTCACTTTCCCCTGGCTTTCCAGCCCCCTTCCTTCTCCTCCACTTCACTTCACAACCCAAGAGAGACCCAGAATTTTCAATTAAACAGGCTGCCTTTATAAATTCAAATTAATTAGGCTGTGCAAACTCCACATTTTAAATATTTCCATCCTTCCACCCTCACAGAAAATATCAGAGGGAGAGACACTTACAGTTTCTCCACAAAGATGGAATAGAAAACTCATTTACAAGCATATGGTTTGGTATCTCAATTCCAGGCTCCCCCAAGCACAGATGAACTCTCAGTATAGGTTATCACTTCTCTCTGCCTTAATGAGTTATTCTTACCTTACTCATATGAGGTACTCTACACCTCCAAGTTGCTCCTAAAATGCATCATCTAACCCTCTTACCTGAGAAGATGAAGCTTATTTAGGGTTTGTTTCTCATAGCTTCAATGTACTGTTTAACTCTGCAATTCCTTCCTTTCCATTGATCTAAGAGAAAGCAAATCGGTGTTTCCTTTTCAAGGTCCATTCTTCTTTCCATTCGATCTTTTGATCCTGATTCCTATTGCTCTTTTTCAGCCTTGTTTTATTCATTGTACTACATTTCTGGATCTTGAGCCAATGTAGTAATAACTGCAGGAAATAGCCACACAGTAAAATAGGTGTATAGCACCTCATGGTGCTTATTAATTCTCTCAAGTTGGCTCTTTTCTTGAAGAATAAAGGCTGTAGATTTTACATGACAAGATATCTCAGAATTGTTTTGGAATGCAGCTGGTTTATTCTCATACTTGCTTTTTGCTCTCATTTTAATTTTTGCTATCTCAGCATCCTAAAATTGATCACAAAAATAAAAATGTCAAAGATTATACTATATGAACAATAACAAATTCTCTTTTCCCAGCTAGACTCAACATTAATTCTGTGTTTAAATACCTTTAAATAAGTCTCACCCTTGATATGCTGAGAATAAGCATCTTCCAACTGATCATCAATAAGCTGAAGCTTCTCACCTATTAAAATATCACATCAAATTAAGATATAGAAGCATGGCCAGGTGTGTAAGAGGCCAGGACTCTGGTTCAAAAGTAAAGATTATACTTAGGAGAAATCATAGGTGTTCACAATTTATTTAGGTAGAAACACACACACATACACAATCAAGATGAATGAACAAATGAATGCACAGATAAAAAGAAAGCAATTGTAATACAAATGCAGTAGTGGTATATAGGTGGTAGGTCTGCAAGTGTTCACTGCAAAACTCTTTCAACTTTTCTATAAGGTTAGTTGAAGCTGTTTATTATAACATGTTGGAGAAAAAGAAATCCAAGGATACAGTTTAAATCAGAATATATTTGGATATCTTCCTACTGTCTGTCTAAGTGCTAGGCAGAGAGCTCCTGATTGTACTTTGTTTAAAGCTGACTTCAGATCCAAAACAATAAATTTTAAAGAATCAAATGTCATGTAGTTTAACACCTCCACTTTATAAGTAAAGAGCAGATGCCAATATAGCTTAATAAGTGACTACCTAATAGCATAATAGTGGAAGACCATAAGAATCTCTTTATTCTGTCTTCTCTTTCTGATGGGTAAAAAGTGTGTTTAATATGCACACTGCTGGAGAGTTTCTTTTCCTTTCTTTCTTTTTTTATTTTTATTTTTAGTAGAGAGGAGGTTTCACCATGTTGGGGAGTCTTGTCCTGAGTTCCTGACCTTGTGATAGGCCTGTCTCATCCTCTCAGAGCTGGGATTACAGACATAAGCCGCTGTATTCAGCCAAGTGTGTTTTTTTTTTTAAAAGGCACATGGACTTCATGAACCCTGAAACATATAGAAAAACATTTCTTACTTTACTTTGTACAATGCAATGGCCTTATTAGCCCTTTTCAAGTGTTGCAAAGTAATCCAGCCCATTCAGCAATCATGTCAGACAGTCTCCAAGAGAATAATTTTCAAAAATTAGAAAAGGAAGTTTCAGGGAAACCATGTGAGTGTTCTATTATGTTGCGGTCTTTCAAGTTCTCTTATTATTGCAGGACCTTAGGCAGACAAAGGAAGACTCATGACCATTATTTGACAATCCTGATAGGCATATAAATTTTCCAAGATTTAACTCAGGTGTTTGACCTCTCGTGAAGAAATGTTATTCTGTTTCAGAGCGAAACCATAACTGCAGCAAAACAGGCAGCTCTGCAAGCAAAAAGGCAAGAAAATATTTGGAGATGAGCAATATGCCTTATATAGTAGGCTACACAGGATAAGAGAAAATAGAGAAAGCAAAGAAAAAGGGGAAACACCATTATAAATAGGCAATACGTCTTAACCACCCTATTTGGAACTACTTTCTATGGTGTTTTTCCTACTTTCATGATTTAAAATGGCTTCTATCTCTTTTATAATCTTCATCCAACCTGGAAAATTTTATTTAGTTAATCTTTAAAAGGTTAGCTTAGAATTGAGGTAGAGAGGTAAAATTCAGAAGCCTGATAAGCAGGCAAAAGGGTAGAAAATTTTTCCTAGGTGGGCTTTTTGCTTCTCTCTCCCTGTGCAAACCTGGAGAAAGTGTCTCGAACTCCTGACCTTGTGACCAGCCCACCCTGGCCTCCCAAGGTCCTGGGATTACAAGCATGAGCCACCCTAACTGGCCAACAGCTACATTTTATATGCATATTGTTAAGCAATTAACATTTTATTCTTTCATTCTCGGATTAAGAAAATAATTTTCAAAGGCAATAATGTTAGATTATTCAAGGATGAGGTATTTGCAATGCATTCTTATTTACTTTTTAATTCTCTTCAAAATAATTTAATAGTTTCTATTTTTATTCTACATATTATTAGAATTATTCTCATTAGCAATTACTCATAATTTGAATGCCATTAATGCACTTCAACACCCATAATCATGTTCCACAGCCCCAGGAGACGGGCAGGCCCCCAGTGGTACAAGAGTTGCTTCAGACAGTTTGTCACACATACAGCTAGATTCTATCTGTCTATAAATGGAAAACCTATCATAGATAACATTCCATTTTAAGAAAAATGCTTACTACTGAAATTGGCAAAGAGACAAATGTGCATGTGATAACTGATGTAACATTTATAAAGTGATGTGTGGAGAATAAGACATTGCAATTACACTGGAGGACTTTGTGCTACTTTCTTCACCCTTGGGAAAAATTTCCTAGTTGAAGTTACACCATTGCTTTTTAATACAAGACACAAGGGAAACTTATCAGAAGAAATAATA